>NC_139710.1:31296661-31656661 GCF_964188405.1 Protomyctophum parallelum
ATATGAATATGATATGAATATTGTAGCCTAATATGCTGTAAAACGTTGTCTTTCTTTATCTATATGGTCTGGTCCTGTATGGGCAGCGGTTGGTGCTGAGAAATGCACTCTCTTGAGTCTTGCGAGATCAAATGTATGATTCATAATTATCTCAATAGCCAAATTTTTGTATAATGTATTAGTTTACGTGGCACAGAGTCTCGCCAGAACTCACACAGCAATTTTATTCAATTTTTTTTAATTGGAATCTTAATTTAAAATATTCGATTATTATTCGGAGTGAGTCTGACGTAAAGCTTCTGCGTGCGTTGCATACCGAGAGAATCCCAGAATCAAGTCGTCGTCAACATCAATTATGCGATGCGGCAAAATAACGCCTGCTGTGTCAAACGTCCGATGCTCGGCGCGGTGTGGCCCGACTCGTCGTATCGTACGACCCCCCCGGTGTGAGAACGCGTTGACCTCAGTGGTCAAGAGGTCTCTCTTCCCTCCCATGATGAGCAGGTTCAGGTTCTGGAGTCGTCTGAGATCCCTGACGTGGTTCTGTTCAGGTTCTGTAGGAGGAGTCGTCTGAGATCCCTGACGTGGGGGTATGTGCCCTTGGACTACATCGTGGAAGCCAGCACCATGCAGTCCATGGGCATATACACTTGCCTCAAGGCTTGTTTCTTCAAGAACGCCGCCCGTAACCCACCAGAGGGACACGCCCACATCCATGAAAACCGAAAACGGAAGACGATCGTCTCCTTCCCGAGAGTCGCAGAGATTCGCCTTAACCCGTTCTGACCTGAGATCAGATTCTAAAAATGTCTTCTACATCCTGACAGTTTTCTGAAAAAGCTATGTTTCTATGTCAGTCGTTTCTTCGATTTTTAAAAAAAAACAGCAGATCTACAAGCTCATAGCGCGCCACCGAGTGGCGCGCTATGAGCTTGTAGATCTGCTGTTTTAAAATAGCTAAAGCATAACGTAATGCTAACACCAAAATGGGTTCTCGCCCAAATTTGGTTAAATCTAACCCCCGGTCTCCAATGTCTCTCCTTTCCGTGTCCTTCTCTCTCCCTGTCCTATCGCTCCGTCTTCCTCTTGGTCTTTTCCTCGTCTCCCTTTTCATCACCTGTTTTTTTTTCTTCTCCCGTTCATCTCCTCAGGGTCACATCGGAGTCCCCGGCCTTTTCGGTTTCCCCGGTCCTGATGGGGATAGAGTGAGTATCAAGTTTCGAACTGTAATCAATTATCAATTATCGATTTAATCAATTATAAAATACAGTCAATAATTGATCATTTATTAGTAAACACCCCGAACGCCCGGGGTTATTTTAATCCATTAAATCAGAGCCCTCCGGGATTCATAGCAGCGGAGCACATTTAGCGACGGACCGGGTGTTATCCCGGATGTGGCTGAAGTAGCTAGATGTAGCCAAAACACTCTAGAGGCGATCGACAACTATACGGGAGGTATGATTAATTCTAACGCGACTAGCGACGGGACCGCGGTGGGTCCGTCTAACACAGGATCTTTTCTTAGAATTGGACGGAATGATTTAGATCAAGAGTTATTCACGGTTTAAGATTTTCAAACTCATCCGCTAAAATGGGGGGGGGGACATTTTCGATGACCGGAAAATAACATAGAATGTTGCGCAACAGACGCTCCCAGCCTGTGGAGAGATGCGATCGTTTTTTATATCAATAAATCTCCGTCCTTTTTTAACAATCTCCGTCCTGAGCGACTGGGCGTTACTAATTGATAGAACGGAGAACTCCGTCCTTGTCGCTCAGGGTGTTAAAATAAAAAATACAAATCGACCTGTCATTTCAGGTGGAAAAAAAAGTCACAATGGCCGTTTTCTGTGCCTTCACAGTTTGACATATTAGTCTGTATTAGTCTTTATTAGTCTGCCTTTGGGCATAAAAGGTTTGAAAACTCCATTCATGAGCTCCTCTACGCCCCCCAGCAGAGCAACGTCCCTTCCACAATATTTACACAGGACTGAGAGCCTTCAGCGGGGAAAGCCAAACCTCCCCCCTGCTGTTCTGGAACAGAGTAATACCTACTAGGACAGATGGAAACAAGAACTGCTTTGGATTAACCTAGCCAGGACTCCAATTCCCATGAGACTCCAGGGCAGTGTATTAGGTTGGCGGTTCCAACTCTCTAAGGAGATTCAGTGCCAAGTCTCAATATTTACATGCCTCCCTTTGGGCCAATAATAGTAATACATCTCTGCTGTCGGGGGGGGGGGGGCGGGGGGGGGGGACCGGGGGAGAACCACCTAACTCCAAAATGTGGATTTTTTTCAGGGAATGAGAAATATAAATTTTCTGTCTGTCTGTTGCCTTCTGTGTGTCTGTGTGTCTGTTGTCTGTCTGTCTGTGTGTTTCCAGGGAGGTCCTGGTGTCCCCGGGAAGAAGGGCAAGATGGGTAGGCCGGTAAAGTTTTCTCTCAACATACTTTTTAGAAAGAATTTTAATGCAATACCATGAACTAAATTAAACACATTCAACCTGGCGCCCCTATTTGGGGCATGCTTTTAAATTAGTCAAAAGAAATGCGATGCATTGTGAGCTTGTGGATAGGCATTTTTTTCTATTATAGTATATAGGGATAAAGTGATTAAACAAATTCAGAACGCAAACAATGGCCACACCAGTACGAAATATGTTATATGTTCTCCCAATTGTGATCTGGACTTTTGTCAACGTTTTCATTCGCCAACAATGAAATAAAATAAAATTCCGGTTCATCCGTTCCCAAGCAATCATGCTAGCGGGTCGCACACAAGCAAAACATGCTGCACACACACACACACACACACATGCATGCTGCACACACACATGCATGCTGCACACACACACAAAACACACACACACACACACACACACGGTTTGTGTGCCAGCAGCAGGCCAGTCTGAAAAAACAATTCGGTCTTAAGAGAAAGTGACTACATCTGTCATTAACAAAATATATTTTTTTAGGGTAACTGTTGTAGAATTGCAATAATACACTTGAGGGTGTTGTTTAACGTGATTATTGCCACTTCAGTGATGCTTGCGGAACTCGACTTCGTCTCGTTCCTGACCGCATCACTGTCGTGGCAATAATCACTCCTCTCGTGTAATATTGCTTAAACTGCTGGTGGATGTGGTAAAGCTCCACACCCCTAACTACAGTATGTACAGCATTGGCATTGCTGGCATTATTACCGCAATAAAAGCATGCATTGTTGCATCACTTAATCACTTATTTTAATTAGAGATTAACGACCTCACAAACAATACCATCAACTCTTTCCTCATTGATTATAATTGACTTTACATTAAGTATATGCTTATTGAATTACAGTGCATTGTTTTTTAGTTTAAGTATTTTTTACTTGGAACTCTGTGATAATATATTGTGTCTGTTGTGGGTTTGGATGCTCAGAGCGTAACCGCCCACAGAGCAGGGACGTCTGTAGTTATTGTGTCAGTTGTGGGTTTGGATGCTCAGAGTGTAACCGCCCACAGAGCAGGGGAGTCTGTAGTTATTGTGTCAGTTGTGGGTTTGGATGCTCAGAGTGTAACCGCCCACAGAGCAGGGGAGTCTGTAGTTATTGTGTCAGTTGTGGGTTTGGATGCTCAGAGCGTAACCGCCCACAGAGCAGGGACGTCTGTAGTTATTGTGTCAGTTGTGGGTTTGGATGCTCAGAGTGTAACCGCCCACAGAGCAGGGACGTCTGTAGTTATTGTGTCAGTTGTGGGTTTGGATGCTCAGAGTGTAACCGCCCACAGAGCAGGGGAGTCTGTAGTTATTGTGTCAGTTGTGGGTTTGGATGCTCAGAGTGTAACCGCCCACAGAGCAGGGGAGTCTGTAGTTATTGTGTCAGTTGTGGGTTTGGATGCTCAGAGTGTAACCGCCCACAGAGCAGGGGAGTCTGTAGTTATTGTGTCAGTTGTGGGTTTGGATGCTCAGAGCGTAACCGCCCACAGAGCAGGGACGTCTGTAGTTATTGTGTCAGTTGTGGGTTTGGATGCTCAGAGTGTAACCGCCCACAGAGCAGGGGAGTCTGTAGTTATTGTGTCAGTTGTGGGTTTGGATGCTCAGAGTGTAACCGCCCACAGAGCAGGGACGTCTGTAGTTATTGTGTCAGTTGTGGGTTTGGATGCTCAGAGTGTAACCGCCCACAGAGCAGGGGAGTCTGTAGTTATTGTGTCAGTTGTGGGTTTGGATGCTCAGAGTGTAACTGCCCACAGAGCAGGGACGTCTGTAGTTATTGTGTCAGTTGTGGGTTTGGATGCTCAGAGCGTAACCGCCCACAGAGCAGGGACGTCTGTAGTTATTGTGTCAGTTGTGGGTTTGGATGCTCAGAGTGTAACCGCCCACAGAGCAGGGGAGTCTGTAGTTATTGTGTCAGTTGTGGGTTTGGATGCTCAGAGCGTAACCGCCCACAGAGCAGGGACGTCTGTAGTTATTGTGTCAGTTGTGGGTTTGGATGCTCAGAGTGTAACCGCCCACAGAGCAGGGGAGTCTGTAGTTATTGTGTCAGTTGTGGGTTTGGATGCTCAGAGTGTAACCGCCCACAGAGCAGGGACGTCTGTAGTTATTGTGTCAGTTGTGGGTTTGGATGCTCAGAGTGTAACCGCCCACAGAGCAGGGGAGTCTGTAGTTATTGTGTCAGTTGTGGGTTTGGATGCTCAGAGTGTAACCGCCCACAGAGCAGGGACGTCTGTAGTTATTGTGTCAGTTGTGGGTTTGGATGCTCAGAGCGTAACCGCCCACAGAGCAGGGGAGTCTGTAGTTATTGTGTCAGTTGTGGGTTTGGATGCTCAGAGTGTAACCGCCCACAGAGCAGGGACGTCTGTAGTTATTGTGTCAGTTGTGGGTTTGGATGCTCAGAGCGTAACCGCCCACAGAGCAGGGACGTCTGTAGTTATTGTGTCAGTTGTGGGTTTGGATGCTCAGAGTGTAACCGCCCACAGAGCAGGGACGTCTGTAGTTATTGTGTCAGTTGTGGGTTTGGATGCTCAGAGCGTAACCGCCCACAGAGCAGGGACGTCTGTAGTTATTGTGTCAGTTGTGGGTTTGGATGCTCAGAGTGTAACCGCCCACAGAGCAGGGACGTCTGTAGTTATTGTGTCAGTTGTGGGTTTGGATGCTCAGAGTGTAACCGCCCACAGAGCAGGGGAGTCTGTAGTTATTGTGTCAGTTGTGGGTTTGGATGCTCAGAGTGTAACCGCCCACAGAGCAGGGGAGTCTGTAGTTATTGTGTCAGTTGTGGGTTTGGATGCTCAGAGTGTAACCGCCCACAGAGCAGGGGAGTCTGTAGTTATTGTGTCAGTTGTGGGTTTGGATGCTCAGAGTGTAACCGCCCACAGAGCAGGGGAGTCTGTAGTTATTGGCGCCTGGAAGCAGTGTTGCTTTCGTCGACTAAAACTAAGACGAAAAATGTTCGTCGACTACCTTTTCTCACTGACAAAAACGAATGGAAACTAAATGAAAACTAAGCTACGATGACTAAAACTAAGACTAAATATACTGACAATTTCGTCAATAAATAAAAACTAGACTAAAATGTTAGGAAGGGACTAGTGGACAAGAGATCCAGTATAAGTCATTTTACACTTTGGTTGCATGCTGAAAATAGCCGATCTACAAGCTGACAACGCGTCGCAGTGTAAAAACACTCATTATGGCGGCATCAATGCCCGCCAAAATACATTTTAGTCGACTAAATCAACTGTAGATTTATTCGACTAAAATCTTATTAGATTAGTCGACTAAAACTAGACTAACACTAAGACATTCCAGATGAATAAAATATTTTCAGTCCAAAGACTATGACTAAACTAAAATAGAAATTTGCTGCCAAAAACAACACTGCCTGGAAGTGGATTCCAGATACTGCCAGGCTAACGTGTTTATAGCCCGACTTTTACCCAGGCGTGGTCGCACGCACGCACACGCACGCATGCACGCACGCATGCACGCACGCACGCACGCACGCACGCACGCACGCACGCACGCACGCACACGCAGAACATTCAGCAAGCTTGTAATAGTCAAATCACACGATGGCTGCCTGCCTCTCTTAACATTAACATTAACCCTGGCACGGCCGATATCGGGGCTTGTCGTTCTAGTCGAAAAACTAAAAAATAGCCGATCTACAGGCTCACAAAGTCACAAGACGGTGTAAGCGGGTTACAACTAGTGTACTATAGTTCTGTTCTCCTCCTTGAGGATATCTGTGACCAGATTTGACTGAGAGACTGCCATCGCGCAAATTACAGCTTTTCACCAGAGGAAAACTTTTTTTTATTTTTATTTTAATTAGTTAATACCACAGGCAGACTCTTCACATACTAGAGCATGTCTGCAATGAGTGTCAGAGCTGAAATCGACATTCATCGAAATATGAAATAAATGCTTAAACATGTAGCTAGGTGTAATGTTACAGTCCACAGAAGACATGTAAATATGAAATAAATGTATAACATGTAGCTATAGGTGTAATGTTAGAGTCCACAGAAGTGAACCTTTCATTTCAAGCCTGTTTTCTCAACTCGCTGTTTCTCTGCAAGACATTAATTACTCTATAAGCCATATCTCCAAAACTGGTGGGTCAAACTGAACAACCAATATGTCAATTTGAAGCTATGATTCCAATGGCAGTCCCTCAGTCAAATTTAGTCACATTTTGCCATGCTGTCAACTTGACACAAAACGTTTCCACGTGTTGGAGATGCAGGTCCTAAAACACTGGCTGGACACGCTGGGCATGTTCTGCATGCACTGCACGACAGGCATGCACACGACAGGCATGCACACGACAGGCATGCACACGACAGGCATTCACACGACAGGCATGCACACGACAGGCATGCACACGACGGGCATTCACACGACAGGCATTCACACGACGGGCATGCACACGACGGGCATGCACACGACAGGCATTCAAAAGGCGGGCATGCACACGACAGGCATGCACACGACAGGCATGCACACGACAGGCATGCACACGACGGGCATTCACACGACAGGCATGCACACGACAGGCATGCACACGACGGGCATTCACACGACGGGCATTCACACGACAGGCATTCACACGACAGGCATTCACACGACGGGCATGCACACGACAGGCATTCACACGACAGGCATGCACACGACGGGCATGCACACGACGGGCATTCACACGACAGGCATGCACACGACAGGCATTCACACGACGGGCATGCACACGACGGGCATTCACACGACAGGCATGCACACGACAGGCATTCACACGACAGGCATTCACACGACGGGCATTCACACGACGGGCATGCACACGACAGGCATTCACACGACAGGCATTCACACGACAGGCATGCACACGACGGGCATGCACACGACAGGCATTCACACGACAGGCATGCACACGACAGGCATGCACACGACAGGCATTCACACGACAGGCATTCACACGACAGGCATTCACACGACAGGCATTCACACGACAGGCATTCACACGACAGGCATTCACACGACAGGCATGCACACGACGGGCATGCACACGACAGGCATGCACACGACAGGCATGCACACGACAGGCATTCACACGCGGGCATGCACACGACGGGCATGCACACGACAGGCATGCACACGACAGGCATTCACACGACAGGCATGCACACGACGGGCATTCACACGACAGGCATGCACACGACAGGCATTCACACGACAGGCATGCACACGACGGGCATGCACACGACAGGCATTCACACGACAGGCATGCACACGACAGGCATTCACACGACAGGCATTCACACGACAGGCATTCACACGCGGGCATGCACACGACGGGCATGCACACGACAGGCATGCACACGACAGGCATGCACACGACAGGCATTCACACGACAGGCATTCACACGACGGGCATTCACACGACAGGCATTCACACGACGGGCATTCACACGACGGGCATGCACACGACAGGCATGCACACGACGGGCATTCACACGACAGGCATTCACACGACAGGCATTCACACGACAGGCATTCACACGCGGGCATGCACACGACGGGCATGCACACGACAGGCATGCACACGACAGGCATGCACACGACAGGCATTCACACGACAGGCATGCACACGACGGGCATGCACACGACGGGCATGCACACGACGGGCATGCACACGACGGGCATGCACACGCTGGGCATGCACACGATAGGCATGCACACGACGGGCATGCACACGACAGGCATGCACACGACAGGCATGCACACGACGGGCATGCACACGACAGGCATGCACACGCTGGGCATGCACACGATAGGCATGCACACGACGGGCATGCACACGCTGGGCATGCACACGCTGGGCATGCACACGATAGGCATTCACACGACAGGCATGCACACGACGGGCATGCACACGACAGGCATGCACACGCTGGGCATGCACACGATAGGCATTCACACGACGGGCATGCACACGACAGGCATGCACACGACAGGCGTGCACACGACAGGCATTCACACGACAGGCATGCACACGACAGGCATGCACACGACGGGCATTCACACGACAGGCATTCACACGACAGGCATGCACACGACGGGCATTCACACGACAGGCATGCACACGACAGGCATGCACACGACAGGCATGCACACGACAGGCGTGCACACGCTGGGCATGCACACGCTGGGCATGCACACGCTGGGCATGCACACGACGGGCATGCACACGACAGGCATGCACACGACGGCCGGTGACACCACAAATAACGGAGATGTTTCAATTAGCAGCGCTGCTACCCAAGTAGTCGATGCAATAACGGAAGAGTTGGAGGATGCATGTGTTTCCGATCAAAACGAATGTAACTTATCGACGTTTTCTTGGAAAGCACGGCCCTTTTCCACATTATTCCGTCTGATGGCTTGTGGGCCCGCCCCATGTTGCAACAATTAGCCCCTTATTGCTTTCTCCATATTTTCTAAATCACACAAACACGTCCTCTGTCCTGTCCATCTCTGGGGCCGTGCTGCTTTAGTCGGCGGCGGGTTTTTCTTTTTTCTTTTTGTGTGTTTTTAGTTTTATTTTCCCGTCTTGCGCAGAGGCAGAGAAAGACCTCCACGGGGAGCTTTAAGCACGCTTAACCCATTCGAGGCTCGCTCCTGTGGGGCGAGCGCTGAGCCGCGGCGCTGCTGTTGACCTTGGCACGGGCGACGAGCGCGCGGCGAGCACGTGGCCCGCGGCCCGCGTCACGCCTCTCGTCCTGCTTCCAGAATGGAACCGTGAACGGCATAGCGGGGAAAAAAAGGAGCCCTGTCAGCAGTTCCTGAGCCAGGAGGGGTTTTCTTTTCTGTTTTTCTTTTCTCGGGGCAGGCAGTCCAAGAGAGGTGGGGGGGGGGGAGGACTTTGGTCCAGCAGTGGAAAGTATAACTTACTACAGGGGGTCTCAACCTGGGGGGGGGGGGGTCCCCAAATTATATATAAAAAATATATAAAATAAAATATTTTTTGCAACTGAATGGCTGAAAATTGATTTCTTTTCTTTGCATTGTACACATATTTCATGCATATAATCTTTAGTACATTTACTCAAGTACTGTCTGTACTCGGCAAAGTACGTTGTGGAGGTACAGAGTATTTGATACTTAGCTTGAGTATTTGATACAAACAGAGTATTTGATACAAGCTCGTAGCACGCCACTCGGTGGCGCGCTACGAGCTTGTAGGTCTGCTATTTTTTGAAAAATCGAAGAGCGACTGACATTAGAAACACAGCTTTTTCAGAAAACTGTCAGGATGTAGAAGAACATTTATAGAATCTGATCTCGGGTCAGAACGGGTTAAGTAAAACAATAAAAGTACTTTTTCCACCCCTGCCGCTCGCTGGCAGCGCGCGCACGGCCCGTCTCTGGCAGCGGGCGCTAGCCGCGCACGCATGGCCCGTCTGTCGGAAACCCTCAGCATGGAATTTCCTGCCGGTCTCCTAGGAATTGATGTGCTGAGTGGTGTGTTCTGACTCAGTGGTGTGTTCTGACTCAGTGGTGTGTTCTGCTGGGTTTTACAATGCATAATGTTCTGGGGAAGTGCCCTTTGTGCGGTGGTGGGCCAGTCCAGTGTTGTTTTTGGCAGCACATTTTGATTTTAGTTTTAGTCATAGTCTCTTGAATAGTTTTCATTTGGTTTTTGTCACATTTTAGTCACCTGGAATGTTTTTGTGTTGGGTATAGTTTTAGTCGACTGGATGCCATAAGACTAAATCTACAGTTGATTTAGTCGACAGCTCGACGCGTTGTGAGCTTGTAGATCTACTATTTGCAGTGTGCATGACTGTAAAATGACTTATTTGCAACCAAGTGTAAAATGAATTATACTGGATCTCTTGTCCAATGTCCACTAGTCCCTTCCTAACATTGTAGTCTAGTTTTTATGTTTTGACGAAATTGTCAGTATATTTAGTCTTAGTTTTAGTCATCGTAGCTTAGTTTTCATTTAGTTTCCATTTAGTTTTTGTCAGTGAAAAAAGGTAGTCGACGAACATTTTTCGCCTTAGTTTTAGTCGACGAAAACAACACTGGCGGTGCGTTTAGTGCGTTGCGCTCACACGGAGCAAATTAAACGATGCAGTCTACCGTTCGTTGTTAGTGGAAGGCAGCGACATGCAGATGCAAAGATGCAGTCTACCGTTCATTGTCACAGGAAGCCATGCAGCGACATGCTGTTGAAAAGGGCGCAGCGATGCATGCACAGCTGCTCCAAATCAACTCACACAACGTGTCTTTGCATCGTTTAATCTGCCCGCGTGTGAACACACCAAAACACGAGCGAACAATTCAACCTCGAAACGAGGCCTGTGATCAAACATAAACTGTCAAATATGATATGAAAAAAAGCCTGTTTGATGACAGGACTTCTCTCTGTTTGTTTCTGTGTGTGTGTGTGTGTGTGTGTGTGTGTGTGTGTGCATACGTGCGTGTGTGCGTGTGTTTGAGTGTGCAGGGGTTTCCTGGGGACTTGGGAGAGAAGGGACCGCCAGGCCCTGATGGGAACCCAGTAAGTTATTGATTATGATTGATCCAATTTAGGAAACGTGTCCCTAATCATCAAACGCCTGGCTCAGTCAGTCAGTACACTTAATCACTTCAGTCAGACACTTAGAGTTCAACACAATGAACCATTTAATAGCATTCAGAGTTACATCCAACTATTCAAGGACATATGTTTAAAATACACAAATATACTATCTTATAATCCACATTTTCCATACATTTAACGCTGTGAAGAACTAATTACTGCAAAGAGGATGCTGAGGTGGTAGAGCGAGTTGACCGCCTAGAAGGAACCAATAGGAGTCTGAGCTGCTGACAGTGACCGCCTAGAATGAACCAATAGGAGTGAGCTGCTGACCGTGACCCACCCACTCACTCACTCACTCACTCACTCCCTGGCACTGCCAACATTGATACTGTGAGTCCCTCCGTTTAAACTCTCCTTAGCTTGACCATTGACCCCCACGGTTCTCCACTGAGTAGCTTGACCCTTGACCCCCACGGTTCTCCACTGAGTAGCTTGACCCTTGACCCCCACGGTTCTCCACTGAGTAGCTTGACCCTTGACCCCCACGGTTCTCCACTGAGTAGCTTGACCCTTGACCCCCACGGTTCTCCACTGAGTAGCTTGACCCTTGACCCCCACGGTTCTCCACTGAGTAGCTTGACCCTTGACCCCCACGGTTCTCCACTGAGTAGCTTGACCCTTGACCCCCACAGTTCTCCACTGAGTGCAGCGTCGGATGGCGTTTGGCCGACCTCCGAGGACCTCTCCTCTCCTCCAGCCTCCTCATTTCCTGTCACAGCAGAGGGGATGTGGTCCACTCGGCTGAATGCATCTCCATTCATACTGTACATACACACAGATCTGTCTGTCTGTCTGTCTGTCTGTCTGTCTGTCTGTCTGAACCTCAATCATTACGTTGGCGTATGATAGGAGTGACTTGTTATTACATGAGCTAATGGACACACGCGCCCACGTGCGTACACGTGTGAAAGCCACACGCACACGCACACACACACACACACGCGCGCACACACACACACACACACACATAAACACACAGTATAGAGAGTGTGCACTGATACTGTACGTGCGCTTCTCAGCATGGATGACCACACAGTAACACATGTATGTTCCCATACAGCTGTACAGCTCTGTTGACAGTGTCTTTCTGTCCCTATGTCTCTCTCTCTCTCTCTCTCTCTCTCTCTCTCTGCAGGGCGAGCTGGGAGCTCCCGGACCGTGCGGAGTTGCAGGCCTGATTGTGAGTGTTAATCACCCTAGATAATTATGTTGTTCCCTCAGGGTTCTACGAGGTCCTTTACCTTTCTTCCCCCTTCTATCTACACCAGATATCTATCTATTTATATATATATATATCTATCTACACCAGATATCTATCTATTTATATATATATATATCTATCTACACCAGATATCTATCTATTTATATATATATATATCTACACCAGATATCTATCTATCTACACCAGAGATCTATCTATTTATATATATATATATATATCTATCTACACCAGATATCTATCTATTTATATATATATATATATATATATCTATCTACACCAGATATCTATCTCTATCTACACCAGATATCTTCACCAAAAACCCACAGCCAAAGACATGGATCATTAAACAAAACACAGACAACATTGTCAAGAAGTACAATTAGTGTAATAATAGAAACATGTCCCGAACAAGAGGCTATTGTGGAAGGATGGCGTGCAAGTCACCTACTGTATGTCATCTGCGTCTCCAGTTAATAAAGCCAGTATAGTGTTGTATATAGTTATATAGTAGTATAGTAGTGTGGTGCACCACCATTGCGTTATAAAGGGATAGAGTGAGGACCGTGAGCGACAGCCCCGCCCCCCGCTATTCATTTCAACGGAAGTTGCTCAGTGTCGTGTTTTGAAGCACCCTTAAGTACTTAAGCGGCGTTTCTCCATCGGTTTTCCGAAAAAACGCGGCCGGGGTGAAGCCACCTTTAGGCCTGTAATAACCCAGTGGCTCGAGCAAGCGGAACGTTGAGAGCGGGTCTCAAATTTGAGGTCAGGGTTTCGACGACGCACGTTACTCACATCATGACGTCCGTCAACCTCCATGAACGTGCTGCAGTTCCACTTTTGGCCAGCAGTAGGGTAGTGGCAGCTTCAACGTTGGCCAGCCCTTCTGTGGGGCTCGTGCACCACCTCCTCAGCTTTGCAAAGGCCTCGGTGTCACAGCCCCGCTCCCTTTCAGTCCTGCCCCCTCGAGAGACCCGGAAAATAAATCCCCGTTCATTTTCCTCATAGACTTTTCAGAAAGTATTTAAAGACGTTTATACGCTGCAGACAAAGACAACTCTTGTCGTGACAAATCATGACAATAAACACAATGTTTTGGGCCAAACAAAGACTTTTTTTGTTGTTTTTTTGTAATTATTTGTTTGGTCCAAAATATCGTGTGTGTTGTCATGATTTGTCACGACTCGAGTTGGCTTCGTACGACGCTTAAAAGGTCTTTAAATAAATACTTTTTGAAAAATGCATTGGGAATTATTTCCTGGGTCTGGCGTCGTCATGAAAGGGGGCGGGACTGCGACGCTCTATAGGCACTCTGTTCAGCCCAGTGGCTGAACAGATGTAATGCATGTGATATGTGTGTGTGTGCACGCATGTCATATACATGACACAATAATTATGGTATGCGTGCCTCATTGCCGTGTTCTGAGTTATGGTATATACTGTATAATGCGATGCGTGCCTCATTATGGTATACTGTATAATGTGATGCGTGCCTCATTATGGTATACTGTATAATGTGATGCGTGCCTCATTATGGTATACTGTATAATGTGATGCGTGCCTCATTATGGGATGCGTGCCTCATTATGGTATACTGTATAATGTGATGCGTGCCTCATTATGGGATGCGTGCCTCATTATGGTATACTGTATAATGTGATGCGTGCCTCATTATGGGATGCGTGCCTCATTATGGTATACTGTATAATGTGATGCGTGCCTCATTATGGTATACTGTATGCGATGTGTGCCTCATTATGGTATACTGCATGCGATGCGTGCCTCATTATGGTATACTGTATGCGATGCATGCCTCATTATGGTATACTGCATGCGATGCGTGCCTCATTATGGTATACTGTATGCGATGCATGCCTCATTATGGTATACTGCATGCGATGCGTGCCTCATTATGGTATACTGTATGCGATGCATGCCTCATTATGGTATACTGCATGCGTTGCGTGCCTCATTATGGTATACTGTATGCGATGCATGCCTCATTATGGTATACTGCATGCGATGCGTGCCTCATTATGGTATACTGTATGCGATGCATGCCTCATTATGGTATACTGTATGTGAAGCGTGCCTCATTGCCGTGTTCTGAGTTATTGTATACTGTATAATGTGATGCGTGCCTCATTGCCGTGTTCTAAGTTATTGTATACTGTATAATGTGATGCGTGCCTCATTGCCGTGTTCTAAGTTATTGTATACTGTATAATGTGATGCGTGCCTCATTGCCGTGTTCTGAGTTATTGTATACTGTATAATGTGATGCGTGCCTCATTGCCGTGTTCTGAGTTATTGTATACTGTATAATGTGATGCGTGCCTCATTGCCGTGTTCTAAGTTATTGTATACTGTATAATGTGATGCGTGCCTCATTGCCGTGTTCTAAGTTATGGTATACTGTATAATGCGATGCAGCGTGCCTCATTGGCGTGTTCTGAGTGCGTGTGTCTTCTGTGTTGTTGGTGGCAGGGAGACATGGGCCCCGCCGGCGCGATGGGCTCGCCCGGACCGCCAGGACTCAAGGTAAAACGTCCCGAAAGAAAGAAAAAAACTAAGCGTACAGCCTAAGCTTTCTCTCTCTGGTCTTGATTTGGATGTAACAGGAACGCTGGGGCATTTAAACACCAGCTAATAGGGAAATACCAGGGCCTGCTCATTCATCATGTTTCCGTTTTTCTTTCTTTTTTCCTTCCTTCCTTCCTTTTTTTGTTTTTTGTTTTGGTTTTCCCTCTTCCAAAGGGAGTACCAGGCAACCCCGGGGAACCAGGACTGAAAGGTGATAAGGTGATCTGAATATGTCTTTCTTAGTCTATTAACCTCCTGCATCCAAGCATGCTACAGACGACCACGTCGTTGTTATTCACACATCGTCGCACGGGAGGGGGAAAACTAGAGAGAGGTGTCGACTTGAGAGGTTCGCAGTAAAGACCCTCAGTGCCTCCAACTAACAACTAAAGCTTAGTTTATAGTTGTTAATCAAGGCTTTGTTGATCAAGGATTTATTTTAATTGGAGTCGTACGTGTTGCACCACGTTATTTTAAGCATTGCTTGATCGGTGATCAAAATCCTTAACCTGTGATTAAAACTTTAACCTGTGCTAAATTCATGGATTAAACTTTGTACATAAAGATCTGTAAGCACCGTAGCGCGACCGGAACAGATCTGTAAGCACCGTAGCACGACAAGGTAATTTAACAGAAAATAAAAAGGAAAAGACAACAAACCACAATACAAACAGTTACAAAACAACACAAAACAGGGTAGCAGAGTAGCAACAAGATGGAAAAGTTGTTCCGTCAGTATCACTGTCACTATAGGTCAGCATTAAGATGCATTTAATTTGGTTTTCAGCATTGGATAACTTTTTTTTTTTTTTTTAAGATATTTTTTTGCGGCTTACGCCTTTTATTGATTTTTGAAGGGACAGACAGTAGGCTGACAGGAAACGGGAGAGAGATGGGGGGATGACATGCAGTAAAGGCCGTGTCGGGTTCGGGAGTCGAACCCGCGGCACACTGCGACTGGATTACCAGTCCGGTGCCCAGACCGTTACGCCACGGCCTGGGCCAGCATTGGATAACTTTTAATACAAAGAAACATTTAGTTAATCAATCTGTAAGCACTGTAGTGCGACCAGAACAGATCTGTAAGCACCGTAGCGTGACCGGAACAGATCTGTAAGCACCGTAGTGCGACCAGAACAGATCTGTAAGCTCACAACGCACCGTAGTGCGACCGGAACAGATCTGTATAAGCTCACAACGCTCTACTGTTGATTTTGCGAGCGACGCGGTCGTATAACTGCTGTATACTGTATCAGCCATCTGATAGATTGCAGGTGAGAGGCTAGCTGGGAACGCGGCTGATGCTAACGTTTTTAAACCACCTCTACTGCAAATTTAAAAGTAATCCCCCCATTGATGTTTAAATCGAACTTTAAAGTAGTGGTGAAACAGGATGAAAGTTAATCCAGGTTTACTGTGAAAATTAAAACCAAGATTAAAAAAAACGAAGATTAAAAGGATGTGGTTTCATCGGCATTCTGATAAATGCTCTTATGTTTTTGTTTTGTTTTTGTTTTTTTCTGTTTTTAATTTTTGTATATTTTTCAGGGGGAAATCGGCTTGCCCGGAGAGGTGGGAGAGCTTGGATTCCAGGGCGACAAGGTTATTCTTTTTAGCTTCACACAATGGAGGATTGACCGATTGTTGTTCTTTTGAGTGGTGCAACCACTCCTATAACCAGGAATGTCCGCATGTATCATGTATCATGTATGCATGCGTGAAACCAGCAATGGCCAGCAATATCCGCGCGTGTGTGTACAATGCGCGCCTCACATCTTGTGCTAAATAAATAGCGTCAATGCTAGCGAGCTAAAATATAGCCATCCTTGCTCTAGAAAGCACCAATGTTTCCATCAAGACCACCGGATAATCAGCAAAGACCTCCGAACATCGCGCTAATTGACCAAACCATGGAGAGCTCTGTAGATTAGGAGTTATTGAAGCTTATAGTCTGCCTGTATAATGGGAGGTGGACGGCAGCGCGCATGCGCGATCCGGTCTAGGTACTCTAAAGAAGGAAAGGCTGACCCCCGTGGACGGCAGCTCGCATGCGCGATCCGTTCTAGGAGGTATGCTAAAGAAGGAAAGGCCGACCCAAAATAATAATGAAAAAATAGTTCTCAGCGACGCGGATTGATATCCATAATAAAGAGAGAGAGAGAGAGAGAGAGAGAGAGAGAGAGAGAAAGGGAGAGAGAGAAAGGGGGGAGAGAGGGGAGTTGCACCACTCGGTTCACACAGGTGTGATTTTTTTTATATATATAATTTTTATCCCACGATTTTGTAACCCAGTTTTTTCACCCAGTGCCAATTATCTAATGTAATCCTGGGCGCTACACTTCCTCTGCCAACCTGGGAGGGGGCAGCGAACTGACCTCATGCTTCCTTCTTTTCACCTGGGGGGAGTTTCCCCGGGCCGGACATAGCGTGTGGAAGGAACACGTTATTCCGACCAGTTCCTCTCCCCTCCATCAGGCGCCCCGGCTGGCCAGGGGGAGGCAGTATAGAGACCAGTTCCTTTCCCCTCCATCAGGCGCCCCGGCTGGCCAGGGGGAGGTAGTATAGAGACCAGTTCCTTTCCCCTCCATCAGGCGCCCCGGCTGGCCAGGGGGAGGTAGTTTAGAGACCAGGATTACCGCTGGTAATGTTTTTCGTGAGGGCCCTCAAATGAAAATGCATTTGGCCGCGGACCCCCACCTGAAAATTGTTTGTGCTAGGGACCCCCCATACATTTGTTTTGTTCAAATGTTTAAAAAATATTTTTTGTAGATTTATTTATTTTTGTATATTGTCTATTTTTTATGCAAAATTAACTTTTTCCCCCTGTGGACGCTCCAGGAACAGCGTCCGATCGACGCGTGTTCCTGCCTCGTTGCCATGTTTACACTGTGGTGTATCTTATTTTTGTAGGGGATCCAAGGCTCGCCGGGGTTGCCAGGTCCTCGCGGAGAACCTGGACCACAGGTATATTTTTTTCCCACCGTCAGTGAAACGCTGGCTATGACTCGTAGCATATAAACAGACACCGAATCCTCCATACATGTGTTGCCCAGACCTCTGTTATAGGGCCAGACTCAGAGAAACACCAACCACTGCTGTCACTGTTAATTGTCTGCAATGCAGTGTTACTTTTCAGTTATTATTTTATTGCATGTGTCTTTCTGCACCACAGACTTATTAGGTTACTATTAATCCAGAATTGCCAGTCTTATATTTAACGGTGTCTCCGTCGCCTGGCAGCGCCAGTTGCTTCCACGTTGTGACGTCATTGAATGTTTTCACTTAACTAAAAGGCATATCTTTAGCCGATCAGATTGAGGTGATCATAATACAGAACAATCAATGTTTTAGGAGCTCAACGCTATGTTAGCCGACCAGCCATTGGTCCGACAATGGCAACCTACCTCGAACCCTAACCTGACCATAACCGCAAACACGGAGCAGCGCACATTCGCCAACCTTAACGCATGTTCACCAACCTTAACGCATGTTCGCCAACCTTAACGCATGTTCACCAACCTTAACGCATGTTCACCAACCTTAACGCATGTTCGCCAACCTTAACGCATGTTCACCAACCTTAACGCATGTTCACCAACCTTAACGCATGTTCGCCAACCTTAACGCATGTTCACCAACCTTAACGCATGTTCACCAACCTTAACGCATGTTCACCAACCTTAACGCATGTTCGCCAACCTTAACGCACATTCGCCAACCTTAACGCATGTTCACCAACCTTAACGCATGTTCGCCAACCTTAACACATGTTCGCCAACCTTAACGCATGTCCGCCAACCTTAATCCGGTCGTTTTTCCGCATGTCAGACTATTGACATGTCGGAAAAGCGTACGCACGCCATAATAACTATAGTGCCCGCTCCGGAAATGACCCATTATTGCTTCCGGTTCACCGGATCAGGTTTTGGGCAAAATGAGACAATCTAGGTCGTCCTCAGACGAGCCCGGCTCCATCTTCAATTCCACTCATCCCTGTTTTCCATACATCTGGCCAGTTGGTTGGTGCTTTGGTTCTCCATACATCTGGCCAGTTGGTTGGCGCTTTGCACTCCTTTGCGCTTTCTTGAGTACATCCACATAATATAATAACATACCGGTATTATGTTATTGTGGGAACAGTGGGACGTCCTCGTGATCGATGCCCGTGTGTTGGTTCCCACAGCACCAGTTTGTTGGCTGGCAGCTCTTGATGTCTTTGGCAGTGTCCTGCTACTCTCATTAGATTCTCCTGCCAGCTACGTTCTGGCTCACCCTTGGTATTCCCTCATACAGGGTACATACATACATGTACACTCCCTGCTGATGTTAAGTACTGCACGCAACAGACTTCTGTAGGGTTGGCTTCAGGGTCCAGCATTCACTGCCATGTAGGAGAATTAAGAGAATTAAGAGACTACCGTTGCATAGAAGGAGCTGAGTTTAGTCAGGGCCCTCCATGCAAGTGCTGCCTCCTTCTTCACTTTCAGATCTTGCTCGGTTGAGTTGACCCATGGTACTTCAGCACAGTGCCTCCTTTTGATACCAATACTTTTGTACTTTTACTCACTAAATGTTGGATTCCGGACATTATTATTATATTGCAGTATTGATACTTTTACTTAAATCAAACAGTTTGGTACTTTTTAGATCTTCTCTATGTGATGATAGGACTAAATGATGATGGTGTTTTCTAGGGTAAACCAGGTGATGAAGGTGATATTACTAAATGTTTTCTAGGGTAAACCAGGTGATAAAGGTGATATTACCAATGTTTTCTAGGGTAAACCAGGTGATAAAGGTGATATTACTAATGTTTTCTAGGTAAACCAGGTGATAAAGGTGATATTACTAATGTTTTCTATAGGGTAAACCAGGTGATAAAGGTGATATTACTAAATGTTTTCTAGGGTAAACCTGGTGATAAAGGTGATATTACTAATGTTTTCTAGGGTAAACCAGGTGATAAAGGTGATTTTACTAAATGTTTTCTAGGGTAAACCAGATGATAAAGGTGATATTACTAAATGTTTTCTAGGGTAAACCAGGTGATAAAGGTGATATTACTAAATGTTTTCTAGGGTAAACCAGGTGATAAAGGTGATATTACTAATGTTTTCTAGGGTAAACCAGGTGATAAAGGTGATATTACTAAATGTTTTCTAGGGTAAACCAGGTGATAAAGGTGATATTACTAAATGTTTTCTAGGGTAAACCAGGTGATAAAGGTGATATTACTAAATGTTTTCTAGGGTAAACCAGGTGATAAAGGTGATATTACTAAATGTTTTCTAGGGTAAACCAGATGATAAAGGTGATATTACTAATGTTTTCTAGGGTAAACCAGGTGATAAAGGTGATATTACTAAATGTTTTCTAGGGTAAACCAGGTGATAAAGGTGATATTACTAAATGTTTTCTAGGGTAAACCAGGTGATAAAGGTGATATTACTAAATGTTTTCTAGGGTAAACCAGGTGATAAAGGTGATATTACTAATGTTTTCTAGGGTAAACCAGGTGATAAAGGTGATATTACTAAATGTTTTCTAGGGTAAACCAGGTGATAAAGGTGATATTACTAAATGTTTTCTAGGGTAAACCAGGTGATAAAGGTGATATTACTAAATGTTTTCTAGGGTAAACCAGGTGATAATGGCCCTGATGGTTTAGCGGGTCCACTTGGTCCGGAGGTAAGAGTCACCAAGTATACTGTACTGCATTTCCTCTTTGACTTTAACGCCAATGACTTCATTAACGTGTTTTTCATGAACTCCCAGAGCACCAATAACGTGTTTTGCATGCCATTTAGCTTCCTATTAATTGATTGATTGAACATATATATATATATATATATATATATATATATATCCGTCCGTCCGTCCGTCCCCAGATAAAATATTAATGTTTTTCTCAGAGTAAAGCGTAACACTGCAGCTGTTTTCTTTCCCTGAAGGGTTTCCCTGGATATATAGGCCCACCGGGACACAACGGGCCTGAGGGACTCAAGGTTGGTACAGTGGCATCCCAATACTGTATATATAGATATAGACATCAATCCTTGTGCATAAAAACAGTAAAAAGCTTGTGTTGTGTTGTGTTGTGTTGTCGCCCCCTAGGGGATGCCAGGGTTGAGGGGGTTGCCTGGGCCAAGAGGAATACCTGGGATGGAGGTGAGTTTGAGTTCAGTTTCTTGAAAGTAGTGATGCACCGAATATTCAGCCTATTCGGTTTCGGCCCGAATAACCAGAAAATATATCACCAAATAGTGTATGCAATTAATGCATTCAAAAGAGCTGAATAAATGTTTTATGGACCCATAATAGTGATTCATATTTAACCATTAATTTTGCCATAAATCAGGTAGCTTTAAACAGTTTGACTGTTTTTTACGATTAACCCGCATTTTAATCAACCCCCCTTCACTGCCGAGATTGTTGTATTACCTTTAGAGCATACGCTGAATTATTTGGGCTTTTAATCCGCGAAAATCCATCAAAAAAAGCTCCCGTGGTTTGTTATGATCTGTGTGTAGCATCCACCATCTTGGTGCACCCGGAAGACGCACACAAGATTGGTTTCAATGAGGCGTTGCAACCAATGCATTTCCATTGGCCTCAATTTCCCAGAAGCCCTAGCAGCCCACAGCATGTGACGATTTCCGGTTTCGTCATCAAAGCGAAGCCATCCAGTCTCATACTCCGCGACGAAGACGGATTTTCTTTTGATTCATTACATTACGGCGGATTAAACACATAAAACAAAAGGCGGGTATGTCCGATACGGCAGCGACATTAACCTGGAGTAATCCATTCGCGGCACGGAAACTGTTAAGTTACGGCCATGACAGCAATGGTAGGAAAAAATATATAATATTAATCCTATTCGGACTAAAAGTCTTGCGTGTCTTGATTTATACTTCACCATGTTGTCACACGGAACACACACGCCGGAAGTATCCACTCTACAAGCTCACAGTTGTTTCATTGCGTGAGCGTGATGGATAACTTAATCTGAACTGTTTCAGAAACCAAAGAAAGGAAATGTACAGGTGGCTGCTATACGGGGCCGTACAGGGCTTAGCCTACCATTGGCTGTGGGCTTATTATAGCCAATGGGAGACTTCCCGTTGTGTAGTATAGCGCTTAGTCTCTCATTGGCTTAGAGGCCAGCCAATCCTGAAAATCTCCTGACTATATCGCCACTAGTCCTATGGGTGTTTGTTGACAGCTGGAACTTTAAAGTCACCTGTAAAAATGATAATGATGAGAAGAGACGGTTGCCTGACGATACTCATTCCAATATCACCTTATTTTACATTTCAACCTTTTCCTGACTACACTTCATTGATCATTGGACTCGCTATACGTCCAACCAGGGAAACACCCCCCTGTCAGGTGTAAAGGAGCAACTTGGACACTCAGGCATGAAGGAAGCATGAGTTCAAGTCCGTTGCTCTCCCCAGGTTGGCGGAGGGTGTGTAGAGCCCAGGATCACATTAGATGATTGACACAGGGGTGAAAAATGGGTTAGGGAAAGCCTTACGATATGTCTATGTATATCGTGTAATCTGTAATGTATTGTATACTTTCGATTGTATACTTTTATGAATCTGTGCTCCAAACCATGTGATCATGGTCGTGAGTTAAATAAATGATAAAAAAAGAAAAGAAAATCGTGGGATAAAAAATATTAAAAAAGAAAAGAAAATAGCCAATCAAGCTCATCCTTTTTTCTATGTACAGTACACCAAATATTGTTTGTCCAAAAAAAACAACCAATCTACAAGCTCACAAAGCAACACATTTTGTGTTGGGGTCCTTGACAGGAACACATCTTTAGAGAACCGCTGTGCAAGTGTACAGTATTTGCACATGCTGTTACTGTTCATAGAATGTGTCCTTTGCATTTATCCATCCTTAACCCATTGGGCGGGAACCCCTTTTGGTGTTTTAAGCATTACTGTATGTTATACTTCAGCTGTTGAAAATTAGCAGATCTACAAGCACCGAGTGCCGCGCTACGAGCTTGTAGGTCTGCTATTTTTGAAAAAAATAAATCGTGAAAATATGGCGCAAATCTTTGAATATATATTCTTTCAGAGCGAACGTTTTTTAACTCAAATGTTTGCTTTTCTTGGGCGTCCCTGGAACAACATATTTTCAGATGGGGGGGGGGGGGGGACGGCGGCCAAATACAGATAATTCTGGGGGTCCTTGAGATGAAAAAGGTTGAGCACCACTGACACAGAAACATGGGGTTTTCAGAAAACTGTCAGGATTTAGAAGCCTTTTTGTAGAATCTACTGTAACTGTCCCTGACCATTGGCCCTTGGCCCTTGTTCTCCTCCTCCCAGGGTGACGAGGGGCCTCCGGGGCCAGCAGGCCCTCCTGGACTGGAGGTGAGGGTCATTTGGATGTCATGATGTGAATAAAGACGTCTGCACACCAACACACACTAGTAGTTAACTCTTACAGTGCCACCCACACACACACACACTGCACCACCACCACCACCACCGCATCTGTCTTAACCCATTCTGACCTGAGATCAGATTCTAAAAATGTCTTCTATGTCAGTCGCTCTTCGATTTTTTCAAAAATAGCAGACCTACAAGCTCATAGCGCGCCACTCTGTGGCGCGCTATGAGCTTGTAGATCTGCTATTTTTCAATAGCTAAAGCACGACATGATGCTAACACCAAAATGGGTTCCCGCGCAAAATGTGTTAACTTTAGCTTTGGCTTACCATCAACCCATTTTGGGCGGGAACCCCCTTTTGGTGTTTTAAACATTATGTTATAAATTTAACTATTGAAAAATAGGCAGATCTACAAGCTCTTGTACAGTAGGTCTGCCATTTTTGAAAAATTGTGAAAATGTGCCTCGAATCTTTGAATATTGTTACAGAGTCAACGCTTTTAAGTCAAATCGTTGCTTCTGGAGGGGTCCCTGGAACAACACATTTTAAGATGGGGGTCGGCGGCCAATTACATATACTTTTTGGGGTCCTTGACATGAAATATTGAGCACGACTGATATAAAAACATTATTAACTGTCATGATTTAGAAGACAGTTTTTTTTTTTGTCAGGCCTAAATGGGTTAAGCTATATATATGACTGGTGGTAACAACTGGTGGTTGAAGTTTTCAGATTTCCCTTTTTTTTGTATATATATTTTTACTTTAAGTAAAAGTAACAATACTACAATATACTGTAGAAATATTTAAAGACCTATATTTAAAGTAAAAGACCTCTATTCTTACTACAAGTAAAAGTACAAAAGTATTGGCATCAAAACATTCTCAGTTCTCACAGTACCCAAAGTACCCATTTCACCATTACAAAATAAAATAATATATATGTGCATAGGCTAGGCAAGGCTTAGCTGGGTTTTTTTTTTATATATATAATATATGCGCACAGGCACAGCATCATAGCTATTGTGTGTGTGTGTGTGTGTGTGTGTGTGTGTGTGTGTGTGTGTGTGTGTGTGTGTGTGTGTGTGTGTGTGTGTGTGTGTGTGTGTGTGTGTGTGTGTGTGTGTGTGTGTGTGTGTGTGTGTGTGTGTGTGTGTGTGTGTGTGTGTGTGTGTTGTCGCTGCCCCCTGGTGATCGCTGATTGGGTAGCTATACAGCAACCAGCCTAATCAGCATTGATTGGCTACTTGGTATGTCTGTAAACTTCGTCCTTCCAGTCGCTTTGTATAGCAAACAGTAGCGCGCGCTGGTTAGTTTTGGAAAACAGCAAAACGCTAAATGGATATAGCCTAGTACGCCCTACTGTCTTTTTCAACGCAAAGATAAAGTAAATCAGAACTAAGAAGAAGCTGTGAGTCGGCTGTCAGCACTCAGCAGCACGGTTCACAGTCCACACCACTGCAGCAACACTGACACGTTCAGCGGAGTGGCTGCTGTCTCTGTGCCGTCTGTGAAGAGCCATGAGGGGCAGCAAGACACTGACACGGTTAAAAAAACACCTGAAAATAGTACTTGAGTAAAGTACTTAGTTACTAGTATCCACCGCTGCAGGAAACACAATTGTAGCACGCCACCCGCGCACTCCACCGCATCTGACAGGCCACGAGCCTGGAGTCTAACTTTATGTCTGGCTCACCATAATATATACCATCAGTGGTCTAAATTTAGCCAGTTGTCGATGGGTCCCTGGCTGCAGGAGTGTCACTCTATTGTTCTTCAGCTATCTTGATAGACGCTTATACTCTTACTTATTGCTTACTGTGCACTGGCGGACGCCAGAATGGTTAGCAAATTGCTATGTCTTCTCGTGGTCACGGAAAGGCTCATCACTGTCGCCATTCAGATGACGAAATGACAGCCTTGCATTTTCCTCAAAATGGGCTCTGCGACTATGCTCTGTACACAGACATTATTTGTTTTACAATATAAACACAGTACATCAAATATTGGTTTAAGATTATTACTTGTGGAGAAATGCATGGATCGGTTCCCACAGCTGATTTCAGTCGTTTGGATTCCTTTAGCATTATGTTATACTTTAGCTATTGAAAAATAGCAGATCTACAAGCTCATAGCGCGGCACCGATGTCATCAAATGGTGGTCCATGGCTGAAATGTCGAATAAATAAATAATGGTCCTCGATATGAAAATCTCTTGTCCACTAGTCCCTTCCTAACATTTTTGTCTAGTTTTTAATGTTAATTGTTAATATATTTAGTCTCAGTTTTAGTCGTCATAGCTTACGGTAGTCTTCATTTAGTTTCCATTTAGTTTCCGTCAGTGAAAAAAAGGTAGTCGACGAACATTTTCCGTCTTTAATAGTTTTAGTCGACGGAAACAATGCTGCCTATATGCTGGCGTGTTGTTTTCGTTGACTAAAACTAAGACGAAAAATGTTCGTCGACTACCTTTTTATATTATATACATACACGGCATGTAATTTTGTCTTTCTGTTCAGGGCAGGCCGGGGAGGCAGGGGTACCCCGGATCCACAGGCCCGGAAGGACTCAAGGTCAGACCCAATGAGCACCGCACCTCACCGCCCCCAAAACACACTCCCCTCTTTAGCAGAGCACACTCCCTCCCTCCCTCCTCCCCCCCTGCACAACTTCTGTTTTATGATAATGCATCACCATTGGATGTGTGTGAAATGGATGTTAACGCTCCCGTTCCCCGCCACAGGGGGACGCGGGGCCCTCTAAGCACATTGACACTGTAATGATTCAAGATGAAATGCATAGAAAAAGCATGAAAATGTTTATATGCTAATTTAGCTTCCTCTGCTGTAGGGCGAGACCGGAATTAGTGGCGAGTTTGGAAAGCTTGGCGAGATGGTAAAGGCTCTTCTTTCTCTTGTTCCACCGTTTTATTTGTGTGTGTGTGTGTGTGTGTGTGTGTGTGTGTGTGTGTGTGTGTGTGTGTGTGTGTGTGTGTGTGTGTGTGTGTGTGTGTGTGTGTGTGTGTGTGTGTGTGTGTGTGTGTGTGTGTGTGTGTGTGTGTGTGTGTGTGTGTGTGTGTGTGTGAGAGAGTTAAAAAAAAAAACGTAAACGATAATCATCTCATAAGAAGTATGTGAAAATCAGACGCCATTATTTCCCTTATTTATTTATTTTTGTCCACAGGGTCTGCTTGGCTTCATCGGGCCAGTTGGGGAGACGGGCATCGCTGGAGAAAAGGTTAGCGGGCGACCTCATCATCTCCGTCCTACACTTTGTAGTGAATCCTACTTGTGTTCTGATTGGCTGGTTACCGTCACGTGACCGTACATTTCACCGATAACCCACTCCTTCAATCACTTCATATCATTCCCAGCTGATTCCGCATCTCTGTAGCTGTGCTGCTTGATTGCCTTACGAACCCATGCCGTGCGGGGCGTCTAAAATCACCGCCCGGCTCATATGACTGTGAATGTGTGGCTCCAGGCAGCCCCGTAAAGACATCAAGCGCTATTCTCCCGTAACATAGCCTATACTTGCCGAGCAAAACAAGGAAGTGATGTGGCTCGCTCTGGTGGCGCAAAGCGTAGCTACTTCTGTGAATTGAATAGTTTTATTAGGTTAATATTGCTATATGTTTGTAACCGTTTTGGAAAAGCAATAAGTCACTCGAGGTCCCAGCTTATCGGGTATTTTACAATTGCCTCCCAGCAAAATGTAAAGAAATTGTAAAATGCCAGGTAACCTGAGACCTCTCGTGGCTTATTGCTGTAATACTTGCCTCTGAGATGTAGTGTAGTACTAACCAGGACCTGTGTTTTCTCCTCAGGGGGACCGCGGCAACACAGGCCTCCCCGGGCCAGCAGGAGAAAAGGGGGCGATGGTAAGGAGTAAGTCTGGACCCCGTCTCTCTCACTCAGGGGTGTGAAAGTCTAAACATGGGTAGGGTGTGTATTTGGGGTCTCTCTCACTCAGGGGTGTGAAAGTCTAAACATGGGTATTCAGGGTGTGTATTTGGGGTCTCTCTCACTCAGGGGTGTGAAAGTCTAAACATGGGTATTCAGGGTGTGTATTTGGGGTCTCTCTCACTCAGGGGTGTGAAAGTCTAAACATGGGTATTCAGGGTGTGTATTTGGGGGTGATTGGAGAAAAAAAGGCTTCTACTGAGAGAGGACACTTGAACCCTACCTGTCCCTATTCTGGACATGTCACCTTTAGGCCAATATTCTGCCAAAAATAGCAGATCTACAAGTGCTTTTTGGGGGCCCAAGTACAGACCCTCTTGAATTGATATGAACATGTTGACCAACAGGACATGCCCCAAAACATTCACGCCAGGTTGGAACTACTGTAAGTGGTTCAGAATGTCCTCCATTCAGCCAACATGGCGATCTAGCAACACTCATAAAACATGGAGATGATGATCGCTGGTCAGCTATGTACAGTAGAGTAGAGTGCTTACAGGGATGTGGTCTCACTGTACTGTAGGCTATGTACAGTAGAGTAGAGTGCTTACAGGGATGTCGTCTCACTGTACTGTAGGCTATGTACAGTAGAGTAGAGTGCTTACAGGGATGTGGTCTCACTGTACTGTAGGCTATGTACAGTAGAGTAGAGTGCTTACAGGGATGTAGTCTCTCTGTACTGTAGGCTATGTACAGTAGAGTAGAGTGCTTACAGGGATGTAGTCTCTCTGTACTGTAGGCTATGTACAGTAGAGTAGAGTGCTTACAGGGATGTCGTCTCACTGTACTGTAGGCTATGTACAGTAGAGTAGAGTGCTTACAGGGATGTCGTCTCACTGTACTGTAGGCTATGTACAGTAGAGTAGAGTGCTTACAGGGATGTGGTCTCACTGTACTGTAGGCTATGTACAGTAGAGTAGAGTGCTTACAGGGATGTGGTCTCACTGTACTGTAGGCTATGTACAGTAGAGTAGAGTGCTTACAGGGATGTAGTCTCTCTGTACTGTAGGCTATGTACAGTAGAGTAGAGTGCTTAAAGGGATGTGGTCTCACTGTACTGTAGGCTATGTACAGTAGAGTAGAGTGCTTACAGGGATGTAGTCTCTCTGTACTGTAGGCTATGTACAGTAGAGTAGAGTGCTTACAGGGATGTAGTCTCTCTGTACTGTAGGCTATGTACAGTAGAGTAGAGTGCTTACAGGGATGTGGTCTCACTGTACTGTAGGCTATGTACAGTAGAGTAGAGTGCTTAAAGGGATGTGGTCTCACTGTACTGTAGGCTATGTACAGTAGAGTAGAGTGCTTACAGGGATGTCGTCTCACTGTACTGTAGGCTATGTACAGTAGAGTAGAGTGCTTACAGGGATGTCGTCTCACTGTACTGTAGGCTATGTACAGTAGAGTAGAGTGCTTACAGGGATGTCGTCTCACTGTACTGTAGGCTATGTACAGTAGAGTAGAGTGCTTAAAGGGATGTGGTCTCACTGTACTGTAGGCTATGTACAGTAGAGTAGAGTGCTTAAAGGGATGTGGTCTCACTGTACTGTAGGCTATGTACAGTAGAGTAGAGTGCTTACAGGGATGTGGTCTCACTGTACTGTAGGCTATGTACAGTAGAGTAGAGTGCTTACAGGGATGTAGTCTCACTGTACTGTAGGCTATGTACAGTAGAGTAGAGTGCTTACAGGGATGTCGTCTCTCTGTACTGTAGGCTATGTACAGTAGAGTAGAGTGCTTAAAGGGATGTGGTCTCACTGTACTGTAGGCTATGTACAGTAGAGTAGAGTGCTTAAAGGGATGTGGTCTCACTGTACTGTAGGCTATGTACAGTAGAGTAGAGTGCTTACAGGGATGTGGTCTCACTGTACTGTAGGCTATGTACAGTAGAGTAGAGTGCTTAAAGGGATGTAGTCTCACTGTACTGTAGGCTATGTACAGTAGAGTAGAGTGCTTAAAGGGATGTCGTCTCACTGTACTGTAGGCTATGTACAGTAGAGTAGAGTGCTTAAAGGGATGTAGTCTCTCTGTACTGTAGGCTATGTACAGTAGAGTAGAGTGCTTACAGGGATGTAGTCTCACTGTACTGTAGGCTATGTACAGTAGAGTAGAGTGCTTAAAGGGATGTAGTCTCACTGTACTGTAGGCTATGTACAGTAGAGTAGAGTGCTTAAAGGGATGTAGTCTCTCTGTACTGTAGGCTATGTACAGTAGAGTAGAGTGCTTAAAGGGATGTGGTCTCACTGTACTGTAGGCTATGTACAGTAGAGTAGAGTGCTTAAAGGGATGTCGTCTCACTGTACTGTAGGCTATGTACAGTAGAGTAGAGTGCTTACAGGGATGTAGTCTCACTGTACTGTAGGCTATGTACAGTAGAGTAGAGTGCTTACAGGGATGTGGTCTCACTGTACTGTAGGCTATGTACAGTAGAGTAGAGTGCTTAAAGGGATGTAGTCTCACTGTACTGTAGGCTATGTACAGTAGAGTAGAGTGCTTAAAGGGATGTAGTCTCTCTGTACTGTAGGCTATGTACAGTAGAGTAGAGTGCTTAAAGGGATGTCGTCTCACTGTACTGTAGGCTATGTACAGTAGAGTAGAGTGCTTAAAGGGATGTCGTCTCACTGTACTGTAGGCTATGTACAGTAGAGTAGAGTGCTTAAAGGGATGTGGTCTCACTGTACTGTAGGCTATGTACAGTAGAGTAGAGTGCTTAAAGGGATGTCGTCTCACTGTACTGTAGGCTATGTACAGTAGAGTAGAGTGCTTAAAGGGATGTCGTCTCACTGTACTGTAGGCTATGTACAGTAGAGTAGAGTGCTTAAAGGGATGTCGTCTCACTGTACTGTAGGCTATGTAGGCCACCCAGACTGTTAAAGGTGCTGTTTTTTGTTAATCAATGGCTCCATATCCTGGCAGCAATAATTTCTATTGTGTTTTTTGTTACTCTGTAACAAACTCTCTCTCACTCTCTTATAAAATAGGATGCCAATTTCATCCAATCAGAGGAGAGATAACTCATACAGGACACAGGATAAACTAGAACTGCTCTCTGTCGAGTGCCTATACTTGCTTGTTGCACGCCAGCAGAGTGCGCAAGTACTGTCGACCGCTATTGAAGGAAATGCCTCTATGTTTATGTAATTTTTAAGTTCATTAGCGCTGTGGTATACTAAATCTAAAAAGGACAGACACAATTGGAATTGGACCACTATAAAACTGAACAGGATTGAATGGCTTTTCAATCCTGACTGGATGATGTTGATGACCTGAACATGTCATTTGTGTTTTATTAAAGCACTGGGGAGAGACAGGAGAAACACATCATAGCAATGTTACTTTCATAGAGCTTTACTTTTTGAATCAGAAGATATCTCTTACAGCATCTTTAACTATGGGTTTTAGATTAAAAAAATAAGCTCTGAAAATAAGCCCTGTAGCAAACATAGACTATTAACACATTTTCTGCGATAAAATAATCTCCCCAACTCTGAACTGCTGAACACACAAATACTTAATCTAAGCACATAACCGGCTTCAGACTTCAGACAGCTGAGTTAGTGATGGTTGTAATTTATGCCATAGAGAGCAGTGGTTCTCAACCAGTGGTCCGGGGACCACCAGTGGTCCTTGAGGGGGTTGCAGGTGGTCCCCAGCTAAATAATGGAGAGTTGGTAACCAAATGGACCCTTATTAGAACTTTAACTCTTAACATGGACAGAGCTTAACATGGTTTAATTTTACACTCTCAAGAGTTAAACATTTTTAAACATCTGCATCTACTTAATGTATAAGAAGTCTACACAATTTGAGAATGTAGAAGAATTGTTATTTTAATTGTTTGCCTGTTGTCTCTCCTAATGGCACCAAAGGCAACAACATATTCTTGGGTCTGAGAGGCTAAATGTTATCAGGTCTTATTTTCTGCATGAATCCAAAACCGGCTTCAGAAATCTGCTATTCTCACTTAGCTGTTTTAGGACTAAGCTACACACAGTAGCACTCTATTAAACAAGGGTAAAAAAAATGAAAGTTGCATTACTGTGAAAGCTAAATATTGAATTGCTGAAATCCATAACTGTTTTTGTTGCAATTGAAAAATGTGGCGCAGATCTTTGAATATACAATATTTTAGAGCGAGCGTTTTTAACTCGAGTCTTTGCTTCTGGGGGGCGTCCCTGGAACAACATATTTTGAGATTGGGGTTCGCTGCCAATTACATACATTACATAATACAATATTGGGGTCCTTGACATTAAATAATTTGAGAACCCAGTGATACAGAAAGGTAGGGTTTTCAGCAAACTGTTATGATTTAGGAGACTTTATTTTTATTTTTATCGTCCTTAGGTCTAAATGGGTTAAAGACAGTAATAGTAAAGATATTTACATCATGTGGTCGGGTAAGGACACCTACTGGTCGACAAGATGCATTGCTTGAAATTCAAAGGGAAATATCTTGCCTTCCCAACTGAGCTCTCTTTTCAGCGCTTAAACCTGAGATCAGATTCTATAAATGTCTTCTACATCCTGACAGTTTTCTGAAAAAGCTATAGTTTCTATATGTCAGTCGTTCTTACCTACAAGCTCTATGAGCTCATAGATCTGCTATTTTTCAATAGCTAAAGCATAACATGATGCTATAACACCAAAAGGGGGTACCCGCCCAAAATGGGTTAACGATGATTCTACAAAATGTCTTCTACATCACGACAGTTTTCTTCTAATCCTAGGATTCATATCAGTGTGTTCTCAAACTATTTCATGTCGAGGAGCCCCAGATATTAGCCTATACTGTATACTGTATGCATTTGGCCACGGACCCCATCTGAAAAATATGTTGTTCCAGGGAGATCCCCCAGAAGCAGATATTTGAGTTAAAAAAACATTCACTGTGAAAGAAGATATATTCAAAGAATTGCACACATTTTCACGACTTAAAAAAAATCAACAGATCTACAAGCTCACTCAGCGGCACTCAATCTGCTATTTTTCAACAGCTAAAAGTTTAAAATAATGCTTAAAGTGGTTAAAAAGCTATAAAAGGCTAATTTCTAAATGGGTTTAAACTCCATATTAGGTTGATTTTAGGACATGGAAAAAGGTTATGGATTGCAGCTTTCTTTGTTTTCTTTTCATGAGCGAATTACAGATATTAATGTTGAGGCTCACGTTGCTGCTGTCTTCATCAGGGGCATCCCGGAACGCCTGGAGGGAGCGGGCCCACCGGAGCGCCAGGAACGCCAGTGAGTTTATAATTAACAATTAATCCAACACACAGCACACCAACCCTAGAACACACACAGTACACCAACCCTAGAACACACACAGTACACCAACCCTAGAACACACACAGTACACCAACCCTAGAACACACACAGCACACCAACCCTAGAACACACAGTACACCAACCCTAGAACACACACAGTACACCAACCCTAAAACACACACAGCACACCAACCCTAGAACACACACAGCACACCAACCCTAGAACACACACACAGTACACCAACCCTAGAACACACACACAGTACACCAACCCTAGAACACACACAGTACACCAACCCTAGAACACACACAGTACACCAACCCTAGAACACACACAGTACACCAACCCTAGAACACACACAGTACACCAACCCTAGAACACACACACAGCACACCAACCCTAGAACACACACAGTACACCAACCCTAGAACACACAGTACACCAACCCTAGAACACACACAGCACACCAACCCTAGAACACACACACAGCACACCAACCCTAGAACACACACAGTACACCAACCCTAGAACACACACACAGCACACCAACCCTAGAACACACACAGTACACCAACCCTAGAACACACACAGTACACCAACCCTAGAACACACACACAGTACACCAACCCTAGAACACACAGTACACCAACCCTAGAACACACACAGTACACCAACCCTAGAACACACACACAGTACACCAACCCTAGAACACACACACACACAGTACACCAACCCTAGAACACACAGTACACCAACCCTAGAACACACACAGTACACCAACCCTAGAACACACACACAGTACACCAACCCTAGAACACACAGTACACCAACCCTAGAACACACACACAGTACACCAACCCTAGAACACACAGTACACCAACCCTAGAACACACACAGTACACCAACCCTAGAACACACACAGTACACCAACCCTAGAACACACAGTACACCAACCCTAGAACACACACACAGTACACCAACCCTAGAACACACAGTACACCAACCCTAGAACACACACAGTACACCAACCCTAGAACACACACAGTACACCAACCCTAGAACACACACACAGTACACCAACCCTAGAACACACAGTACACCAACCCTAGAACACACACACAGTACACCAACCCTAGAACACACACAGTACACCAACCCTAGAACACACACAGTACACCAACCCTAGAACACACACACAGTACACCAACCCTAGAACACACACAGCACACCAACCCTAGAACACACACAGTACACCAACCCTAGAACACACACAGTACACCAACCCTAGAACACACACAGTACACCAACCCTAGAACACACACACAGTACACCAACCCTAGAACACACACAGCACACCAACCCTAGAACACACACACAGTACACCAACCCTAGAACACACACAGTACACCAACCCTAGAACACACACAGTACACCAACCCTAGAACACACACAGTACACCAACCCTAGAACACACACACAGTACACCAACCCTAGAACACACACAGTACACCAACCCTAGAACACACACACAGTACACCAACCCTAGAACACACACAGTACACCAACCCTAGAACACACACACAGTACACCAACCCTAGAACACACACACAGCACACCAACCCTAGAACACACACACAGTACACCAACCCTAGAACACACACACAGTACACCAACCCTAGAACACACACAGTACACCAACCCTAGAACACACACACAGCACACCAACCCTAGAACACACACAGTACACCAACCCTAGAACACACACACAGCACACCAACCCTAGAACACACACACAGTACACCAACCCTAGAACACACACACACAATACACCAACCCTAGAACACACACACAGTACACCAACCCTAGAACACACACACAGCACACCAACCCTAGAACACACACAGTACACCAACCCTAGAACACACACAGTACACCAACCCTAGAACACACACACAATACACCAACCCTAGAACACACACAGTACACCAACCCTAGAACACACACAGTACACCAACCCTAGAACACACACACAGTACACCAACCCTAGAACACACACACAGCACACCAACCCTAGAACACACACAGTACACCAACCCTAGAACACACACACAATACACCAACCCTAGAACACACACACAGTACACCAACCCTAGAACACACACAATACACCAACCCTAGAACACACACACAGTACACCAACCCTAGAACACACACAGTACACCAACCCTAGAACACACACACAGTACACCAACCCTAGAACACACACACAGTACACCAACCCTAGAACACACACAGTACACCAACCCTAGAACACACACAGTACACCAACCCTAGAACACACACACAGTACACCAACCCTAGAACACACACACAATACACCAACCCTAGAACACACACACAGTACACCAACCCTAGAACACACACAATACACCAACCCTAGAACACACACAGTACACCAACCCTAGAACACACACAGTACACCAACCCTAGAACACACACAGTACACCAACCCTAGAACACACACACAGTACACCAACCCTAGAACACACACAGTACACCAACCCTAGAACACACACACAGTACACCAACCCTAGAACACACACAGTACACCAACCCTAGAACACACACACAATACACCAACCCTAGAACACACATCATCATCATCATTTTTCGACCGCGGTGGAGATCGTGGATTTCACAATATTACACCAGACTTTCAGGTCCTTCATTGCCATCCCCAGTTCCTGCTTACTGATGCCTGTGTCCCTATAGCGATGACATCATGTGTCCCTAGCGATGACATCATGTGTCCCTATAGCGATGACATCAGGGAACGACAGTTTTCTACCTCTGGTCTGCTTTGAGGCAGGACTCCAGAGAAGAAGGGAAGATATAACCTCATGGTCAGTTCTGTAGCAGTGGCCGGAAAACTGTGTTCTTCTGGATCGGACCAGTGAAGAAACACTGGGAAGGTTGACCGTATATTAGATCAGTGGATGGGTGGACTAGTGAAGAAACACGGGGAAGGTTGCCGTATATTAGATCAGTCGATGGGTGGACTAGTGAAGAAACACGGGGAAGGTTGCCGTATATTAGATCAGTCGATGGGTGGACTAGTGAAGAAACACGGGGAAGGTTGCCGTATATTAGATCAGTCGATGGGTGGACTAGTGAAGAAACACAGGGAAGGTTGCTGTATATTAGATCAGTCGATGGGTGGCTCTTCTCTTCCAAGACAGATTTTGCGCTCTCATTAGAAGGCGGGTGTAAGTGTCACCCAACCGTTTCTCTAGTTTCACAAACATAAACATGGAACACACATAAACTATGAATGCATATGCATCTTTCACAATCTGGTGAAGCCACTGTTGTAAGAATGTTCTCATATTCAGGGGTCTTAACGTACATGTTCTCATATTCAGGGGCCTTAACGTACATGTTCTCATATTCAGGGGTCTTAACGTACATGTTCTCATATTCAGGGGCCTTAATGTACATGTTCTCATATTCAGGGGCCTTAACGTACATGTTCTCATATTCAGGGGTCCTAACGTACATGTTCTCATATTCAGGGGTCTTAATGTACATGTTCTCATATTCAGGGGTCCTAACGTACATGTTCTCATATTCAGGGGCCTTAATGTACATGTTCTCATATTCAGGGGTCCATCACGCATGCGCTGGCGTGTGACAGCGTTTGTGACAGCTCCGACAGTTGTCAAGCTTAAAACCTATTTTTTAATACTTTAAGGTGCGGTCTAAACTGCTTTCTCTTGAAATACGGTTGATGTAGCTATCCGTTTTCAACATAGTGAACTATTTCAACAATCAGACTTTTTAATCACCCGTAATCACCTCAAACTGCGACGCCGCTACCGCTGCTGTCAACATATCGGTGGCTATCATGCCATCACTCACCTCTTCTCCCGACTGTGTAAGCTGTCTCCGTCGGGGGCAGAAAATCCAAGAGTTAGAGGTATGTATCTCGCTCCTCCGCCAGATAAGAGAGGACGAGGATTTCCTGGATTCCCTGGCTGCCGCCGCTTCAGGCCTGGCCTCTACTATCCAGGAGCACTCCATGTCTGGCTGTCAACCCGTGGGCAGGCCGGTCGTGGATCTGCTGCCCGGAGCCGCTGGGATTATCACGGTGGAGGATTGGCCTACCCTCGATGCCAAACAGTCTGCTTGTGCCACCGCCGTTACGGCTCCATCGGATGCCTGGATTCCATCCGCCCGAACGCGCAAGCGATGCAGAAACACCTCGCGAGCGGTCTCACCACCAATTCCACTGCACAACAGCTTCGAGCTACTGGGCTCTCTCCTAGAGGACCGCCAGTCCACCCCCAGGGCAAAGAGGACAAGGCGCCGGGGTAGAGCTGCTTCTCCACCCGCTCTACCGAGAGAGATCGATCCATCGCTCTCCTACAGCGAGGTGGCAGCCTCCGGCGTCAGCAAGGGCCCGGGTACTCGCTCCAAAACAGTTGGGGATGGTGACCCCTCACTTCACAGTGAGGTGGAGGTGGTAGTCCCTGACCACCGCGGACGCACTACGTGCTACCGACCTGTTGGGGATGTTGATCCCTCACCTCATAACGAGGTGGAGGGGGTAGTCCCTGACCGCCGCGGACGCACTGTTACCCGCCCTGCTATTGTCCATTTTGCCACTGTCCATGCTGCCCCTGTGCCTCCATCCAGTATTGACCCATTGCTGCAGGCTTCATCTCAGCCCACCCCTGCGAGCACTACTAGGGATAAACATAAGCAGCCCCCATCCAAAGCCACGCTGCCTACACACAAGACCCCCAGACCCGGTCTCTCCGGGCGATCCAGTCTCCGACACCCGGGATCTCCTCCTCCCCCCACGGTGCTGGTTATTGGAGATTCGATGACCCGAAATATCCGAATCACAAATGGATTAATTTACTGTTATCCCGGTGCCAATACTACATTCTTCGTCAATCAACTCCCCACTATTTTGGCATCCATCCCACCGTCCATCACCAAGATTGTCCTTCATGTCGGCGTTAATGACAGACCGTCCGTCGAGACGCGTAAAAACTTTAAATCCATTCTCGACCTCCTACTCAGCTGTGGTAAACAAATCTTTATTTCGGGTCCAATTCCACCGCTGCGCGCTGGGGAGAGCCGCTTCAGTAGGCTGCTGGACTTGCACTACTGGCTTCAGGCTGTCTGCTCCTCGTGCAACATAACATACATCCACAACTTTCACTTATTTTGGTCTCGTCATGCATTTTACAGCCGCGATGGCTTGCATCCGAGCACACTTGGAAACCACTCACTATCTTTCCATCTGCAGCGCACCCTAGATTTCCATGCCTGACTTTGGGTCCCACACACAAACTGGTCAGACGGAAACATGACTTCCGGTCATTCGAGCCTTTCTTGGGCCGTGCCTGCCACCCTGTGGCCTGACGGTGACATGACACTGTGCTCAACATTAGTAACATCTGTCCCTACTACTGTGGCACCGCAGCATATACCTGTCTGGATTACTAACAGAACCAATACAGCTACTTTAGAGACAGGGATGACAAATGCATTGTCTACACGCACCCCATCAATTAACAGTAACAACTTTATCACTGTTCCCTGTAGACCCAAGACTCCTCCCACTAAATGTGATAACAAGCTTAACCTTGCCTTGTTTAACATCAGGTCACTAACAAATAAATCCTCCTCCGTAAATGATATAATCTGTAAAGAGAAGCTAGATATAATCTTTCTAACAGAGACATGGCTTGGCTCGGATGGAGCTTTTCTCCTAGCGCCAGCCTGTCCCCCAAACTACAGTTTCATTCACTCTGTTCGCAAGGCTAAGAAAGGAGGTGGACTGGCAATAATTTTTTCAGACACATTAAAATTCAAGGCTCTGACCCTGGGTAGCTTTACATCCTTTGAATACCAGGCCACTATATTACTTGGTAAATCCTCCATGCCAATGATTAGCATTTATCGCCCGCCAAAATGCAGTAAAGCAATATTTCTAACAGAAATATCAGAACTTTTATCTATCTGCTCCACTAACTATGACAGAACTCTTATCACAGGTGATCTTAATCTGCACCTGGATGATGCTACAGATGCTGTGGCTATGGGTTTCTTAGAGTTATTACATTCCTTTGAGTTTATCCAACATGTTGTTGGGCCTACACATAAACATGGGCACACTCTGGACCTGGTGATTTCTAGAGGGGTGAACATCACTGTGGAAAGGACTATTGAAAGGCCTGAGCTATCAGACCACTATTTGCTGTGTTTTAATATGACTGCCTCTGATCTAGAGGAAAACATCACAGAATATACCATAACAAAGCGCTTTTTTAGCTCTTCTGCAGCTGACGAGTTCCCTCGTCATATGGGCCCCCCCCTGCCCGATACTCCCCCAGTAAATGATCTGGTTCAAATTTTTAATCTTAAACTAGAGTCAGCTCTTGATATAGTGGCTCCTTTGAAAACAAAAAAGAAACATAACACCAGAGTAACGCCCTGGTTAAATGAGCATACACGCTCACTGAAGCAAGAATGTCGTAGAGCTGAGCGAGCTTGGAGAAAAAATAAACTCACCACCCACCTAGAGATTCTTAAAAAGTCAACAGTCGCCTATAACAAAGCCCTGCGTCTAGCAAGGCAGGCATATTTCTCTGGCATTATTAACGAGAACAAGACAAATGCCAGAGTCCTATTCTCTACCATTGATCGACTTTTAAACCCCCCCCAGTCCTACAAGCAGTCATTCCCGGCCTCTAAAGCTAAGTGTGATGAGTTTGCATGCTTTTTTGATAACAAAATCTTTAACATTAGAGCTGATATTTTGAATGGTGCTGTTGCTAGTGCAAACCTTCAAACAGCAGCTAACGGTCCCAGGGTAGATCTCTCCAGGGGGAGCCTATTATCGTTTTGCGCAATTGATGAAGACGAACTCCGCAAAACCATATCACAGATGACATCTTCCTCCTGTTCATTGGATACAATTCCCACCACCTTTCTCAAAGAGGTCTTAGACAGTGTGATTGGAGATATCCTAAAAATTGTAAACAGCTCTCTACAGACAGGCGTCTTCCCAGACTCACTAAAGACGGCCGTAGTCAGGCCCCTACTAAAGAAACATAATCTGGATCCCTCTGTTTTGGGTAACTATCGACCCATTTCGAATCTGCCCTTTCTGGGCAAGGTTTTGGAGAAATGCATCTCTCATCAATTGGATGTATTTCTACAGAGCAATGATGTGCACAACAAATTCCAATCTGGCTTTAGGAAAAATCATAGCACAGAAACTGCCCTTGTAAAAGTAATGAATGATCTTAGGGTGTCTGCTGACAAGAAACATGTATCCGTTCTCCTACTGCTAGATTTAACGGCTGCATTTGACACGATTGATCATTCAATTTTAATACAGCGTCTGGAGCACTGGATAGGCCTGTCTGGTACGGCCCTGTCCTGGTTCTCCTCCTACCTTTCAAACAGAAGTTACTTTGTCAATCTAGCCGAGTTTGACTCAGACAAACACGACATCAGTTCTGGTGTCCCACAAGGCTCGATTCTTGGTCCTCTGCTGTTCTCCTTGTACATTCTGCCATTGGGTGAACTCATTACCAATCACGGAGTCAATTTTCATTTCTATGCTGATGATACCCAACTATATCTTTCTGTGGCCCCAGACGATCCCTGTGCTTTAGACCCGCTGTTGACCTGTCTGTCTAGCATAAAATGTTGGATGAGTGAGAACTTTCTCAAACTAAATGAGGATAAGACAGAAGTTCTCATAATCGGTTCTAGCGAGCAAAAAGAATCAATAATTAGCAGACTTGGCAACCTGACTGTAGAAAGTAACAGTACAGTAAAGAACCTGGGGGTTATTATTGATTCTGAATTGAATTTTAATTCACACATTAATCATGTTACCAAGATTGCTTTTTTTCACCTTAGAAATATTGCACGGATCAGATCCTATTTGTCCTTGGACGATGCAAAAACGCTAATCCACGCCTTTGTTTTTTCTCGGCTTGACTACTGCAATGCACTCTTTTCAGGACTCCCTAAGAAAACGACTGACAGATTACAACTTGTCCAAAATGCAGCAGCTAGAGTTTTAACTAGAACTAAGATGAGAGAACATATTACTCCAGTTTTGGCATCACTGCACTGGCTTCCGGTTGTTTTCAGGATTGACTTTAAAATTCTGTTACTTGTCTATAAAGCTCTCAATGGTCTCGCACCTCCGTACCTCCGTGACTGCCTACCTAGATATGTCCCTAGCCGCCCCCTCAGGTCCTCCAACGCTGGCCTACTTGAAGTGCCTAAAAGAATGTGCACAAAAAAGTACGGTGAGGCAGCTTTTTGCTTCTATGGCCCAACAGCCTGGAATAAACTTCCATTCGAGCTCAGACACGCACCCTCTGTAGACATTTTTAAATCTCAACTCAAGACTCACCTCTTCACCCTTGCTTTTAGTTGAGGTTTTTTTTTTTTTCTTTTTTTTTTTTTTATGTGTTTTTATTTATTTTATGTTCTTATATTCGGTTTTGTTCTCTGCTATTGTTCTATCATTTTAACTACTTGTGTTTTATTGTATTTTATTTTTGTGTCCTGCCCTGTGAAGCACTTTGAGCTGCATTCTATGTATGAAAAGTGCTATACAAATAAAGTTTATTATTATTATTAACGTACATGTTCTCATATTCAGGGGCCTTAACGTACATGTTCTCATATTCAGGGGTCTTAACGTACATGTTCTCATATTCAGGGGTCTTAACGTACATGTTCTCATATTCAGGGGCCTTAACGTACATGTTCTCATATTCAGGGGTCTTAACGTACATGTTCTCATATTCAGGGGCCTTAACGTACATGTTCTCATATTCAGGGGTCTTAACGTACATGTTCTCATATTCAGGGGTCTTAATGTACATGTTCTCATATTCAGGGGCCTTAACGTACATGTTCTCATATTCAGGGGTCTTAACGTACATGTTCTCATATTCAGGGGTCTTAACGTACATGTTCTCATATTCAGGGGCCTTAACGTACATGTTCTCATATTCAGGGGTCTTAACGTACATGTTCTCATATTCAGGGGTCCTAATGTACATGTTCTCATATTCAGGGGTCTTAACGTACATGTTCTCATATTCAGGGGCCTTAATGTACATGTTCTCATATTCAGGGGTCTTAACGTACATGTTCTCATATTCAGGGGCCTTAACGTACATGTTCTCATATTCAGGGGTCTTAACGTACATGTTCTCATATTCAGGGGTCTTAATGTACATGTTCTCATATTCAGGGGCCTTAATGTACATGTTCTCATATTCAGGGGTCCTAACGTACATGTTCTCATATTCAGGGGCCTTAATGTACATGTTCTCATATTCAGGGGTCTTAACGTACATGTTCTCATATTCAGGGGTCCTAACGTACATGTTCTCATATTCAGGGGTCTTAACGTACATGTTCTCATATTCAGGGGTCTTAACGTACATGTTCTCATATTCAGGGGTCCTAACGTACATGTTCTCATATTCAGGGGTCTTAACGTACATGTTCTCATATTCAGGGGTCTTAACGTACATGTTCTCATATTCAGGGGCCTTAACGTACATGTTCTCATATTCAGGGGTCTTAACGTACATGTTCTCATATTCAGGGGTCTTAACGTACATGTTCTCTTCAGGGGTCTTAACGTACATGTTCTCTTCAGGGGTCTTAACGTACATGTTCTCTTCAGGGGTCTTAACGTACATGTTCTCATATTCAGGGGTCTTAACGTACATGTTCTCTTCAGGGGTCCTAACGTACATGTTCTCTTCAGGGTTCTGCTGGTTCGAGGGGTGTTGCTGGTGTCCGAGGACCGAAGGGCAGGAGGGTAAGATGTTTAACACTAGGCTAGCTATACAATTTACAATTTAGGCATTTACCATTTAGCAGCTATTATTAGTCTTTTCAATGTCACTTTTCCTAAAGTAAAGGGCAAGGAGACATGTGAAGGATTGCACATAAATGACTCACTGTCCTATACAAATGAAGCACACAGACAGCCTGTGACATCATCATCATCATACCCGGAAGTTATGCGGGAACGTTGCGTGGCAAAAAAAAAAACCTTTCCGGCCTTGACAGCCCATACATCCACACAGAGAAGTCCTATCTGATTGACAGCCCATACATCCACACAGAGAAGTCCTGTCTGATTGACAGCCCATACATCCACACAGAGAAGTCCTATCTGATTGACAGCCCATACATCCAAACAGAGAAGTCCTGTCTGATTGACAGCCCATACATCCACACAGAGAAGTCCTATCTGATTGACAGCCCATACATCCACACAGAGAAGTCCTATCTGATTGACAGCCCATACATCCACACAGAGAAGTCCTATCTGATTGACAGCCCATACATCCAAACAGAGAAGTCCTATCTGATTGACAGCCCATACATCCACACAGAGAAGTCCTATCTGATTGACAGCCCATACATCCAAACAGAGAAGTCCTGTCTGATTGACAGCCCATACATCCAAACAGAGAAGTCCTGTCTGATTGACAGCCCATACATCCAAACAGAGAAGTCCTGTCTGATTGACAGCCCATACATCCACACAGAGAAGTCCTATCTGATTGACAGCCCATACATCCAAACAGAGAAGTCCTATCTGATTGACAGCCCATACATCCAAACAGAGAAGTCCTGTCTGATTGACAGCCCATACATCCACACAGAGAAGTCCTATCTGATTGACAGCCCATACATCCAAACAGAGAAGTCCTGTCTGATTGACAGCCCATACATCCACACAGAGAAGTCCTATCTGATTGACAGCCCATACATCCAAACAGAGAAGTCCTGTCTGATTGACAGCCCATACATCCAAACAGAGAAGTCCTGTCTGATTGACAGCCCATACATCCAAACAGAGAAGTCCTGTCTGATTGACAGCCCATACATCCAAACAGAGAAGTCCTATCTGATTGACAGCCCATACATCCACACAGAGAAGTCCTGTCTGATTGACAGCCCATACATCCAAACAGAGAAGTCCTATCTGATTGACAGCCCATACATCCAAACAGAGAAGTCCTGTCTGATTGACAGCCCATACATCCAAACAGAGAAGTCCTGTCTGATTGACAGCCCATACATCCAAACAGAGAAGTCCTGTCTGATTGACAGCCCATACATCCAAACAGAGAAGTCCTGTCTGATTGACAGCCCATACATCCACACAGAGAAGTCCTATCTGATTGACAGCCCATACATCCAAACAGAGAAGTCCTGTCTGATTGACAGCCCATACATCCAAACAGAGAAGTCCTGTCTGATTGACAGCCCATACATCCAAACAGAGAAGTCCTGTCTGATTGACAGCCCATACATCCAAACAGAGAAGTCCTGTCTGATTGACAGCCCATACATCCAAACAGAGAAGTCCTGTCTGATTGACAGCCCATACATCCAAACAGAGAAGTCCTGTCTGATTGACAGCCCATACATCCAAACAGAGAAGTCCTGTCTGATTGACAGCCCATACATCCAAACAGAGAAGTCCTATCTGATTGCACTAAACAACGTCAAACAACGTTAAACTTAACTTTACCACTCAATTTGCGCATACCCTCTATTGCCAGCTTGTCCCTTGAAAGTACCAAACGGGTCAGAAACCTAGTTCTCTTTAGCACCAGGAGTTTTTAGGACTGAGGCCGATGAAAATGAAAAACAAATCGGTTTCTTCTAAATCCTAAATGTTTTCTGAAAAACCTGTGTTTCTATGTCAGTGGTGCTTTTACGTCAAGGACCTTCAGAATGACCTCCATCTGAAAATATGTTTTTCCATGGACCCCCCGGAACACAGATTTGAGTTAAAAACATTTGCTCTGGAAGAATTATATTCAAAGATGTGCGCCACATTTTCACGTTTTTCTTTTCTTCTTCAAAAACAGCAGATCTACAAGCTCGTAGCGTGGCACTCGGTGCTGCGCTATGAGGTTGTAGATCTGCTATTTTCCAATAGCTAAAGTATAACATAATGCTTTAATTAAACACCAAAAGGGGTTCACCCTGACTGGGTGTTATAACTGTTGCCAATCCCCCTCCATATTTATTTAGTCCCTTTGACTGCCAAGTCATCTTGAGGAGAAACCACATGACCCACTAGTATGCACTCTGCTTCTTGTCACCTGTCATTGTCATGGAGGTGTCTCTGTATCGTTTGCGACAGTCAGTCACTCATATATGATACAGTCTGTTTCTAGCGAAAATGTAACTAATTCAGCAGCAGTAACAATAGCGTTTTCTCTGTCAGTTGATTCTTCATATCCATATGAGTATAACGGCCGGGAGGTTTGTTTATTTTAACACAGTTCTTAATTATTTGAGGCGATGAGACCGTTTCCTGTTCCTGCTCGTTTTCCCTCGGTTTGCGTTGGCTCGGCGGTCGGATCTGAACCGGAGACACCTTCACAGTTCACAAGGTTTACACGTTCCAGTTCCATGTGCCGAGCCAAGCACACAGAGCTATGGGGAAGTGAACCGTCCGGGACAGAAAACAGCTACTGTATGCCAGCCACCTTTTGGGAACTATAGTTATGCACAGTGTCAGTTATGGAGCGTCCAGCCCAAACATATTAAAACATGAATAACAGTAGAAGCCTCGTTGGCCTCTGCAGTTCATTGGAGCCTTATGTCTCTCCAGCATGAGGACCAAAAGTCAAGCGAAATTTACAGAAAGGCACGCTTCGTCGCTGTCACTCGAGTGACTAATGGCCAATCGCGGCTTTTCCGGGACTTCAACCAATAGAGGGTATGCGCGTGACATCATCATCAAACCAGGAAGTTATGCAGGAACACCTACTGGCAAAAAAGTGGCAAAAAACTACTACGACAGCCCATACAGTACATCTAAACAGAAAAGTCCTGTCTGATTGCATTAAACAACGTTAAACAATGTTAAACTCTCTTTAGCATGTTGATTTGCCACTCGATTTGCCACTCGATGTGCCATTCACTTTAAGCATGCGCATACCCTCTATCCACCCAAGGGACCGAACTTCCCCTTCTGTGACGCACGGCGCACGCAGACGCTTGGCAAGCTTTCGCTAAATACTCCAGCAAGGAATCTCGGGAAAGCTTGCCTCCATGTTGCCTCCTCGACAGAGAGAGAGAGACACGCATCCCATGGCCCGGAGGAGGCGTCTGGCTTTGAAACCATGGAGGATTCAAACCCCATGTTCACGGTGGTGGGAGGTGGCAGCAACGTGACCTCATGTCACCTATAGATTCCCTGACATTTAATCCTTTACTTAACCCATTCTGACCTGAGATCAGATTCTAAAAATGTCTTCTACATCCTGACAGTTTTCTGAAAAAGCTATGTTTCTATGTCAGTCGTTCTTCGATTTTTCAAAAATAGCAGACCTACAAGCTTGAGCTTGTAGATCTGCTATTTTTTTCAATAGCTAAAGCATAACATGATGCTAACACCAAAAGGGGTTCCCGCCCCAAAATGGATTAACTCTATACGTAGTGGACTGGAGTTCCCCAGGGCACTATACTAGCCCCCCCCCCCTCCTGTTTTCACCAATTACCTTCACCTGTTGCGCGAGCTCGTACATACCGCGTGAAAAGAGGAGTTAGCGGGCAATTATGTGCACTGTATTTTGCCCTTGAACCTCAAGTTTAGCAGCATATACAGTTAAAGGACCACTTCACCACTTTTCAACCTATCTTCATATAATAGGTCCTCACTAATAATCATGAAAAAATTGCACAAATTTCTTTCTACTCAGTCTGTGTCTCATAGGAGGGCTGTGGGCAGTTTAGAATCTGTCTTCCAGTGACATCAGCATTAGGCAGATTTTTTTTTAAACAAGATTTGTTTTACAAAAATGTTTAGATTTTCATTATCGTGAGAACGGTGGCTTCCATTCTCTCATTGCAACTTTTCAGGACTAGAAAGCCTGCAGTTTCTATTAGCTTGTATTCCCCATCGATGATGTCACTGGAAGACGGTTTCTGAACTGCCCACAGCCCTCCTATGAGACACAGACCGAGTAGAAAAACATTGCGCCATTGAAGATAGGTTGAAAAGTGGTCCTTTAATATACGGTAATAATATACAGGTGTGATGGTACAATTCGGGAGTTTGTTGTAAAGTTTAACGGGAGTTTCCTGTAATATACACATCCGTGTTCCATGCTTTTTGCGCAGTGATAGATCGCCTATTTTCCACCGCATGTTCAGCCCCAGAATTAAACGGGGTTTGGGGGATTTGGAGTGGTTAATCAGAGTTTGATTCAAGTAAAGCACGCTTTGTGCAGCTTGCACGATTTGTGGATAATGGCATCATTGATGTCTCATTTCTCAGCACCGGCAGATGGTGTGTAATCCCCTGTCTGTCTGTTGGACTGGGCTCTGGGTTCTGGACGGTTCTGGAACACCGTCTGATGGTTCTGTCAGCCTGAGAGACTGCCCGCGGGTCACGCAGCCAGCTCCGTTTGGATCCCACGGGCTCGCCACCATGCATCGCGGAGCAATTGTATTGCCTTAATTTTTAAAGTGCTCCCATAAGTGACCTCGCACGTTTTTTTAAACAGCTTCTTGTAATCGTAATTTTTGAGCAGTGCTCAAACCACTGGGGACCCCCGCGCCGTACACTACAATACAGGACAGAGCACAGTAGATTACAGTAACTATAACAATAAATGCTCAGGTCACACAGGTGTGATTTTTCCCCCCCTTTCAGGTAATCTAAGATTAGGTTTCCTTTTTGGTTCCCCTTAAACACTACACACTTCAGTGAGGGGGGTCCTCCAGGGGCCTATCCTTTTTTTAACGATAGATAATTATAGTCCTGTACAATAAATTATACTGCTATCGCACGCCGCGACACTCACAGGGTTCCTAACTCTTGCTAATTATGAAATATGCTCTGGGGGAACAATGTTACATACAGGACAAATTATTATGACTGTATTTGCAAGGCAACTTTTTGCCCCTGCATACATTCAAACACACACAATACCTTGTTTTTTTTTTTGTTTTTTTTAGAAATGCCATTCATTAAAACACGCTGGTTCTTTGCGTGGAAAACATGGCCATGTCTGCAAATAACACAACATTATCTTAACCCATTCTGGGCGGGAACCCCTTTTGGTGTTTGTTGCATTATGTTATACTTTAGCTGTTGAAAAATAGCAGATCTACAAGCTCATAGCTTGAGCTTGTAGGTCTGCTATTTCTTTTTTAATCGTGAAAATGCGTCACAAATCTTTGAAAATATATTATTTCAGAGCGAACGTTTTTAACTCAAATCATTGCTTCTGGGGGGGGGGGGGGTCCCTGGAACAACATATTTTCAGATGGGGGTCGGCGGCTAAATACATATAATTCTAGGGGTCTTTGACATTAAATAGTTTGAGAACCACTGACACAGAAACATGAGGTTTTTCAGAAAACTGTCAGGATTTGTAGAATCGTCGTCAGGTCTAAAAGGGTTAATGGAAGGGGAGTTCTGCTATGGAAAAGTGCCCTTGGTGTTCCAGCAGGAGCCTTGAGCTAAATGAATAATTGATACAATATCCATGAATGGGTATAATTAGGACATTTCATTCGCTGGATTAGTTTCACATGGTTCGGCCTAAAATTGCAATCATTGAATTTAATATTTAATAACCGTAATAGGAGGAAATTACAGTGGGGCTTTTTGAAAATAGATTTTAGAGCCGCGTAATTACGGAGGATTCTCCTTGTTGCAAGATGGAAAACACGACTCGATAATCAACAGGATTGCGTCAAGAGAATATCGTGAAATTGCTAAATGATGCCCAGCTGTATCTACATTTTTAAACATATAAATCATGGCTTGTTTAATCAACGTAATTGGCTAAATCGGAAGACAAAACCGTTCAAAAATAAACAAAGAAATATTTCCATACAAGCTCATTCAGTAAAACAAATATATAATGCAATCTACATTTCCAAATCTGTTTGCGAACGCAGTGAGCACTAACTATGAGACCCTGCTGATCATGTCTGTGTGTGTGTGTGTCTGTGTGTGTGTCTGTCCCGCTGTGACACCACCCGCCCGCCACCAGAGGGTGCAGCTGTAGCACACACACACACACAGGGCGCAGCTGTAGCACACACACACACACACACACACACACAACCACACACACACACGAGCTGCGTTCGCTTCCCGCGTTTGCGCGTCTTACTTGTACTATTCAGTCAATGGGGAAAAAAATGAACCTGCAATGCATCCAATAGTTATTGTTTTAATCACAAGCTTGTTAATGTAGTGTGTTTTTGAGTGGTGCAACCACTCCAAGGAACAGCAATGTCGCTATGTCCCTAATTGTTTAGAGTACCAACAGGGGGCACTGTTGTACCACTGACTTCAATTTACAATTACAATTTACAATTTAGGAATTTAGCAGACGCTCTTAATCCAGAGCGACTTACATTTAAGCAAGAACAAAAGCATGGGAATACATCACATAAAAGCATTTATTTACTTCAGACCGGTCTGATTTTTGTTAATCATTGCTATAGACTAGAGTATTTGTTCACTAAGAGTTACGTCTCTCCCCATCTCTTTTAGTAGTGTTTTCATGTGGGCTGCCAATTTCATCCAATCTGGAGAGAGAACCAATTTATCTGATCCAAAGTATTGTGTTCCTGTACCACTTTTGTCTGAGTTCTCTCTCTGAAATTAGGTTTCTTCCCTGAAAAGGCTTTTTCTGCTTACTAATACTAACGACATGTAAAGGTGAAGGCTAGCAATCTCTTTATAGAGAGACAGTTTTCTGAAAAACCTATGTTTCTATGTCAGTGGTTCTCAAACATTTCCATGTCAAGGACCCCAAAAATTATAGGCCTATGTAATTGGCCACCGACCCCCCATCTGAAAATAAAAGCAAAGATTTGATTTAAAAACGTTCACCCTGAAAGGTAAAGGTAAACACTTCAAACTTCCTGGGCACGTAGAGTAAGTTGCTGTACACATACTGACGCGATGGCGTCATGGTGGCGTTGACCAATCAAGAGATAACGTTCATGTTACAACCATGAAGCGTTACAATCGTGGCGGCTCTCCCCTACATACAGTACACCGCATAACGAAAACAACAACTTTAAAATACCACTCGTGTGTACAGTACAATGCTACCAGAACCGCTGACAGTTGGGTTGGACCTGAGAGGCGAGGATGAGTCATCCATAGACCACGTCGACCATGACCTTTTCAGAACCTATCGTCACAATGTCCCCAGTGTGGTGAGCGGCTCAATACCACAGAGCCACGCACGGCATGTATACGGACATGGAAAGGACATGACACAAAGCATTACAGTGTAATGTACTGTACGTGGATCTATTTTGGAAATTATTACTATTTCAGTAAGCCACAGTTCTAAGTGGTGTCTTTCCAGTGGTCACGGTTACGCAGAACAAATCCCTGCAGTGTTAACTCATTTAGGCCTGACGTCGAAAAAAGAAAAAAAAGTCTTCTAAATTCTGACGGTTTTCTGAAATACCTCATGTTTCTGTATCAGTGGTGCTCAATATGTCATGTCAAGGACGCCGGAAATGAACTGTATATGGCCGCCGACCCCCATCTGGAAATATGTTGTTCCAGGAACCTCCCCAGAAGCAAATATTTTAGTTAAAAATGTTAGCACTGAAAGAATATATATTAAAGGTTTTGAGCCGCATTTTCACAATTAAAAAAAATAGCAGACCTACAAGTTCATAGCGCGGCACTCGGTGCCGCGCTATGAGCTTGTAGATCTGCTATTTTTCAACAGCTAAAGCATAACATGCTTAAAACACCAAAAGGGGTTAAATCAGAGATTGTGTAAAGGGAAGTAGGAATTAAACCAGTGGTTCATTTTGTACCGTCTTAAATTGATTAATTCATGAATTACTTACACAATTAAATACACTGTACCTAAACCATGACATCTAATTGAGACATTGGATTTACAGTATTACCTGCAGGTCTACCGAAAGGATATGCACTAGAAAGTGATTTCATATTTCATAATATAATGATGTGATTGTGTTCAGTACAATGACGGATTCTTCCAGACGCCAGCGTCACAACTGTCTTTGTTTTCCACAGGGTCCAACTGGTCTGGAAGGCCCAGTGGGCCATAAAGGTTCTGCAGGACTGAAGGTAAGGAAACGGTCACCATGTAGCAGTTAGCACGACGCACACGTTGCCCCTCCTCTCGTTGTATTGGGCTGTATTGACGGTAATATAATGGCGCCTATAAAGGGGATATAGCTGGCTCCCTGCGGTCATTTCAAATGAACAGCAGGGTGCGCTGAAAGTGTTCAGAATCATTATTGCAAACGCAGTGATTGCGAATGAGACCCTGCAGATCATGTCTGTGTGTGTGTGTGTGTGTGTGTCTGTCTGTCTGTCTGTCTGTCCCGCTGTGACACCACCCGCCCGCCACCAGAGGGCGCAGCTGTAGCACACACACACACACACACACACACACAAACAACCACACACACATAACTAAAAAGAAAAAGAAAGTACGTAATTTATTCTAATTGTTGTTATTGCAATTTACGAGCTGCGTTCGCTTCCCGCGTTTGCGCGTCTTACTTGTTTACATTTAGTGGGGCGACAAAACATTTGAATAGCTTTACGCAAGTCTATAATAAGTATGGCAACCATTCTTTGTTATGAGTAGAGTTGTTCGGATCCGATCACGTGATCGGAAATCGGGGCCGATCATTTCATTTTCAAATGATCGGCTAAAAGAAAGTGATCGGGACATCCCTAGTAATACTATTATATCCATATATCATGATATTAGACTGGATGTTGTCTGTGATTTTGGATATTGTACTATTGTGATATGTGTTCTATAAAAATATAAATATCGGACCTGGAAAAATCTGTACCGGCACCACTAGTTTTGGTCTAGTTTTAGTCGACTAAATATCATAGGATTTTAGTCGACTACATCTACAGTTGATTTAGTCGACTAAAATGTATTTATTTGGGCCTTGATGCCATCGTAATGACTGTTTTTAGAACTTTTTACACTTGCTGAAAATAGCCGATCTACCGATCTAGTGGATCTCTTGTCCACTAGTCCCTTCCTAACATTTTAGTCTAGTTTTTATTTGTTGACGAAATTGTCAGTATATTTAGTCATAGTTTCAGTCATCATGGCTTAGTTTTCATTTAGTTTTGATGTAGTTTTTGTCAGTGAAAATAGGTAGTCGACGAAAACAACCCATCCTTGACATGTGTGTTTCCAACGTGACCCTCACAGGGGCCCGACGGACCGCCAGGAAAACTGGGCTTCCCTGGAGAAATGGTATGGAGCTTTTTGTGCACCATTTATGACACTAAATAATAGTGTTGATCTAATTACACATATTGTTTTCCTCAGATGTGTTGTTGACTCTGTTTTGTAAGTTGTTCCTGCCTGTGTTGTTCTGCTCAAGGGAAGGATCGGAGAGCCTGGTGAAGCAGGGCCCAAGGGGTTTCCAGTAAGTGATTGGGCTATCAGAGACAGAGAGGTCTCTTTTAGGTCAGTTTTAATTTCGGGGTGGACACATTTTGGGGGAATAGACGTTGTAGCAAAAGGATAAGATTGACTTTTGTTTTGATGAATTGAACAAGTTGGACCCTCTTGTAAACAAGTGTAATGCTTAATTGGGTCGTCCACTCTTAATTGGGTCGTCCACTCACAGTTAACAGTCTTTGTATTGAGTTTGTGCTTGAAATGTACTGTAATTCTGCAAACTGTTAATACATATTTCAGTCAATCAAAACTTGTGTGGCGAACAATTGTTCTTCTAGTGGGTGTTCTTCTAGCACTTCAGAACCTTTTGTAATGAACAGTACCAGAGTATTTTTTGTTTTGTAATGAACAGTACTGTGTATTTTTAAGGACTGCTCTTATTTCCAGGGTGTCCAAGGACCTTCAGGGCCTCCAGGGGCCAAAGGAATCGCAGGAGAGCTGGTGAGTAATATATGGCTACATACTGTAGGTAGTGCTGAGTAATATATGGTCAGTATCATAGTCAGTATCATGTTAGTATCATGGTCAGTATCATAGTCAGTATCATGTTAGTATCATGGTCAGTATCATAGTCAGTATCATGGTCAGTGTCATTCAAATCAAAGTTCAAGTCGGATATTGGTTATATCGGTTTTGGATATTTTTGCCCAGCCCTATTTGCACGACAGTTGCTCATTTTGGCTGCCATTTTTAGAATCCCCCCAATAAGAGACTGCAGTATGTGAATTATTCTCTTCTTTCTCTGCATCCTTGCTGCAGACATTTAAAAAAATAAATAGAGTTTTCTTTGTACTGGTGGGTGGCAGCAGGTCTCAGAGGCTGAATCCAGGGAACAAATGGAAACTACAAGGTTACTTTAAAAGGATAGTTCAGATTTTTTTAACTTAAGTTGTATGAAATACTTGCCATTAATATAGTGGTTGCAACTGTATTAATTGATTGCCAGAGTCCCGTGGTGGGAGTTCTGCTCTGGTTTTGGTGAAATATCAAGTAGTTCCGGTCATTTTGTGGGGGGCACTGGGGGCCACGCAGTAAAAGTAAATTAATCCACAAAACTAACGTGATTTGTATCTAAAATATTAGTGCAACTTTCGTTCTTTTTTTACCTTTCTATCACACAGAACTATGTTTTTTGTGTCCATATCACTACGCCCAAAAAATAGTTCCATGTGATAGAGGGGTCAAAGTTGAAAAGTTGAACAAATTACGTTAGTTTTGTGGATTAATTTACTTTTACTGCGTGGCCCCAGTACACCCCACAAAATGACCGGAACTACTTAATATTCACTAAAACCAGAGCAGAACTCCCACCATGGGACTCGGGCAATCAATTAATACAGTTGCAACCACTATAATAATGGCAAGTATTTCATACAACTTAAGTTAAAAAAATCTGAACTATCCCTTTAATGATATGGAGCTATCTAGCACCTGCTGTATAGCTTTTTTTCCTTTTGTTTACCTCATTTTTCTTGGATATGATCGGTCTTAATTTACTGACTGGAAAGTGGAAAGCCGTCCCCTGGTGGTCAGACAAGCCGGAAGGCACCTAATCTGCTTTTTCTCACTCTTGCCCAAGTCTTTGGACTCAAAGAGAAGAGTCTTTTTGATTTATACCACCCCTTTACCCGAGAGACAGCTTTGTTGTAGCCCGACTGTGTCTCTGTAACAGCAGGCCTGTTTCCATCGCTCACAGAAGCTTTTTGGCAGACTATTCTGAGGGAGTCTGCCCCGGGGCTGAGGGAGTCTGCCCCTGGGCCTGCATAGCTCTCAGCCATCTCTTGATCGACGTAGCTCCACAGACCCACACTGTTTCTTGCCCTTCCACATTGTTCCCTCCTTGAGTGCTATTTACAAAGACACCGGTTGGGGATTTTGAAACTGCTTTTTGACTGTGTTCCTCTTCCCAGGGACCAGTTGGGCCACCTGGTACCATGGGACCGCTAGGAGAGATGGGCTTGCAGGTGAGTGTGTTGACTGCCATCACAAATCTGTTCCAATCACTGCAATATGACCGAAGTTGTGCTAAAAGTGAATGATTTACGGAGTCTCTGGGGGTGAACAATAGAGTTATATATAAAAACGCTGTACGCCTCACAGCTAGGAAGGTCCTGTGTTCGATTCCCGCTGCGGACGCTGTGGGCGCTGGGCTGGGGGCGTGTTCTCTTCTCCGCGTCATCAGTGCCCATACCTGAGGCGGGGTTGGCGAAAGGGCCTTTCTGTGTGGAGTTTGCATGTTCTCCCTGTGTCCCCTAGGGTAGGTACCCTCACATGTTCTTCCCGTGTCTCCTAGGGTAGGTACCCTCACATGTTCTCCCTGTGTCCCCTAGGGTAGGTACCCTCACATGTTCTCCCCGTGTCCCCTAGGGTAGGTACCCTCACATGGTCTCCCCGTGTCCCCTAGGGTAGGTACCCTCACATGTTCTCCCCCGTGTCCCCTAGGGTAGGTACCCTCACATGTTCTCCCCGTGTCCCCTAGGGTAGGTACCCTCACATGTTCTCCCCGTGTCCCCTAGGGTAGGTACCCTCACATGTTCTCCCCGTGTCCCCTAGGGTAGGTACCCTCACATGTTCTCCCCCGTGTCCCCTAGGGTAGGTACCCTCACATGTTCTCCCCGTGTCCCCTAGGGTAGGTACCCTCACATGTTCTCCCCGTGTCCCCTAGGGTAGGTACCCTCACATGTTCTCCCTGTGTCCCCTAGGATAGGTACCCTCACATGTTCTCCCCGTGTCCCCTAGGGTAGGTACCCTCACATGTTCTCCCCGTGTCCCCTAGGGTAGGTACCCTCACATGTTCTCCCCGTGTCCCCTAGGGTAGGTACCCTCACATGTTCTCCCCGTGTCCCCTAGGGTAGGTACCCTCACATGTTCTCCCCGTGTCCCCTAGGGTAGGTACCCTCACATGTTCTCCCTGTGTCCCCTAGGGTAGGTACCCTCACATGTTCTCCCCGTGTCCCCTAGGATAGGTACCCTCACATGTTCTCCCCGTGTCCCCTAGGGTAGGTACAATGTACATCTGAACTGTGGTCATTGTATTGTGACAGGGTCCACCGGGGAAGGTGGGGGAGTGGGGACTGCCCGGCCAGCGTGGTGAGAAGGTAACATTCTGTCATTTCTGTTCTTTCAACAACAACAACAGTGTTGATTTCGTCGACTAAATACTATGACAAAAAAATGTTTGTCGACTACATTTTTTTACTGACGAAAACTAAATGGAAACTAAATTAAAACTAAGCTATGATGATGACTAGTGGACAAGAGATTCAGTATAAGTAATTTTTCACTTGGTTGCATGCTGAAAATAGCCAATCTACAAGCTCACACTGCGTCGCTGAGCTTGTAGGTCGGCTACTTTCAGCAAGTGTAAAATCAGTCATTATGTCGGCATCTAAACTCTTATGATATTTAGTCGACTAAAACTAAACTAACACTTAACCATTCCAGGTGACTAAAATGTGACTAAAACTAAATTAAATTTATTCAAGAGACTATGACACAATTTTGAGGTATTTCTTTTTTACTTTACTTAGAGGCAAATATTGTACTTTTTTCTTCACTACATTTATTTGAAAACTTTGAGTTACTAGTCACTTCGTAGATTTTGGTCATTATCACAAAACATACATTAACCATTTGAAAATAGCCTTGTCAAAAACGCTCACGATGAGTCGCGATGCGGCACATTGTGAGCTTGTAGATCTGCTGTTTTTCTTTGTGTTGTTAAGCCTCAGTGGCTTTACCGTGTCATTTCTCCGGCTGACCACTAGGGGCCCAGCGGTCCTCCTGGGAACGGCGGCGAGCAGGGCCTGACAGGCCAGAGGGCAAGTATCCCACAATTCACCTCTTCTGCACGCACCTGTTAACGAGGGCCGTAAGTCATGTTCTTCTGTTGAATAATATCTTTATATTCTGATAGGAGTCACAGGGTGTTTGTTCAGTCTCCATCATACAGGTATAACTCCCTGCGTGAGTGTAAAATTAAGCAATGGTAATATTGCAATTCTACAACAGTTACCCTTAAAACAGTTTAAGAGCCAAAAACGTCAAGACGTCTAATTGCCAATTATGTACCGGATGCCACGGACGACAAGACGTATTTTTTTTAAATATATTCTCTCTTTTTTTTTTTATCCATATTTTGAAAATTCCTCTAATCTGGTGTACAGGTGATGACATGCTCATTACATGCATAATAGAATTACAAATTATGTCTTTCTTTATAATGGGAGAATTGGCACTCAAAGCCTAAACTGGTGACCACCAGGTGGCGCTGAAAGTTAAAAGTAATGGTTAGGTGGTGAACGGTGCTGGTTTAACCCACGGCTAGAAGGCTGTTTCAACCAATCGGATTGCTTCCTCGAAACGGCCTGTGGTAGAATCCCAGATGATATCTAGTCTCATATCACAATATTGATACATATTGCCCAGCCCTTTGTGTTCACGTCCACAACTCTGTTCCTCATTGTGCAAAAACATACAGTATAGCTGCCCTCATAATAAGTCTGACAGTCATTTGTATGCAAGACAAAAGCAGAGGAGATCCAGTGGAAGATGAGAGTGTGCTACAGAACCATTCACTCCATCTCTATGTTCTGTGTCTGCTCATCCAAATTAGAATAATATAATAATAATAATAATTTCCACAGCTTGTGGCCAAAGGATCGTGAAGCTGAATTCCATACAAGCCATAGAGCGGCCAAGCATGTTCCCCCCCTTCCTTCAAAACAAGATTTAACAGGCTTGCAGTATAGCATCATCTTCATCCCCTCTCCCCGGGGGGCAAAGTGGAGCTTCTGTCATGTCTACTATCTTATTAATATTATTATTATTTTAGACAAGTTCAAACGTTTTCATTACAAGGGAAATAAGTGCCATCCGGCGATAATCATCGTAGTCTCGGTGCCTTTCTGCTGTTTCAAAGAGAAAGATATTAAAATGTCATTCAGTTTGGGAGCACAGCCTTCCATCCCTATCAACCCTGTCTTGGAACTTATTTGAACTCCTCTGCCTATTCAATTCAGTGCCAGTCCGTATCAAAAGTAGTTTTTAGGTTTTTTTAGTTTAGTTTAGTTTAGTTTAGTTTATTTGATCATCTTTCACTTTCAAGTACACATTTTACTGGGTTATTTATTTGATGCCAGTGGTGAAGCTCTAAACTGAATTTTGTTGTTTCATGCAAGCAATGACAATAAAGATCGATCTATCTATCTACAACAATAAATGGAAACTGTTACATCCATCCATCCATCCATCCATCCATCCATCCATTCATCCATAACATTTTACATGATCAAAGGTAATAGGCAGAAGCTGAAAGCGTATACATACATGCCTATCCTACTTACAACAAAACATACAGTACTCAGTTATCGGATTCACAATACATAAGTCAAAGACGAGAAATCAATCCTTATACAGGATTGATTTGTAGGTATATGGATTGCAAATGCTCTCTCTCTCTGTCTCTGTCTCTCTCTCTCTCTCTCTCTCTCTCTCTCTCTCTCTCTCTCTCTCTCTCTCTCTCTCTCTCTCTCTCTCTCTCTCTCCTGGTCGTCCTCAGACGAGCCCTCCATCGGCGTTTCCACTCATCTCTGTTCTCCATACATCTGGCCAGATCCTTTGTGCTTTAATTCCGCACATGCAAAACGCGGCATCGCTGCAACGATGATTGATGTTGCGTTGGCAACGTTTGCTTCAGGGTGGATGATATAATAAACGGATGATTTTTGGCCAATATAAATCAAAGGCAGTCTAACCAGCGGGTGCTTACATGTAATCCCCACTGTACTCTGCCCGTCTTATGGCTGTCCTGATTCAGCCTCCATAGTAGAGCCCAAAGCCTTATGGATTTACAGATTACAGTCTGAGTTCTCTCCGTTCTGTTAGCCAAGGTTTCAGTCACCATGCACTGCACTTTGTAAACTAGGGTATTCACTTCTAGTCATTTTTACTAGTTGACTAGTTTCCATTTAGCCTTTCTAACATATATCTATGGCTGAAACAACCACAGCAGGACAACAGGGAATCATTAAAACATATAAAACAAAAGGGCGACGGGTTGCTGCTTACATGTGCAGTGTTCTGGAAGTAATAAACTATTCATTATCACAAGATTTCAACTGTGCCAATCCGCCATTTGGCAGGTTTCGCTTCCACATTGGAATGCAAAAAAAAAACCACATTTAAACTTGTATGTCTGTGAGTTAATGTACATTGTCCATGCTGTAACCTCCAGTGTTCTGGTTGTTGCCTTAATGTACATTGTTGATGTTGTAACCTTCAGTGTTCTGGTTCTGTGTGTTGGTTCTGTGTCCTACAGGGCGAGCCAGGCATCGATGGGGAAGCGGGCCAAAGCGGACCCGATGGATCAAAGGTGGGAGGAGTTCACTCTGTGTCATTCGAAGGCCTTTACTTGGCACATTTTCAAAGTACATTTTACATCAGTGTTGATTCCGTCGACTAATACTATGACAATTTTTGAGTGGTGCAACCACTCCTACAACCAGCAATGTCCGTGTACACCTATGTATGTGTTCACCTATGTATGTGTTCACCTATGTATGTATGTGTTCACCTATGTGTTCACCTATGTATGTGTTCACCTATGTATGTATGTGTTCACCTATGTGTTCACCTATGTATGTGTTCACCTATGTATGAGCACCAGTATGCGTACCAGTAGGGGCGCTGTTGTGCCATGCAGAAACAGAGAGAGAGAGAGAGTGCTGACTGTTGCCTGCTAATGAGAGAGAGAGAGAGAGAGAGAGAGAGAGAGGAGGGGGGGGGGGGGGGGGGAGAGAGAGGGGAGTTGCACCACTCGGTTCACACAGGTGTGATTTATTTTCGTCGACTACCTTTTTTTCACTGCAGAGAACTAAATGGAAACTAAATGAAAACAAAGCTATGATGACCAAAACTAAGACTACATATATTGACAATCTCGTCAACCAATATTTAGACAATTTCGTCAAACAAATAGACAAACTAGACTAAAATGTTAGGAAGGGACTGTCTATTGGACAAGAGATCCAGTACAATTCACTTGGTTGCATGCTGAAAATAGCCGATCTATAAGCTCACAATGTGTCAGTCTTCCACCATTACCATTCATTAGGACGGCATCGAGGCCCGCCAAAAGCGTCTGATATTTAGTGTTCTATACGTGTGTTCTCAGGGGGAGAAGGTATGATATTTAGTGTTCTATACGTGTGTTCTCAGGGGGAGAAGGTATGATATTTAGTGTTCTATACGTGTGTTCTCAGGGGGAGAAGGTATGATATTTAGTGTTCTATACGTGTGTTCTCAGGGGGAGAAGGTATGATATTTAGTGTTCTATACATGTGTTCTCAGGGGGAGAAGGTATGATATTTAGTGTTCTTTACGTGTGTTCTCAGGGGGAGAAGGTATGATATTTAGTGTTCTTTACGTGTGTTCTCAGGGGGAGAAGGTATGATATTTAGTGTTCTTTACGTGTGTTCTCAGGGGGAGAAGGTATGATATTTAGTGTTCTTTACGTGTGTTCTCAGGGGGAGAAGGTATGATATTTAGTGTTCTATACGTGTGTTCTCAGGGGGAGAAGGTATGATATTTAGTGTTCTATACATGTGTTCTCAGGGGGAGAAGGTATGATATTTAGTGTTCTTTACGTGTGTTCTCAGGGGGAGAAGGTATGATATTTAGTGTTCTATACGTGTGTTCTCAGGGGGGGAAGGTATGATATTTAGTGTTCTATACATGTGTTCTCAGGGGGAGAAGGTATGATATTTAGTGTTCTATACATGTGTTCTCAGGGGGAGAAGGTATGATATTTAGTGTTCTATACGTGTGTTCTCAGGGGGAGAAGGTATGATATTTAGTGTTCTATACGTGTGTTCTCAGGGGGAGAAGGTATGATATTTAGTGTTCTATACGTGTGTTCTCAGGGGGAGAAGGTATGATATTTAGTGTTCTATACGTGTGTTCTCAGGGGGAGAAGGTATGATATTTAGTGTTCTATACGTGTGTTCTCAGGGGGAGAAGGTATGATATTTAGTGTTCTATACATGTGTTCTCAGGGGGAGAAGGTATGATATTTAGTGTTCTATACGTGTGTTCTCAGGGGGAGAAGGTATGATATTTAGTGTTCTATACGTGTGTTCTCAGGGGGAGAAGGTATGATATTTAGTGTTCTATACGTGTGTTCTCAGGGGGAGAAGGTATGATATTTAGTGTTCTATACGTGTGTTCTCAGGGGGAGAAGGCGGAGTCTGGCCCAGATGGACCTCCAGGGGACCGGGGAACCGTTGGACTGAAGGGACAGGAAGGTTCTGTTGGGCTGTCTGGACTAGTGGGAGTGAGGGTGAGTGTTCTGTTGGGCTGTCTGGACTAGTGGGAGTGAGGGTGAGTGTTCTGTTGGACTGACTGGACTAGTGGGAGTGAGGGTGAGTGTTCTGTTGGACTGACTGGACTAGTGGGAGTGAGGGTGAGTGTTCTGTTGGACTGACTGGACTAGTGGGAGTGAGGGTGAGTGTTCTGTTGGACTGACTGGACTAGTGGGAGTGAGGGTGAGTGTTCCGTTCATCACCTCGAAATGGACCACCAGCAGGGGTGGAAAAAATACTCACTTAATATCTCACTTAACCCGTTTAGGCCTGACAGTTTTCTGAAATACATTATACAGTACATACAATGTTTCTGTATCAGTGGTGCTCAGTATTTCATGTCAAGGACCCCTATAATTATATGTATTTGGCCACCGACCCCCATCTGAAAATATGAAGTTCCAGGGGGGAGTTCCTTCCTGGACTACAATTCCCATAATACTTTAGTGCACTGCTCCTCCTTGTGGATAGGGGGAGGGGCTGTCTTACTGAGACAACATGTAGTCCAAGGACTGTCTAAAGAGGACGAGACGTGAAGACCGTACGGGCGATGCGATGGTGCTCCATGGAAGGAAAGAAACATGCGCAGTGGGCTTTATGCAGCCAACACTTCCTCCTTCAGCTTCCTTGGTCTCAACTGCGCATGTTTCTTTCCTTCCATGGAGCACCATGTGAGCAACATGGCGTCGCCCGTACGGTCTTCGCGTCTCGTCCTCTTTAGACAGTCCTTGATGTAGTCCAGGAAGTAAGTAGCCTGGGCACCATTTCATTTCGGTATATGATCCGGGAGGGAGTGGATGATATCGTTACGTCATGTTGTAGTATTGTTTTGTAGTCGCCAGACAGGAACAACAGGCGACGGCAACTTCCTTTTCCCTCTCAATAAAAGCTACAGGCTACGAGAGCTTTTATTGAGAGGGAGAAGGAAGTTGCCGCCGCCTGTTGTTCCTGTCTGGCGACTACAAAACAATACTACAACATGACGTAACGATATCATCCTGATGACTACAAAACAATACTACAACATGACGTAACGATATCATCCTGATGACTACAAAACAATACTACAACATGACGTAACGATATCATCCTGATGACTACAAAACAATACTACAACATGACGTAACGATATCATCCGCTCCCGCCCGGATCATACAGACTTTTGAAACAGAGACCAGGCTTTCCTCCGAGGCGGTGGAAAGCCTGGTGAGGCCAGATTAGGAAGTAAGTGAGTCTAGTGTCCATGACATCAGAGACACTGTGCTCACTGCTAAAATCTAAAATATCTAAAACTACATATTTACACACATAAAGACCCTCAGGAAAGTGTTCTAAAGCTTCTAAATTTGCAAAAAGAAAAAAAGTGTCCCTTTAAGTACCTCTTTGTATTCATCACTTAACACGTGCCATCTCCCTTTTTGTCCACCATGCAGGGTCAAGAAGGCAAGCCTGGAAAAATTGGCGAGAGAGGAAAAGCAGGAGAAAAGGTTTGTCAGACCACCCGCCGACTGACTGGGAGAATACATCTTTCATTTAGCCGTGTGTGTCTCTGGGTGTCAGGACTCAGGAGGCTTTAATGGCTGCCTGCTGTCGCGCTAATTAAGTGCCTGAGTGACCCGCTAAAAAAGCGTGACATTGGAGAGTGCCTCTTCAAAAGGTGCTCTTCAAATAACCATATTTAACCTATTTTCTATTAACCCATTTTGGGCGGGATAACTCCTCTTTGGTGTTTCAAGCATTTTCTGTTCTACTTTAGCTATTGAAAAATAGCAGATCTACAAGCTCATAGCGCGCCACCGAGTGGTTGTAGGTCTGCTATTTTTTGAAAAGTCGTGAAAATGTTTGGCGCAAGTCTTTGAATATATATTTCAGAGCGAACATTTTTAACTAAAATATTGGCTTCTGAGGGGTCCCTGGAACTACATATTTTGAGATGGGGGTCCGTGGCCCAATAGAGATAATTCTGGGTGTCCTTGACATGAAAAAGGTTGAGGACCACTGACATAGAAACATGGGTTTTTCAGAAAACAATTAGGATTTAGAAGCCTTTTTGTTTATCGACCTCAATCCAGAATGGGTTAAGCTCAAAGAGGCTTCCTTGGCATGGGAAATCAAAAATAAAGTCTGCACACTGTGGCTTAAAGAGCTCCCCGTCAAAGTTTTAATAGTTTAAAGTTTCAACTAAAACAGTGTTTTTGTTTTTGAGTGGTGCAAGCCACTCCCTTACGGACTTATGTGTGTGGGTGGCTGGCTGGGTGCGTCTTAGCATGAAAACATAAGTTCACTCTGTATATCCATGGACATACATGCCATTACAAAACATGGGCTACATGGAAGAAATATATATATATATATATATATATATATATATACACACACACACACACACACACACACGCTAAGTAGAGATTGTGTTCTCATCACTTCTTTCCAGGGAACCAAAGGTCACCAAGGTCACCTAGGCGAGACCGGGCCAGTGGGCGAACAGGGAGAGGCGGGGTTTGTCGGACCGAAGGCAGCGAGAGGACCCATTGGACCACTGGTAACGAGGGGGGGGGGGGGGGGCAAGGACGCAGCTTGTTATTGGCTGTTGGCCGAATGTGTGTTTTGGTAACTAATTAAGTAACTAAGTACATGTACTTAAAGTACTGTACAATTTAAGTACTTGAGTATTTCCAATTTCCAACACATTAACTTCTACTCCACTACATCTCAGAGGCAAATATACTTTTACTCCACTACAATTATTTAACCCATTGTGGGCGGGAACCCCTTTTGGTGTTTTAAGCATTATGTTATACTTTAGCTATAGAAAAATAGCAGATCTACAAGCTCGTAGCGCACCACCGAGTGGCGCGCTACGAGCTTGTAGGTCTGCTATTTTTGAAAAATCTTGAAAATGCGGCACAAATATTTGAAAATTGAACATATATTCTTTCAGAATACTTTTTATTTTATTTCGACGTCGGGCCTAAAGGGGTTAAAAACGTTAGTTACTAGTTACTTTTTAGATTTTGATATTATTACCAAACATACGGTACAATAATCACTCAGCCCTATATATACATTTAGGCCATTTGAAAATAGCAGATCTACAATGTTCAATAGATTTCTAGTTGCTAGTACATTTGAAAACTTGATTCTGCAGTGTGTGCTTTCTACTGGTACTTCAAGTGCATTTTGACGACAACACTTTTGTACTTTTACTCAAAGCACATTTAGAATTCTGAACTTGTACTTGTATAATGGAGCACTTCTACATTGAAGTATTGCTACTTGTTGTGAGTGCTTTTTCCACCTGTGGCGTTTTCCCAGGGCGCTCCGGGGAGCATGGGCCAACACGGAGAGCCAGGCATCGCAGGATATGAGGTAAGACGTTACTCTAATCTGGTTGAGCAACCAGATAGCGTGCATGTGTCTATGAACGACAATTGTTTAAACCCTTAACAGTTTGACTGCGGAATTAATTACATCGCAATGCCACGGTCACTGCCTGGATATAGTGGGCGACTGTGGCTCAGGAGGTAGAGCAGGTCGCCCAATGATCCCTGGGTCAGCGGTTCGAATCTCGGCTCCTACATGTGGAAGTGTCCTTGGGCAAGACACTGAACCCTACATTGCCTCCAATGAGTCGGTCGGTGTGAGCTCGCCACCGTCAGTGTGTGAATGTGGGAAGTGAGGATGCTGGCGTTGACTGTTCGCCGCTTCACCTCCCAATGTATGAATGAATGAACCGTTGTAAAGAGCTTTGAGCACTTGGAAAAGCGCTATAAAAATGCAATTCATTATTAGTGCATTTCTCCAAAGTGCATTCACACGCTCACACACCGATGGCAGAGGAAACCATGCACGGAGTCAACCTGCTCACTGGTTGCAGTTAGGGAGTTCCGTGTCTTGCTCAAGGACACTTCGACACTAACCCAGCAGGGGGAGCCAAAGTCGTACGATTAGTCAAACACAGTGTTACCGCAGTGTTCTCCGCATTTGACCCATCTCTTGGAGCGGTGAGCCGCAGCGTGCGCCACATTCAGAATCATTAGTTGAATTGACCCCCCAATCCAACCCATTGATGCTGAGTGTCAAGCAGGGAGGCATTGGGTCCCATTTTTACAGTCTTTGGTATGACCCGGCCGGGGATCGAACCCCTGACCTCCCAGTTTCAGGGTGGACACTCTAACCACAAGGCCACTGTCTCAAACCGGGAACTATCCAATTCCTAAGTGGCCACTTGGCTCTACTCCACTGCCAGGGCGGCGGTGGCTCAGGGGTAGAGTGGCCGGATGGTAACCACAAGGTTGCCAGTTCGAACCCTGTGGGCTCCCCCAGAGTTAGTGTCGAAGTGTCCTTGAGCAAGACTCTGAACCCCTAATTGCTCCCGATGTGCTGGTTGGTGCCTTGCATGGCTTCCGCCTCAATCGGTGTATGAATGCGTGTATGAATGGGTTAATGTAATGCACAATCTATGTAAAGCGCCTTGGATAAAGGCGCTGTATAAATGCACCATTTACCATTTGCCAACCCCCCCTCCCCCCTATACTGCCATATATTTTACTTGTATTATAATGATGAGTTGCAATATTTCAATATTTCCTCCACGTCTATTAATTTGTCACAGGGTCACATTGGACAACAGGGCCCTCTCGGCACTCCTGGACCCAGAGGTGAAAAGGTATACGTTCTACTTTTCCACATTAATTTGCCTAAAAAAACTTTTCTCCAATTTAATGGGTTGTGTCTAGAGGTGACAAATGGTGCCTGCCAAGCGCCGGTAATGACGGCATTAGTTAACGTTGTAAAAGTGTCCTGCAGTGCGCTGCATTTTGGTCAGGCTAATTTATACTAGTACGTTGCCTGCCATAAAGAACAGGTCTACAACGTGTAGATTTGGCAAGTGACACCCTCGCACCATGTAGCATGCATTAACCCATTTTGAACGGGAACCCCTTTTGGTGTTAGCATTATGTTGTGCTTTAGCTATTGAAAAATAGCAGATCTACAAGCTCATACGAGCTACGAGCTTGTAGGTCTGCTATTTTTGAAAAATCGAAGAACGACTGACATAGAAACATAGCTTTTTCAGAAAACTGTCAGGATGTAGAAGACATTTTTAGAATCTGATCTCAGGTCAAAAATGGGTTAAGTTGTACACATCCAATTAATTAATATCGCTCGCTGTCTCTCTCTCTCTCTCTCTCTCTCTCTCTCTCTCTCTCTCTCTCTCTCTCTCTCTCTCTCTCTCTCTCTCTCTCTCTCTCTCTGGCAGCACTTCTAATTATTCTTAAAGATGTCCTTGATTTGTTGTATCACTGGTGTGGATGCAGCTCATTAATTAACGCGCTAGAAGAACTGCCCAAATCCCTTGTAATTATTCACCAGCACCTGGACTGTCCTTGATTAGGAGTGCATTTGGGAACTGAATATTTGTCACACATTTTTTTTGTTTGTTTTCAAACATCGCCAAACTAACGGGTTTATTCGCTGTAAAAAAAGATAATTTAGTATGATGACTCCACCAGAACCACATATGGGGTTGGGGGTGTTGGGGATGTTAGGGCGGTCTCTTCTTATTTTTTTTATAATTATTAAACCTTTATTTAACCAGTAAAAACTGAGTGCTAGAAACAGAGTGCTGCAGTGCTACGTTACTTATCCTACTGTATGTAGACCTGAGATGAGAACTGATTCTACAAATGTCTTCTAAATCATGACCGTTTTCAGAAAAAACATGTTTCTATATCAGTGGTTCTCAAACTATTTAATGTCAAGGACCCCCAGAATGCCGCCGACCCCTATCTGAAAATATGTTGTTCCAGGGACCCCCCAAAAGCAAAAATAGCAGATCTACAAGCTCGTAGCGCGGCACTCGGTCGTGCACCAAAAATAAATGATCTACAAACTCACAAGGCAATGCTCTGCGACGCATTTGACCTTAAACTGCTGCTTTGCAGACATGTAAACGAGCGCTCCCCCCGGTAGGTACACTGACCTGCAGTCAACACCATAATAACTGTTCTCATCTGTATGAGGATCCTACGGGCCACACCACACAGTCAACACCATAATAACTGTTCTCATCTGTATGAGGATCCTACGGGCCACACCACACCACACAGTCAACACCATAATAACTGTTCTCATCTGTATGAGGATCCTACGGGCCACACCACACAGTCAACACCATAATAACTGTTCTCATCTGTATGAGGATCCTACGGGCCACACCACACAGTCAACACCATAATAACTGTTCTCATCTGTATGAGGATCCTACGCACCACACCACACAGTCAACACCATAATAACTGTTCTCATCTGTATGAGGATCCTACGGGCCACACCACACAGTCAACACCATAATAACTGTTCTCATCTGTATGAAGATCCTACGGGCCACACCACACCGTCAACACCATAATAACTGTTCTCATCTGTATGAGGATCCTACGGGCCACACCACACAGTCAACACCATAATAACTGTTCTCATCTGTATGAAGATCCTACGGGCCACACCACACAGTCAACACCATAATAACTGTTCTCATCTGTATGAGGATCCTACGGGCCACACCACACCACACAGTCAACACCATAATAACTGTTCTCATCTGCATGAGGATCCTACGGGCTACACCACACCACACAGTCAACACCATAATAACTGTTCTCATCTGTATGAGGATCCTACGGGCCACACCACACCACACAGTCAACACCATACTAACTGTTCTCATCTGCATGAGGATCCTACGGGCCACACCACACCACACAGTCAACACCATAATAACTGTTCTCATCTGCATGAGGATCCTACGGGCCGTGCAGAGGCTACACAGAATGCCTTCCTGTACCTCAACAGGATTCTAGATCTTCCAAATGTTGTTCTGCACTTGGTTTCTGGTTTCTCTAAAGTCCTAGATAAAGATCGGTAAATGTAGATCGATAAACCAGTGGGATAATTAATTTAGCACGCACTTAAAATGTGTCATGATGGTTTCTTTCTTGTCACAAAATAAAGGTTTACTGGCAGGCTATTCATTAAGGTATTTCACATTCAGATTGATATCACAGTCATAACACCATGTGAGAAGACGTTGAAAAACAGGATTTCCTGTAACGATTTGATCGGCGGCCAAATCCAACTGAGCCAGTTGTGACTCAAACCCATTGTTCTGTATTATGTTGTTATTGGTTTCCTTCGGCATAATGGTTGCCATGCGGGGCGATGAAAATATACTCTAATGTGTTGTTTATTGGGTGCTGTTATAAGTGTTATAAGTCAAACAATGTTCCTTTTTATTTAGAATAATGTCATTGTGAGTCAATAAGCCACATGTATGATGATTTCCCAGTCAGATAGGGACTGCAGGCGGTGTGCGTGCGTGCGTGCATGTGTGCTTCTAACCCATTTTGGGCGGAAACCCCTTTTTCGTGTTAGCATCATGTTACGCTTTAGCTATTTAAAAATAGCATATCTACAAGCTCATAGCGAGCTTGTAGGTCTGCTATTTTTGAAAAATAGCAGACTGACATAGAAACACAGCTTTTTCAGAAAACTGTCAGGATGTAGAAGACATTTTTAGAATCTGAAGTCAGAATGGGCTAAACAAACCCATTTCAGGTCCTAAATAGTACTGTATCTTAGAGGATGATTCCAATAGATTCTCATTGACTTAATTGTGGTGTTGTTTTCAGGGTGACCAGGGGGAGGACTGCAGAGTGGAAGGGCCAGCAGGTCCCCAAGGTGACAGAGTGAGTTGTTCACATGGTCTTCTGATCTGTCCCCCAAGGTGACAGAGTGAGTTGTTCACATGGTTCTGATCTGTCCCCAAGGTGACAGAGTGAGTTGTTCACATTGTTCTGATCTGTCCCCAAGGTGACAGAGTGAGTTGTTCACATGGTTCTGATCTGTCCCCAAGGTGACAGAGTGAGTTGTTCACATGGTTCTGATCTGTCCCCCAAGGTGACAGAGTGAGTTGTTCACATGGTTCTGATCTGTCCCAAAGGTGACAGAGTGAGTTGTTCACATGGTTCTGATCTGTCCCCAAGGTGACAGAGTGAGTTGTTCACATGGTTCTGATCTGTCCCCACAAGGTGACAGAGTGAGTTGTTCACATGGTTCTGATCTGTCCCCACAATGTGACAGAGTGAGTTGTTCACATGGTTCTGATCTGTCCCAAAGGTGACAGAGTGAGTTGTTCACATGGTTCTGATCTGTCCCCAAGGTGACAGAGTGAGTTGTTCACATGGTTCTGATCTGTCCCCCCAAGGTGACAGAGTGAGTTGTTCACATGGTTCTGATCTGTCCCAAAGGTGACAGAGTGAGTTGTTCACATGGTTCTGATCTGTCCCCAAGGTGACAGAGTGAGTTGTTCACATGGTTCTGATCTGTCCCCAAGGTGACAGAGTGAGTTGTTCACATGGTTCTGATTTGGTTCTGATTTGTCAGACAAATCAGAACAAATTTTGTCTCCCAATCTCCAGCCGTAGTCTGAAAACCCACCTCTTCAGACTCCACCATGGCACCGTAGCACTTGCCCTAGCCCCTTAGATAGCACTTTATGTAGACTTAAATGATAAATTACTCAGCAACAACATAAATGATAATGATCATTGGCAATGAGGGTAATGTGAATAGGGATAATAACAACAATTATAATGTGTAATCTAACGGTTATGTAATGCTATCTCTACGGTGACGGGGGGGGGGGGGGGGGGGTTTGGTGTAGGGTGGAATTCTCGTTAATGTAATGAGTATTACGATTCATGTTCTGTTGTAAGTAGGATAGGCATTTATAAGCTTTTAGCTTCTGCCTACTCCTTTTGATCATCTTCATGTTTCGGTTTTGTTTTGTTTTCATAATGGCTTACATTCATTGTCTTTAAATATTGTATTTGAAACTGAAGGATGATCAAATAAACTAAACTAAACTTAGATAGTATTTTAGACAGACTTATAGCTCCTTACGTAGACAGCACTAGAATTGCATTTCATGTAGTCATAGCACTTTATAGTGCAGTATATTGTATGATATATAATATAGTATGTATAGCTGACATAGATACTCCACTGTTACATTCTTAGTTTATACATGATTCATGATAACTATACTTTTTATATATGTGATGTATGCCATGCTTTTGTTTTTGCTTAAATGTAAGTCGCTCTGGATCAAGAGCGTCTGCTAAATGCCTAAATTGTAAATTGTCCCCGGCTGCGTCTGCCACTTTGATAGATCTATTTTTGCTTCTTCTGTCTCGTTTTTCTCTCTCTCTCTCTCTCTCTCCTTGGCTTCAACGTGTGGTTCTGGTTCTGGTTCTGGTCTAAACCCAGGGCCCGCACGGAGACCGCGGAGACAGAGGAGAGCCAGGTGACCCTGGATACATTGTGAGTTCTACAAGGACCCCCTAATCGACGCTTATTAGCACACAGACCCCCATTTAACCCATTTTGACCTGAGATCAGATTCTAAAAATGTCTTCTACATCCTGACAGTTTTCTGAAAAAGCTATGTTTCTATGTCAGTCGTTCTTCGATTTTTCAAAAAAATAGCAGACCTACAAGCCACTCAGTTGTGCGCTATGAGCTTGTAGATCTGCTATTTTTCAATAGCTAAAGCATGACAAAATGCTAACATCAAAAGGGGTTCCCGCCTAAAATGAGTTAAAAACATTGTGCCACGGACCCCCATAAGAGAACATGTTTTACGGCACTATAGCAGTGATTCTCAACCCGTTTAATTGTAAGGACCCCCCAGTTTGACATGCATTAAGTCTACGGACCCCCCATTTAATGACATTTCTATAACTCTGGGACACCAATTTATATTGTAATATCAATGTTAATTTAGCTATGAGAGTTAGTGTCCATTTGGTTCCATTTGTACACTCTCATGAGTTAGAGACCCATATAAGGGTCCATTTGGTTCTATTTGTACACTCTCATGAGTTACAGACCCATATAAGGGTCCATTTGGTTCCATTTGTACACTCTCTTGAGTTACAGACCCATATAAGGGTCCATTTGGTTCTATTTGTACACTCTCTTGAGTTACAGACCCATATAAGGGTCCATTTGGTTCCATTTGTACACTCTCTTGAGTTAGAGACCCATATAAGGGTCCATTTGGTTCCATTTGTACACTCTCATGAGTTACAGACCCATATAAGGGTCCATTTGGTTCTATTTGTACACTCTCATGAGTTACAGACCCATATAAGGGTCCATTTGGTTCTATTTGTACACTCTCATGAGTTACAGACCCATATAAGGGTCCATTTGGTTCCATTTGTACACTCTCTTGAGTTACAGACCCATATAAGGGTCCATTTGGTTCCATTTGTACACTCTCTTGAGTTACAGACCCATATAAGGGTCCATTTGGTTCTATTTGTACACTCTCATGAGTTACAGACCCATATAAGGGTCCATTTGGTTCCATTTGTACACTCTCTTAAGTTACAGACCCATATAAGGGTCCATTTGGTTCCATTTGTACACTCTCTTGAGTTACAGACCCATATAAGGGTCCATTTGGTTCCATTTGTACACTCTCGAGTTAGAGACCCATATAAGGGTCCATTTGGTTCCAAACTATCATTACCTGGGGGCGAATTTTTCCCGAACGAAAACTAATTGGAAACTAAATTAAATCTAAGCTATGACGACTAAAACTAAGACTACATATATTGACGATCCCGTCAACAAATAAAAACTAGACAAAAAATGTTAGGAAGGGACTATAGTGGACAAGAGATCCAGTCATTTTACACTTGGTTGCATGCTGAAAATAGCCAATCTGCAAGCTCACAATGCGTCGCGCTGTGCCACATTGTGAGCTTGTGGATCGGTTATTTTCAGCAAATCTAGAACAAGCCATTTCGACGACATCGAGGCCCGCCAAAATTAATTTTAGTCTACTAAATCTACTGTAGATTTAGTCGATTAAAATCATATGATATTTAGTCGACTAAGATTGCATTCACACCTGCATTGATGATCCACACTCTGCTGTGCTTTGAAGTGAATGCAACATACTCTGGGCTGTATTTTGCGTGTCTTAAGTACCAGGGCTTATTCCCTAACTTGAGTAAACTAAAGACCTGGAGGCGTGGTCAATGCTCTTTGGCCACTCAGAATAGCCAAATGGCATTGATCACGCCTCCAGGTCTTTAGTTTACTCAAGTTAGGGAATAAGACCTGGTACTTAAGACACGCAAAATACAGCCCTAAGACTAAAACTAAAATCTAAACCAACACTGGGTGCCTGTGCTGTTTCTCAGGGCCAGGATGGAGTCGACGGAGAGAGAGGTGAAGCAGGCGCGCCAGGACTTCCTGTGAGTCAGTGCCTTTCAAACCTTTTCCATGTCAAGGTAGTAGCCATGTGGTGTCACAACTCCAAACTTAAAGGAGCATTCAGTGATTTGGATGATTTGGAACCCCCCCGGTCTGCCCCGGTAACAAGATGTGCACATGCACGCATTACAGTGGGGGGGAAGTGCAACAGGCCAACAGCACGCACACCAAGGCCCGCCTCTGCTCGATCATGATTGGCGGAAGGCCCCTCTCATCCTGATTGGATGAAGGCTGGGCCACCTAGCCAAAAACAAAACCTATGATTTATTTTTAACCGGGGGACAGGGAGGAACTCCTTATATGGTCAGCACACTCTTTAGTAGGGGAGGATTATCACAACAAAACAAAACAAGAAGTGATATTTGAATTAAGTGAAATCACTAAATATACCTTTTAAAAACACGTCTGGCCACTCTGGGGTCATCCAAATGTCTACTCTAGCTTTTGTGAGCAGCTCAGATAGATTCTTTTTTCACTTGATTCAATACTGAGATATTTTGGTATTAATTTCCCGTTTCCTTTTGTTTAATAAAAAAAGGTAAATAAATCAAATTAATGAAAAAGTAATTTGAAACACAGACAGCCCTCTCGGGGCGTCGGAAGGACAGTATCATTCACCAGAACCAGGGACGTCTGTTTTCAATTAGTATAATTAGAATAACTGATCAAATGAATATCAAATATCTAAACTTTGAATAAAGTTCATTTTAAACAGCCTGACATTAGAATGACTTAGACAAAGTCATACGATTTGTCACACACGTCACCGCAGTGAAATCTGTTCTCCGCATTTGACCCATCTCTTGGAGTGGTGAGCCGCAGCCAAGGTCGCGAATACAAGCGGCCAAAATGAGTTTTCTCTGACGGGTGGCTGGCATCTCCCTTAGAGATCAGGGTGAGAAGTTCAGTCACACGAGAGAGACTCGGAGTAGAACCGCTGCTCCTTCGCCTGGAAAGGAGCCAGCTGAGGTGGTTCGGGCATCTGGTTAGGATGCCTCTCGGGCGTCTCCCTAAGGAGACGCTCGAGAGGCACGTCCCACTGGGAGGCGACACCGGGACAGACCAATGCGGAGAGGGAAGTCTGGAGCTCTCTGGTGGAGCTGTTGCCCCCGCGAACAGACTACTGATAAGCGGTTAAAGATGGATGCATGGATGGAACTGCCACCATTCATTTCAACAGCCGATTTACTCGGAAATGAAAAATAACGGGAAGTGTAAAAACGCTATGTAACGTGTCCCGTAAATGTATTCACCCAAAACACAAACACAATTTGTAACCGGCGATCACAGCATTTATAGATCACAGCATTTATAGTTATGAGCTGCAAATCAAGCTAGTTTTGATCAAAAGCGCAGCCTGTAAAAATAATCTGAGTTAAATGGATTCTACTAAATCCGTTCCCATATAGACATCATATTAAGCTGTTTACTTAATTGAACAGCAACTGGAGTGATAAAGACACGTGCAAAACTGAGTTATGAAACATAACCAATAAATATTAAACAGATATATCTGTGACGAGCGCCATAGGAGCAAAAGGCGGCAAAAGAAGATCCCGGGCGGCAAATGAGTTAACGAACGGAGAGTGATAGCACACACTGTCTGTCGCCAGAAATGGTGGAACATCGGAGTCAAATATGTGGTCAAATCACTGTTCCAGCGCTGTGTAGACAGACTAGACCGACGTGTTCAGAGATCAGAGCTCTTTCTACGTCGTCCCGGTTCTCCATACATCCGGCCAGTTCGTTGGTGCTTTGCCCTCCTGCATCGTTCTTGAGTACATCCACGTATGTTAGCGTGGGACGTCCTTGTGATCGATGCCCGTGTGTTGGTTCCCATGAGCACCAGTTTGCTGGCTGGCAGCTCTTGGTGCCTTTGGCAGTGTCTCTGCTAGTCTCATTCTCCTGGCTGCTATGTTCTGGCTCACCCTTAGTTGGGAATCCCTCGTACATGCAACTGCATTTAGTGTAAAACACTAAATGGTGTATGCTGTGTATGCTGCCTGCTTTAACTGTTCATTTATTAATTTGTATTTGTATTTGACAGTGTAGATACCTGCTGCTGTCAGAACAATTACAAAAACAAACAATCATGACTATCATTTCAGGGACATCCTGGACCGAAGGCACATACAGGACCCAAAGGATCCAAAGGTGAACAAGTAAGGGCAACAATAATAGTACATTTTATTTGCGTCCGCCTAGTTCAGGTCATACGGAATGTTTTGATGCTGCTGTGATGTGAGCATGTTGGGTTCTGAACTGTCTTCTCTCCAGGGACAGAAAGGAAACCCAGGGTCGAGGGGCGCGACGGGAACCACAGGACCACCGGTCAGTGCAACACATGACTTTGATCATTTAAAAAAAGACTAAATGAAACAGAATAAAATGTGACTAAATTTGACTGAGGGACTGCCATTGGATTTTTTTTACATTTTAGTTTTTTTCATGTCATGTGAAAGCAGGGAATCATAGCTTCAAATTGGTTGTTCAGTTTGACCCACCAGTTCTGGAGATATGGCTTATAGAGTAATGTCTTGCAGAGAAACAGAGTTGAGAAAACAGGCTTGAAAGTTTCACTTCTGTGAACATTACACCTAGCTAACATGTTTAAGCATTTATTTCATATTTACATGTCGATTTCAGCTCTGGCATTTATTTCAGACATGCTCTAGTATGCGAAGAGTCTGCCTGTGCTATTAACCCGGTGCCAAAATTAAAATAGCTGTAATTTGCGCGATGGCAGTCTCTCAGTCAAATCTGGTCACAAATGGTGTAAAAAAAAAAAAAGGTCAACGTATTTTCTTGAACAAAATGTCTTTATTGTGATACCGATAAATAGGAACGTCAAGTATTACTATGTTGGTTCCATTGATCCAAGTTGGAACATCAATCAATTGATTAGTCATTCAAATAAACCCGTGCTTGTGGTCAGGTTAGGGTTGGAGGTACTGTAGGTTGTCGGTCTAATGACAGTCGGACCAATAGTAGTAATAATAATAATAGTCTAAACTAAAGCCTGTACGTGTTGTTGATTCCTTTTCCTCAGGGTACCGAGGGTCTTCCTGGCCCAAAGGGGGTGGTGGGCCGGGAAGGACTGGAGGGTCAGCATGGAGTGGACGGACAGCCTGGTAAAGACGGACACCGAGGAGTCCAGGTAAATGTGGGAGCAGTGGTGCTATTCCTCAGGTCAAAGGTCAAACCAGCGGTGGCTGTGGAGTCACCACAGTGGTGCTAAGGTCACTAAGGTCAAACCAACGGTGGCTGTGGAGTCACCACAGTGGTGCTAAGGTCACTAAGGTCAAACCAACGGTGGCTGTGGAGTCACCACAGTGGTGCTATTCACCACTAAGGTCAAACCTGGGAGTCACCACAGTGGTGCTATTCCCCACTAAGGTCAAACCACCACCACCCATCTCTCTGCCCCCGGTGGCGACTGTGGCTCAGGAGGTAGAGCAGGTCGTCCAATGATCCATGGGTCGGTGGTTCGAATCCCGGCTCCTCCTCCTGTCTACATGTCGAAGTGTCCTTGAGCAAGACACTGAACCCCAAATTGCCGGTGCTGGTTGGTACCTTGCATGGCTTCCGCCGCAATCAGTGTGTGAATGTGTGTGTGAATGGGTGAATGTAATGCACAATCTATGTAAAGCGCCTTTGGATAAAGGCGCTATATACTGTAAATGCACCATTTACCATTTATTCAGGGGGAGCAAGGAGCTGACGGAGAACTCGGCTTGCCCGGCAAACCCGGCCAGCGAGGTGACACCGGCGTGCCAGGACTCCCCGGGAGTCAGGGCTCCTTCGGACCCAAGGTGAGACATGTTGAAGTTCTGGTTAGAAATCGAGCTCTTATGTCTGACTGCGGCTGCCGACCGGAACACATCAAAATGGATTCCCACACTCCACCTCACTCAACTTAACCTCGCCCCATCCAGGGTGAGAGAGGACCGCAAGGCCAAACCGGACCCTCGGGAAACAGAGGCCATGTTGGTGTGATGGGCCTGCCAGGGGGGCAGGGGGACCAGGGACTCAAAGGGCAGCCGGTAAGTAATACTAGTTCAAATGCACCAATCGTAATCCATGATTATATTATTTTGTACAAAAAAAAAGGCATTATTTGGTAGTTAATTTGCGGAGGATGACGATATGCCTTTACTGTGTTTGTCTGTCAGGGTGATGCTGGTGGACAAGGACTTCCAGGGTTTCTGGGGATGTTTGGGCCAAAGGTACAGTACTATCTCCTACTGTACAGTACTATATCTCCTACCCACTGATAGTTAGTTATGTTTGGGCCAAAGGTACAATACTATCTCCTACTGTACAGTACTATATATCCTACCCACTGATAGTTAGTTATGTTTGGGCCAAAGGTACAGTACTATCTCCTACTGTACAGTACTATATCTCCTACCCACTGATAGTTAGTTATGTTTGGGCCAAAGGTACAGTACTATCTCCTACTGTACAGTACTACATCTCCTACCCACTGATAGTTAGTTATGTTTGGGCCAAAGGTACAGTACTATCTCCTACTGTACAGTACTATATCTCCTACCCACTGATAGTTAGTTATGTTTGGGCCAAAGGTACAGTACTATCTCCTACCGTACAGTACTATATCTCCTACCCACTGATAGTTAGTGCCAGCATTAGGATGCATTAAAACATTTATCATTAGTAAGAGATAGGCCAGTGTTTCTGAAGAAGCAGCGGCTGAAGGGGCACCGAGGTGTTCTTGGAGGTAGTTTGTGTTGCTTTCTTATTGTTTCATATAGTTTAACCCATTCTGACCTGAGATCAGATTCTAAAAATGTCTTCTATGTCAGTCGTTCTTCGATTTTTCAAAAATAGCAGACCTACAAGCTCGTGCGCTATGAGCTTGTAGATCTGCTATCTTTCAATAGCTAAAGCATAACATAATGCTAATACCAAAATGGGTTCCCGTTCAGAATGGGTTAATAGATTGATACTGATATGATACTGATGATTATTCAATGAGGTAATGAAGAAAACAGAATATATAAAAAAAAAAACTCCCCCATTTTCCTTCTATGTTCCCTCAGCCCAATGTTACTTTGTTATGACATAACAAATATTATAGGCTTTAAAATGTGCAAATAAATGTAACGTCCTACCCTGGATTTTGAAGCCAGGTCTTCCACATGTCTCAAATGTCTAACTAGCCTGGGGTGTTATTCAGGCAGTGCACCTTGTCAAGCAGTAATTCTAAAAACGGCCGATTCTAAAAACGCCTTTAAATCCTGACCTAAGGTTTCTGAAAAACTTCAAATATTGATATAGCAGAATCAAAATTTTTACATTTTTGAATACTGTACATACTGTACAGAACCCAAATATGGGTGCCCGGCCTGAGGGGGTAAGATACAAATAGGGGTTCCCGCCCAGAATGGGTTAAAACAGTTTCTGCACGTAAAACGTCCCTAAGCGTCTTAAGGATTAAAACCGAGCTGAGCCTTAAACGTCTAGGGACGTCCTAGCGCATCCTCAATGATATGGGGAGAGATAAGAATATTCAGAATTTTTCCTCTTTTTTCTTTGGCCCGTTCGCCTTTCGGCTGCCGTACGCTCTGGGCTCATATTAGCTTGCCATTGACTCCCATGTTAGCGCGGCGGAAAGAATGACTCGTATCTCCTAATCCAGGGCGCTCTCCGTGGTGATGAATCGATCGATATGCTGGCGCTTCATTTCTGCTCCTCATCCGTCTCTCCCGCAAAATATGAACGCTTTTTGGATCTTATATCGTATAAATTAAAATGATCGCAATGTAAGCTAGCAATGTAAAGTCAACTTTTTTTAGTAGATTGTTTCCGGGTCATGGCTTTCAGAGTAAAAGCGCTGAGACAACCCCGGCCACCCAGAGCTCCTATTTTGAAGCACTTCCGGCACTGATAGGGTTTTAAAGAAGAACAAAAACAGATTTCCAGGTAAATCATTCCATTGACAATTAATTCTAGTGGAATTCAAATCTCTGAAATGATCTAAGGCCGGAGATATTCATTGTTTTATGAAGGCTGTTGGATACTAACTATACTGAGTCGTGTGTCTGTGAAGACTTCATTAGTTTATTTACGACGCACGATATTAAGCCAATGTCTAACAAACAGTTGAGCCTTGCTGTGTGCAGTAGAATGTGGTTTAGGTGTTCCAAGTCAGTGTGTGGCGATGATTAAGAAGCAGCCATTATATTTCATCCATATGTGCAAAGTTTGCCTGCCAAGAAATGACATTTGCATCGAAACTAGACAACAGGAAAACAACAGCAATTCCCACATGATTTTTGCTGAATTGAACTTTTTATTATTTATTCTGTACTCCCGTTGAGCTGCTGTTGTGTTGTGTGTCTCTCCTCCAGGGGCCTCTAGGGGACTTTGGTACCGCAGGGATACAGGGGCCCAAAGGACCGCGCGGCTTGAGGGTAAGATACAGACTCTTGGACACATTCAGGCCTGACGTCGAAATTTAAAAGAATGTATTCTAAATCCTGACAGTTTTCTGAAATACCTCATGTTTCTATATCAGTGGTGCTCAATATTTCATGTCCAGGACCCCAACAATTATAATGTAATTGGCCCCCGTCCCGCATCTGAAAATATGTTGTTCCGGGGACCTCCGCAGAAGCAAAGATTTGAGTTAAACACGTATGCTGTGAAAGAATATATATTCAAAGATTTGCGCGACATTTTCAAGATTTTTCAATAATAGCAGACCTACAAGCTCGTAGGTCTGCTATTTTTGCCGGATGTGGCTGTAGCAGCTAGATGTAGCCCAAACACTCTAATCCATAAACAGGGGGGGGGGGACATTTTCGATGACGTCCCACTGTTGCGCAACATGGAGTGTTGCACAACAGTCACTCCCAGGCTGTGGAGCGATGCGATCAGCTTTGATATCAATAACCTCTGTCTTTTTGATCAATCTTCGTCCTGTGGAAGTTGAGGAATGAGACGAGCAGACGGAGAATGTGAGTCTCTGAACTTTACTTCCAACAAAACAACAACCATACACAGGTACATCACTTCCCTATATCACTTCCTACATCCTCCCGTTACCACCCAGTGCAATGGTGCTCAATCTGAGGTGAGGTCCCCATTCAGTGTCCACCACACAGGACCCCCCAGAACCTTCAGAATTGACATGCAGTGCAAAACATAATTGTACAATGCCCCAAACACAGTGTCTCTAGTGTCTTTCAGGAGGTCTGACCATGCGGCCATACCGGCTGTATTTCGCCGTCCCAGGGAATGTGGAAGGGGCAGGGGTAGTGGCATGGGCAGGCGGTCGTCCACGCCGACGACGAGGCTTCGTCGGCGGAACAGCAGGCGTAGCCACGGATGGGGGGGGCGGGACAGGGGCAGACTTTGGTGGACGACCCCGGCGTGGGGGCTGCGCCAGCTCCACCGGCTCGTCCGGAACCACATGAGCAGGTTTAAGACGATCCACTGAAATCTGCTCTTTATTGCCCCCCATGTCTACCACAAAGTACTTGGCCCCCGCCTCGAGGACTTGGAAGGCCCCTTCATAAGGAGCCTGCAGTGGAGAGCGGTGGGCATCGTGACGGATGAACACATACCGGGCCGCCATCAGGTCCTTTGGGATGTAGGAGCGGGGAAGGCAGTGATGTGCAGGAACAGGGGCAAAAGCTCTTCCCGCGCCCCGACCGGCAGAATGATGAGCTGCAGCGGACCAAGGGGCAGAAGGCTCAGCGAGGAACTCCCCCGGGACCCTCAGCGGCTGCCCAAAAACCAGCTCGGCTGACGAGGACTGCAGGTCTTCTTTGGGGGCCGAACGCAGGCCCAACATGACCCATGGCAACCGGTCGATCCAGTTGCTGTCTTTGAGCGTGGCCCGGAGAGAAGCCTTCATGGAACGGTGAAACCGCTCACACATCCCGTTGGCCTTAGGGTTGTACACCGTGGTGCGATGGAGTTTCACTCCCAGGCTCTCGGCCACGGCGCTCCACAGCTCTGAAGTGAACTGGGCCCCCCTGTCCGAAGTCAAGTCCAATGGGGTGCCGAAACGTGTCACCCAGCCGGAGATGAACGCACGGGCCACCTCTGCAGATGTGCTAGCCTTCAGGGGAACCGCCTCCGGCCACCTGGTGGTCCTGTCCACCATGGTGAGAAGATATGTGAATCCTTGGGACGGGGGAAGTGGGCCCACCAGGTCCACGTTGACGTGGTCAAACCGCCTCTCTGGAATGAAAAACGGCTCCAGGGGGGCCTTAGTGTGACGGTGTACCTTGGATCGCTGGCATGACACACAGGATGCTGCCCACCCCTTTACGTCCTTCCTGAGGCCCGGCCAGACGAACTTGGCCCCCACCAGCTTAACCGACGCCCTCACCCCTGGGTGTGAAAGGGAGTGAATGGCGTTGAAAACGCGGCGGCGCCAGCCAGTTGGGACCATGGAGCGGGGCTGGCCCATGGAGACGTCACAGAGGAGTGTAGCGCCACTGTCCTGAAACGCCACATCCTCCAGCCGCAGTCCCGTCACGGCCGTCCTGAACGCCTGGAGCTCCAAATCTGTGAGCTGGTCAGCGGCCAGTGCCACATAATCGATGCCCAGGTGCACAGGACTGATGTGCCCCCGGGAGAGGCAGTCCGCCACCCGGTTGTCTTTACCGGCCACATGCTGAATGTCCGTCGTGAACTCTGAGATGGCAGAGAGTTGGCGCTGCTGCCGCCCTGACCATGGCTCCGTAGTCTTGGCCATGGCAAAAGTCAGGGGCTTATGGTCCACAAACGCGGTGAACTCTCTTCCCTCCAGCAGGAATCGGAAGTGCCGTACAGCGAGGAAAAGGGCCAGCAGCTCCCTATCAAACGTGCTGTACTTCCTCTCTGTGTCCCGGAGCTTCTTGCTGAAAAAAGAGAGGGGCTGCCATGCACCGGCCACCCACTGCTCACAAACCGCTCCTACTGCGTAATCGGAAGCGTCGGTGGTCAGGGCTATAGGAGCAGCAGGGGACGGGTGGGCTAGCATGGCAGCTTTGGCGAGGGCCACCTTACTGCCCTCAAATGCCTGGACCCGCTCCGGGGACCAGCCCACATCCTCATTGTCCTTCTTCCCCTTCAACGCCTCGTACAAAGGATGCATGAGGTGGGCAGCGTGTGGTATGAACCGATTATAAAAGTTCACCATGCCCAGGTACTCCTGCAAAGGCTTGACTGTGAGGGGGCGGGGGAAAACAGCAATGGCCTCCACCTTGGTGGGCAACGGCACAGCCCCCTGGGGGGAAACGTGGTGGCCGAGGAAGTCTATAGCCAGCAGGCCGAAGTGGCATTTAGCCGGATTCACGATCAGCCCGTGCTCGTTGAGTCGCTCAAAAAGCTGCCGGAGATGTGCCTGGTGCTGGTGTGCCGACCCGCTAGCCACCAGAATGTCATCCAAATACGTGAATAGAAATGACATGCCGCGCAGCACAGAGTCCATCAGCCGCTGGAATGTCTGCGCTGCCCCTTTAAGGCCGAATGGCATCCGTAAAAATTCAAACAGCCCAAACGGAGTGATGACAGCAGTCTTAGGCACGTCCACCGGATGGACCGGCACCTGGTGGTAGCCACGCACCAAATCCACTTTAGAAAAAATGGTGGCCCCCGCCAGGTGGGCAGAGAAATCCTGTATGTGTGGTAATGTTATTCAAGCGGCGGAAATCACCACACGGCCGCCAATTCCCATCTGCCTTGGGGACCATGTGCAGAGGAGAGGCCCATGGGCTGTTAGATCGGTGCACAATCCCGAGCCGCTCCATTGTAGAGAACTCCTCCTTGGCTATTGCCAACTTGGCAGCATCAAGACGGCGCGCTCGTGCAAAAACGGGTGGCCCAACTGTGGGGATGTAATGCTCCACACCATGCTTAGCGACGGCAGCCGAGAAGGTGGGCACCGTCAGGGCAGGGAACTCAGCGAGGAGGCGCTGGTACACGTCCCCCGTGGCGAGCAAGTTGGCCAGGGCAAGCGGCCCTGGCCCCCCCAGTGTGCATGGATAGGTGGCAAAGGAAACAGCGTCAATCAGCCGACAGTTGGAAATGTCCACCAATAGCCTGTGAGCACACAAAAAATCAGCACCCAGTATAGGCACTGACACAGAGGCAATGACAAAGTCCCAGCAAAACTTACGTCCATGAAAACGCACCGTTACATCCCTAGTGCAAAACGTGCCAATAGGAGTGCCGTTAGCAGCGTCGAGCGGCGGCCCCTGTCCGTCTCCCAACGCGTCCGCTGATGATGCAGGCAGGATACTCAGCTGGGCGCCAGAATCCACAAGCAGGCGCCTACCCGACAACGTGTCCTCAATGAACAACAGCTTGTTGTTGCTGGTGCCAGCGCTCAAATCTGTTAATGAGCGCTGGCTCGTGTGTTACCCTGCTCCACCCAAGAGCATGGCTGAATGCACCGCTTCGCCTTGTGGCCAAAACGGCGATGATAATAACACAGTTCGCTACTATTACCATCCCTCCGACGTTCAGGCTGAGGCACCGCCGCCGCCACGTATTGTCGTGAGTCGCGGGACGCCAGTAGTACTCGGTCCGCCTCTTCTGCTAACGCGCGATAATCCTTGGTGCGCACCAGTGGAGAGGTGGCCAAAGCCGTGCGCACTGGGGTGGGAAGCTGCCGCAGGAAAAGTTGGATGAACAGGAATGTAGTGTCACCTGTACCGATCAGTGCCAGCATATTCTCCATTTGTTCCGTGGGTTTACTGTCTCCTAATCCATTCAGAGACAGTAGGCGCTCTGCGCGCTCTTCGTCGGATAGCTGAAACAACTGCAAGAGTTTATCTTTGATAGCCGCGTATTTGCCGGCCGCTGGAGGGTCCCTCAGAAGTCCCATCATTCGGCGGGTGGTGGTGGAATCCAAAGCCGCGACGACATGATAATATTTCGTCTCATCTACCGTGATCCCTCTGAGGTGAATCTGTGCCTCGATATGCTGGAACCCCGGGCCTGGATCGTGCTGCCAAAACTCTGGCAGTTTAACTGTCGCCGCATACACAGCGGGAGCCGGCGCAACAGCATCCATATTAATTAAATTACAAACGTCAAGGTCACCACTGTGGAAGTTGAGGAATGAGACGAGCAGACGGAGAATGTGAGTCTCTGAACTTTACTTCCAACAAAACAACAACCATACACAGGTACATCACTTCCCTATATCACTTCCTACATCCTCCCGTTACCACCCAGTGCAATGGTGCTCAATCTGAGGTGAGGTCCCCATTCAGTGTCCACCACAGTCCGTCCATTACACTCCATAGACATAGACCCTCTATTACCCAGATGCTCTGAGAAGCCAGTGTCTGTGATTTGTTTTTCCCCAGTCACATGATCCAAATGTGTGACGTATCTTACTTAGAGTGTCCAAAACAAAACCTTGTATGCTTTAAAAGTTAAAAGTTCTTGGGAGGGAAAGAGGGTCTTTATCAATGAACTCGGGTAACCCACGTGAATGGTGGTCAAAGTCTTAAACCTCCTAATATACATTTCGGCAATTTGACAATAGCCGACTTACAGGCTCACAACAGGTCCTCTGATCTGACATGTGTTGTGTTTCTCCTGCAGGGTATGGAGGGAGCCATGGGCCCGGTGGTCCTCTGATCTGACATGTGTTGTGTTTCTCCTGCAGGGTATGGAGGGAGCCATGGGCCCGGTGGTCCTCTGATCTGACATGTGTTGTGTTTCTCCTGCAGGGTATGGAGGGAGCCATGGGCCCGGTGGTCCTCTGATCTGACATGTGTTGTGTTTCTCCTACAGGGTATGGAGGGAGCCATGGGCCCGGTGGTCCTCTGATCTGACATGTGTTGTGTTTCTCCTGCAGGGTATGGAGGGAGCCATGGGCCCGGTGGTCCTCTGATCTGACATGTGTTGTGTTTCTCCTACAGGGTATGGAGGGAGCCATGGGCCCGGTGGTCCTCTGATCTGACATGTGTTGTGTTTCTCCTGCAGGGTATGGAGGGAGCCATGGGCCCGGTGGTCCTCTGATCTGACATGTGTTGTGTTTCTCCTGCAGGGTATGGAGGGAGCCATGGGCCCGGTGGTCCTCTGATCTGACATGTGTTGTGTTTCTCCTGCAGGGTATGGAGGGAGCCATGGGCCCGGTGGTCCTCTGATCTGACATGTGTTGTGTTTCTCCTACAGGGTATGGAGGGAGCCATGGGCCCGGTGGTCCTCTGATCTGACATGTGTTGTGTTTCTCCTGCAGGGTATGGAGGGAGCCATGGGCCCGGTGGTCCTCTGATCTGACATGTGTTGTGTTTCTCCTGCAGGGTATGGAGGGAGCCATGGGCCCGGTGGGCATCGTGGGACCAGGCGGTCACTCTGTATGCATCCTCCTATCTCATCCTTTATGCCACTAGCACTCAATCTTTTCCGTGTCACATTGATTTATAATTGGCTGCGGAGTGCCGTGGACCCCCATTTGAACACGTTTTGTGCCAGGGACACCCCCCCCCTCCCTTACAAAATAGCAGATGTACAAGCTCTTGCAAACTTGTGGATCTGCTTTTTTCTCACCCATTTTGACCTGAGGACAAATCTCCTCTAAATCCTGACGGTTTTCTGAAAAAAAACTCCTGTTTCTATATTAGTGGTTCTCAACCTTTTGCATGTCAAGGACATTCGCTCTGAAAGAACTGTATATTCTTTCAGAGCGAATACATTCAATGCATTCATTCTAGTAACTAGAACTAGTTACTAGAATGAATGTGATGCTCTGTTGACTCCTTTAGCGGGGGACCCCCCCCCCCCCCCCCCCCCCCAAGGACCCGTCTGTCTGTCTGTCTGTCTGTCTGTCTGTCTGTCTGTCTGGCAGCCATGCATTGATCATCTTTTCCTCCTCTCTATTCTTCAGGGACCCCACGGTGACAAGGGGACCCACGGAGATACGGTGCGTTTCACCTTTGACATGGGTCAAATGCGGAGAACAAATTTCACTGCGGTAACGTGTGACAAATCGTATGACTTTTTTCCATCATACGTCCTGGAGCAGCTGAAGCTCTGTCATGAGTCAAACGTGATGCGGAAGTGGACCCTCCTCCCCACTTCCGTTTCGTCTTTACAGCCGCGCACATTCAATTCTAATCATCTAAGCATATATTGCTTAGCAGAAAAGGAAATTTAAAAAAAGTCAAGATATTTTAAACACGGAAATAGCAGCTTCCTTACTCTGATTTCGGGAGGTGTAGTTCCAGACTCGATGTAGCATTCTGAGATTGTGGAATAGTTGTCTCTTGTCTACACGAGACTACCCCACGCCCATCTACATTCTGATGATATATATTTTTGTTTTTCTAACCCTGTAGCCCTTATATTTGAATTACAATCGACTGAATTATCTTAACCAGCTAGGTCCAATGTTATAGCCTACTCGTAAAATAGACGATCATGCTGATATGGAGACACAATGACCACAGTGCGTTATTGACCCAATGACCAGTTCCATGGAGACACATTGAGTTAATAAAATAAAATAAAGTCTAGAAGGAAAGAGCACCTCAGCACCCCCATTATTGTTATTAAAGCGATTAACTCAGTTAAATTGATTTGTTCAAAATGGAGCCAAATTCATGTTGTTTCCACTCGTAATCTCAGAGTCTAAAGGCTCATACATAGTCTGGATTGTCGGTGGTTAGGTGACCACCGAACTACAACATGACGTCACTGAGGTGACCACCGAACTACAACATGACGTTACTGAGGTGGACCACCGAACTACAACATGACGTCACTGAGGTGACCACCGAACTACAACATGACGTCACTGAGGTGACCACCGAACTACAACATGACGTCACTGAGGTGGACCACCGGACTACAACATGACGTCACTGAGGTGACCACCGAACTACAACATGACGTCACTGAGGTGACCACCGAACTACAACATGACGTCACTGAGGTGACCACCGAACTACAACATGACGTCACTGAGGTGACCACCGAACTACAACATGACGTCACTGAGGTGACCACCGAACTACAACATGACGTCACTGAGGTGACCACCGAACTACAACATGACGTCACTGAGGTGACCACCGAACTACAACATGACGTCACTGAGGTGACCACCGAACTACAACATGACGTCACGAGCCGCGGTGAAGAGCAAACCACCACCACCGCTCCAGCCCTTCTCTCTGTTTTTACTCACCACCGCTCAACGTTATTTCAGCTCCGGTGGTCAGCTCACCACCGGAGCGGTGGTCACCTCACCACCGGAGCGGTGGTCACCGAAAATCCAGACTATGAATAGGCCTTTACAGAGGATCCACGTATACATGGATGGAAGTCGTTACAGATGACTGTTGAGATGATGAAAGTGAGATGCTTTTGGCTGAGGAACAGAGAGTGCTCAGCATTGACGGAGCAGAGAAAGACTATTTTTTTCCCCCCCAGCGTTTCTTCATTTCTCATTATTGTGCAACCAGTGTTTGATGTCGTCCTCACTATGACACTTAGCTGCTGCACTGGAGCTCATTTCAGGTTGATGAATTAATGCTCGCCGCCTGCCGGTCTTTAAGCTTTCGAGAGTTCCAGCAAACCCTCCGGCGCACGCTGGCATAATTCACCCATACACGTAGCTCAATCTCACAGGGTCACAGTCACAGGGATCTCCTAATGTGGAAATAACGCATCGCAGCGCTGTGAATGAGCGCAGGCTACTTAACCCTTTTAGACCTGAGATCAGATTCTAAAAATCTGATTCTAAAAAATTAAAATCACACCCATGTGAACTGAACTCTCTCATTAGCAGCACTATCCCTCTCTGTTTCTGGCGCCCCCTACTGGTACTACTAAGTCATATATTCGTGCTCATGGCCACATAGGTAGGTAGACACATAAATAGACACGGACAGCTGTAGGAGTGGTTGCACCACTCAAAAACTAACTAGTGTTACTCACCGAAATCAACACTGATACACAACAGTAGTAATTAATTAATTTCTAATTATCTCAGTCAGCCTGACAGACCTGGAGGCGACAATCTGTTCAAGCTGCCAACACGTGGGCCCGTTGTGAGCTTGTAGATTAGTTATTTTCTCCGTGAGTAGAGGTGTGTGCCACGACGTTGTGGTCTAGATAGAAACTGAACGTACAGTGTGAGAATCTATTTAACCCATTTTGACCTGGGAACGATTCTACAAATGTAGAAACATCACATATTTCTATGTCAGTTGTTCTCAAACAGTTTCATGTCAAGAACCCCCAAGATTATATATGTAATTGGCCGCCGACCCCCCCATCTGAAAATATGTTGTTCCAAACTTCCAGGGAGCCCCCCAGAAGCAAAGATTTGAGTTAAAAACTTTCGCTCTGAAAGAAAATAATATTCAAAGATTTGCGCCACATTTTAACGATTTAAAAAAAATAGCAGACCTACAAGCTGAGCTTGTAGATCTGTTATTTTTCAATAGCTAAAGTAAAACATAATGCTTAAAACACCAAAAGGGGTTCCCGCCCAGAATGGGTTAATAATCCATTGGAATAGGGGGAATATACTGTACATACAGTAAACAACATATCCAGTGTACAGTATTTGCTGCAGAATGCTGTCACATGAATTCCATTGTTCTGGAACACAAAGGTCCACTTCTGAATATCGCTTTCCGTTTCTCTTCTGTTCTCCAACAGGGACTGCAAGGACCGAAGGTAAGCAGGGTTTTATTATTTTATTTTTTGCCAAATACGAGAATTATTTATTGGGTCTAAAATAAATCGGTAGTTCTCAAAACTTGTTTTCGTGCACATGAACCTCCAAATGGACCCCCATCTAATAATAATAATGGATTTTATTTATAATGCGCTTTACATTCCTCGGAATCTCAAAGTGCTACAGTAGTAGGCAAAAATATGAAACAATAGGTAAAAGCAGAAAAAAACAACACACAATTTAGCATCAAGAAACCATCAAAAAAAAACCAACAGTTATTGGTCAGGGAATAAAATCAGTGGGTTTGGGGGAAGGTAGGTCTTTAGTCCTTCCATCTGTGTGTTTTGTGCTACAGGGACCCCCCCCCTGTCAAGACTTGGCCCGGACGGTTAGCTCAACCATCTGGGCACCTAGGCTGTCAGACTACTTTCATCCTATGAATAAAGGCAGAAAAAGACCCCAAACATATCGTAAATAAAATAAAAATAAAACACTGTCAAGACTTAATAAATACTGTACAATGAATACATACAAATAGCAGATGAGCTTCTGTATCTGCTATAAGCATAAAATGATGGTTAAAGTGGTTATAATGATTGCGATGGCATATTAACTCATTTTTCTCAGGACCCCCTGGTATAACCCCCCCACACCCCCACCCATTTTGATCCGTGCCAAAGCGTAAGTAAGAGAAGGGAAAAAGAACACAGCGGTACTCCCTTTCCCTAAATAATGATCTTGGTTAAACAGCACATGCTTTTGTAGTCTTAACACAACGCTGTGTCATCATGTTTTTTTCTGTTTTTTCTTCTTCTTAGGGGCCTCCTGGTCCCCGTGGACCCCCCGGACCACCTGTGAGTTCCTCGTCGTTTTGCAAACATTTCAATAAAACCCACGTTCTGGTAAACAAAAATCCCACCAGACCTATAATAATGCTATACGTCTATGTCTATATTTCTCTAGGGACTTCCCAGCTCTCTGCCTTCATTAGTAAGTATGTTTCCATTTATTTCCATGTTTATGGGACTTCGGGGGGGTGTGTGTGTGTGTGTGTGTGTGTGTGGGGGGGGGGGGGGGGGGGGGGTTGGTAGGTTTAGAGGCAGCATATGAGACAAATGAGACAGAAATGGAGTGTTCTTCGTCGTGCCCCTAATTGCGTTGTTTTCTTTGTGCGGTCGGTAGAAGAGGGAGGCTCTGGGCGCTGCCTTTCAAGTCTTCATAGACTCCCACACGGCGCTGAGGTCAGAGGTGAGTCCCAGAAGAAGCTACGACGGCGCCGGCGCCGCCCGCGGCAACGGAGTCGCTCATATTAATCATGCTTAGTTACGACTCTGCTGATGTGATCCTTATTTGCGGACCCCCCTCGACAACGGGTTTCTGCTGCAACCCAATGGGGCTTATCCTCAAGTGAAAAAAATAAAGTAAAAAAACCTTGTATCTTGTATGATGATATAAAAAAAAACCCAGACACTTAATTTATGTGTACTTCACAACAGCTGTCTAGTAAGAACTCCTCCAGACATGTGTGTGTCTGGAGCTAATCTCACAAACGGCAAATGTCTTAGAGCTGCCAGTGGGCCAAGGAAGAAACTCCACACATGTCTTTCCCGCACAAGAACATATGTTTTAGATTGTTTGTTTGTTTGTTTGTTTGGCCGGGGGGGGAATTAAAAAACTTCAGTGCACTGTGCCTAAACATGTTGCGACCGCACGTCGCAACATGTTTAGGCACAATGCAAGGAATAAATGCAATCGCCATGTATCTGAAGGACGTCTGATCCAATCATTTTTAGATTTCTCCAGTTTAATCCTGCGTTTAGGTTTTGTTGTGTTCAAGATCTGATTTTAGGCATGTTTAAGCCTCCAGGGAAATCCGTGTTGAGGTTCTTAATCCACTGTTTTTCATTAAAACGTCTTTGTCCTACTGTCCAGTTGGGATTGTGTTGAAGTCCAGCGCATTTTAGAGCTTCAATGAGCCATGAAATGTTGCACAAATCTTGTGGTTGTCTTTTTTCCATTGTTAATATTGTATCTGTGTTGTCCCAGCCTTGTACCTATTGTTTTACCCGTTTCTCCGACATATTGTAAACCACATTTGTTACATGTGATTAAGTAAATGCAGTTGCTGGTTCTGGTTGTTATTCATTGTTTAATCTCTAACACGCGTTTTGTAGTTCTATTTTTGACTAATTGTTTGGGTTTGAAGTATTCTGGTCCCTCGCGTGCTGGTGTGTTGATTTCTTTTAGCTTGCTGTGTACTAGATAATCTTTAAGGTTTTTGTTTTTTCTGTATGCCGATATAATTTTATAATCTTTTAGAAGATCATCCGTTCGGTTCTCAAAATTCCTTTTTATTCTGTTGTTGGCTAGTGTACTCTGTGTTGAATAACTGGTTATCAGGGCCAATTTAGGGCCTGGATCTCGCACTGAGGTTAAAGTTAGACAATTCTACAAAATAATGCCTTCTAAATCCTGGCAGTTTTCTGGAAAAAACCCATGTTTCTATATGTCAAAAACCCCATGTTTCTATATGTAAAAAAACCCATGTTTCTATATGTCAAAAACCCCATGTTTCTATATGTCAAAAAAACCATGTTTCTATATGTAAAAAACCCCATGTTTCTATATGTCAAAAACCCCATGTTTCTATATGTCAAAAAACCCATGTTTCTATATGTCAAAAAACCCATGTTTCTATATGTCAAAAAACCCATGTTTCTATATGTCAAAAAACCCATGTTTCTATATGTCAAAAAACCCTTATGTTTCTATATGTCAGTGGTTCTCCAACAGTCGGAAATAATATCTGCATTTGGCCGCCGACCCCCATCTGAAAATATGTTGTTCGAGAAGCAAAGATTTTAGTTAAAAAGGTTCGCTCTGAAAGAAGATATATCCAAAATCTGCGTCACATTGTCACACTTTTTCAAAAAATAGCAGACCTACAAGCTCGTAGCGCGGCACCGAGCTTGTAGATCTGCTATTTTTCAATAGCTAAAGTATAACGCTACAAACACCAAAAGGGGGTTCCCCGTCTAGAATGAGTTAATTAAAGTGCTCAATTATTGCCGCGTGCGTGTCCAGTGAAATGCCAGATTGTTTGCTAATGCAATGAGCACTAACTATGAGACCTAGCAGAACATGTCTGTCTGTCTGTGTGTCACGCTGTAACACCACCCGCCCGCCACCAGAGGGTGCAGCTGTATCACACACAAAAACACACACTCAATTCAATTCAAAGGGCTTTATTGGCATGAGAAAACATACGTTTACATTGCCAAAGCAGAAAGAACAATACAACAATACAGCAATACAATCAAAACAAAAATGATGTACATTTGAAGATCAGGATCTTCAATAGATCAAATTCTATGTACCAAGGTCACTCGATGCAGGTACTGTATAGTGCAGGAATATACACAATGATTAGTCTTTAGGGTGGTTGTGTTCCATTTGATATCCTTCTCCTATCACAGCAACTCACAAATCTTGCTGCACACACACACACACACACACAAAACTTAAAAAAAAAAACTTAAAAATAAAAAAATATATATATATATTTTTTAAGAAAACGTACAAAAAAAACACACGCACACACACATACACACACTAAAAACAAAACATAACTTTAAAAAACCCACTAAATTTATGAGCTGCGTTCGCGTCTTACTTGTATTATTATGACTCTCCTCTTTGCATCCTTAATTGTTCTCTTGCATCCCAACAACCCAGAAGTACCAGAACCTGGAGAGGCCCATGTTGGACCAGGGAGCGGAGATCTTCAGGACCCTGCAACACCTCAGAACCCTGGTCCAGAGCCTCAGGAAGCCCCTCGGGAGCCGAGACAACCCGGCGCGCGTCTGCCGAGACCTCCAGGACTGTGAACAGACCGTCATCAGTGGGGGGAAAAGTACTGTTTCACTGAAGTTAAAAAGTATCAATACTGCATATGTAGATGTATTACTCCGTTAAGTAGAAGTACAAAATGTAGTAGGTTAAAAATATAAGTACAAAAGTCTTGGCATCAGAATGTACTTAAAGTACTAAAAGTAAAAGTGCTCATATTTTGCAGAATTTCAAAATGTGTACATTATCTTTTGAAAATAGCTGTTCTACAAGCTCGCATCGCGACACATTGTGATTTTTGACAATGTGTAAAACTAAGGACATTCTCTCTATGACTTCAGTTAGAAAATTAGCTAAATAAATCTGCAAAATAAATGCTTACCACTAGCTTTCTCCACACATGTGTTGATAAAGGTGTCTACTATCACATACACAATTGAAAATTCCCAAATTTCCATTATGCTTTAAGTAGCATGTCAAACTAGGGGGTTTTCATGATGCTGAATCCCAACTGTGCCCAAATGTGCTGACCTCATCACATTTGTGATGACGGCTATGGCAATTGTTAGTGTTTTTTGTGCAAAACTAATGCTTGCAATGGATTCAGCATCATGAAAACCCCCTAGTTTGACATGTCACATGCTACTTAAAGTATAATGAAATGTTGAATTCTTTGCCTTATATTGGTTGGTAATGGTACCCCAACTTTCAGCAGCTGTCACAAAGTTTCCCAAGGGAGTTGGGTTGGAACACATTTTTCTGTGATAGTAGACACCTTTATGAACACATCTGTGAAGAAAGCTAGTGGTAAGCATTTATTTTGCAGATTTGCCACACATTTAGCTAATTTTCCCTTATTAGTCCAAGGCCAATACTTAATTGAAATACTGTTTGAGGACCACTGATGTAGTTCTTGTAAAGCAGTGTTAGTTTTGTTGACTAAAACTATGATGAAAAATGTGTGTTGACTAGCGTTGTTCACAACGAACACTGAATAAAAAAGATGTGCTGTTTTTATAGTAGTATAAAACCGTATAAATCGGGCATTACGATGCCATCAAGGCCTGCCAAAAATACCTTTTAGTCGACTAAATCAACTGTACATTTAGTCGACTATTACAATCTTATATTTAGTCAACTAAAACTATACTAAACCATTTTGGCTGACTAAAATGCGACTAAAGGAACATCTAAATTAGCTGTCAAAATCAACTAAAGAGCGGTTTTAAAGAGCGGTTTTAACTCTTCCCCTCCCACTGCGCTTTGAAAGGCACTTATTGGATCGACCCGAATCTGGGCTGCTCCGCCGACACCATCGAGGTGACCTGTGACTTCAGTACCGGAGGACAGACCTGCCTGAAGCCCATCAGCGTCTCCAAGGTTAGGACCACCTGCTATAGAGCGTCGCAGTCCCGCCCCCTTTCATGACGACGCCAGGGCCCAGGAAATAGTTCCCAATGCATTTTCCCATAGACATTTCAAAAGGTATTTAATTTAAGACCTTTTAAGCGTCGTACGAAGCCAACTCGACTCGTGAAAAAAAGAAACACAATATTTTGGACCAAACAAATAATTACAAAGAAGAAAAACAACAAAAGAAAGTGTTGTAACCTGCCGTTTTCTTCTTCTTTCTAATTATTTGTTTGGCCCGAAACATTGTGTTTGTTGTCATGCTTTGTCACGAGTCTCACGACAAAGAGTTGGCTTTGTCCGCAGCGTAAACGTTTTTAAATAAATACTTTCTGAAAAGTCTATTAGGAAAATGAACTGGGATTTATTTTCCGGGTCTTTCTTTTACTTTTTTTAAAGTAAAAGAAAGAAAAAAACTAAAATACATAGTAGTATTATTTGCCTTGTGAGTGCCTTGGGGGTGAACTTGAACTTTTCTCTGTGATATGGGAGGTTTTCATTTAGGGTATCTGGGCAGCCTCACTACCCATTAGTAGAATCTGCTTCCAGATATTCTGCCACTATAACTACCATCTCCTTTTGAAGTTAGGGAGCTTAGCCTTAATTTGTAACTGGGCTGTCATATTATATATTCCATCTTATATATCTGTTTAACTTTCTGTAGACACTGATCAATAGTACCTGATTTATGAATTTTTTTGAACATGTCTTGAAAGTGAATTTAGAATTTTCAGATGGGGGAGGGGGGGGTGTCCAAATATATATGCATCTGGGAGTCCTTAATTGACATGACAACGTTTGAGAACTACTGATTTAGAACGCGTTATTTTGTAGAAATCGGGTCTTAATTGGTGAAACATGCGATGCTAGTTCTTTCAAATATTTATTTTGGTATCTCACTCATAATTGGACTTGGAAAAGGTTTGATAACCACTGCCTAAAGGCTCATTCATAGTCTGGATTTTCGGTGGTGAGGTGACCACCGCTCCGGTGGTGAGCTGACCACCGGAGCTGAAATAACGTTGAGCGGTGGTGAGTAAAAACAGAGAGAAGGGCTGGAGCGGTGGCGGTGGTTTGCTCTTCACTGCGGCTCAGTGACGTCATGTTGTAGTTCGGTGGTCACCTCAGTGACGTCATGTTGTAGTTCGGTGGTCACCTCAGTGACGTCATGTTGTAGTTTGGTGGTCACCTCAGTGACATCATGTTGTAGTTCGGTGGTCACCTCTGTGACGTCATGTTGTAGTTCGGTGGTCACCTCAGTGACGTCATGTTGTAGTTCGGTGGTCACCTCAGTGACGTCATGTTGTAGTTCGGTGGTCACCTCAGTGACGTCATGTTGTAGTTTGGTGGTCACCTCAGTGACGTCATGTTGTAGTTCGGTGGTCCACCTCAGTGACGTCATGTTGTAGTTCGGTGGTCACCTCAGTGACGTCATGTTGTAGTTCGGCGGTCACCTCAGTGACGTCATGTTGTAGTTCGGTGGTCACCCCAGTGACGTCATGTTGTAGTTCGGTGGTGTCCTCAGTGACGTCATGTTGTAGTTCGGTGGTCACCTCAGTGACATCATGTTGTAGTTCGGCGGTCACCTCAGTGACGTCATGTTGTAGTTCGGTGGTCACCTCAGTGACGTCATGTTGTAGTTCGGCGGTCACCTCAGTGACGTCATGTTGTAGTTCGGTGGTCACCTCAGTGACGTCATGTTGTAGTTCGGTGGTCACCTCAGTGACGTCATGTTGTAGTTTGGTGGTCACCTCAGTGACGTCATGTTGTAGTTCGGTGGTCACCTCAGTGACATCATGTTGTAGTTCGGTGGTCACCTCACCACCGAAAATCCAGACTATATGAGCCCTCACAGACGGACAAACAGAAGTGAACTGTGGCTCTCTCTCGCCCCCTATAGCTGCACATGGGAGTGGGCCGCATCCAGATGAACTTCCTGCACCTCCTGAGCTCCGAGGCGGTGCAGCACATCACCGTCCACTGCCTGAACACGGCGGTGTGGGCGGCGGGGGCCTCGCTGCAGCCCTCCGCCCAGGCGCTGAGCTTCAGGGCCTGGAGCGGGGAGGTGGTCCAGGCCGGAGACCTCCTGGAGCCCCTCGTACCCACCGATGATTGCTGGGTGGGTAATTATATGATGACCGTTATGATAATAATGATTGCTGGGTGGGTAATTATATGATGACCGTTATGATAATAATGATTGCTGGGTGGGTAATTATATGATGACCGTTATGATAATAATGATTGCTGGGTGGGTAATTTATATGATGACCGTTATGATAATAATGATTGCTGGGTGGGTAATTTATATGATGACCGTTATGATAATAATGATTGCTGGGTGGGTAATTATATGATGACCGTTATGATAATAATGATTGCTGGGTGGGTAATTTATATGATGACCGTTATGATAATAATGATTGCTGGGTGGGTAATTATATGATGACCGTTATGATAATAATGATTGCTGGGTGGGTAATTATATGATGACCATTATGATGATAATGACACTTCAGTGCCGTGGGTTGACCCTGTGGTGCAGGAGACATGTCCTGTAATGTAATGTAACGTAGTTCCCATCATGCAACACTTCAACCAGCACTCCCTGAGTCATCAAACTCCCATTCTGACCCCTGACCTCAATATTGAGCCGTATTATTCAAGTTCAAGTTCAATTGAAAGATATATTGAAAGGGATATTTCACATTCATACATTTTTGGGGTAATTTTAACCCACTTAATGCATGCATGTATATATGAGTGATATGTATGTAGGAGAATAATTGGAGGTATACGAATGAATTTTCGAGGGCAAAAACGGACTAATATTTATGTTGAATGTTCGTTTTAACGAACAATGGAAGGAATGTGAATGTAAAAAAAAAAAAAAAAGTTGTATAATTATATACAATATATTTATGTGAGTTTAAAATATGTTAAAGAAAATGTGACATGTACAAAGGACAGGCATCAATAAGCTTTGAGCTTCAACCGATGCCTTTTCCATCATCTATAAGAGAATGTGAATATTTAAGGTACTGATTTATGTTACTGTTGAGTTGATCGAAATAAACTAAACTAAACACTTGGATTTAATGGATTAAATAACCCCGGGGGCCCTCAAGGTGTTACTGTATTCCCACTGACAATGAATGGACAATTTAACGTCATAGTGTTGACGTCATGCTGATGTACGACGCGAAGAGCCTCACTTCACACGGCGCGGTGTCGTCGTGTGTATCTTGACAACATTCTCTTAAACGTTTCAACAGATCAAAGATGGCCGCTGGCATCAGACCCACTTCATCTTCCAGACCCAGGACCCCAACTTACTGCCCATCGTGGACGTGTTCAACCTGCCCGCCGCCACCGAGGAGGCGGGCGCACACTTCCACCTGGAGGTGGGACCCGTGTGCTTCTTATAGCCCTCCAGGTGACCCCCAGGGGCGAAAGGAGCGCTCCTCGAGAGAGGGACTGACAGACCGACTGCTTGGGGGACGGACGTGTCCCCCCCCCCCCCCCCCTGGGGGACGGACGTGTCCCCCTGGGGGACGGACGTGTGTCCCTCTGGGGGACGGACGTGTGTCCCTCTGGTCCCGGGTCTCGCCTCCGCATGATATGCTTGGACTGCAGAAACCAGAGGGGTGGAGCCAGAAAGAGAGAGAGAGAGAGACAGCACAGGCACACTTGAGCGTCACGAGATGCCAAAAGCCAGTCATGGCCGGCGTCTCTTCCTGGTTTTTAGACTGGCTGGTGGATGGAAATGAAGGCAGAATGCCGCGGCAAGCGTTTCCGGGGGAATCTGGCCGACACGGCGGCATTCTGCCGCGTGGGTGGAGCTTCATTTCCATCTAAAAAACACAAGTGTGCTTACACACCCAGAGAGAGAGGAGGGGGGAGGGGGAGGGGAGGGACTAATGGCACTAATGGAACATAAATAAGCTTCTTTTTTTTTTCAGAGACTTGTTTGGTTAAAATACAAGACCTGGAAACTAAGGTTAATACAAGACCTGGAAACTAAGGTTAATACAAGACCTGGAAACTAAGGTTAATACAAGACCTGGAAACTAAGGCCACAATACAAGACCTGGAAACTAAGGCCACAATACAAGACCTGGAAACTATAAGGCCACAATAGATACAAGACCTGGAAACTAAGGTTAATACAAGACCTGGAAACTAAGGTTAATACAAGACCTGTAAGCTAAGGTTAATACAAGACCTGGAAACTAAGGCCACAATACAAGACCTGGAAACTAAGGCCACGATACAAAACCTGGAAACTATAAGGCCACAATAGATACAAGACCTGGAAACTAAGGTTAATACAAGACCTGGAAACTAAGGTTAATACAAGACCTGGAAACTAAGGTTAATACAAGACCTGGAAACTAAGGCCACGATAGAAGGAAGTAAATATGAAACAGTCTGACTTCTGTCGTCTCTCTTTGGACCACATGGTGTAACATATTCACTGATAACCCTATTTTAAAAGAAGAAGAAGAAGAAGAAAAAGAAGAAAAATATGTGTGTGAATCAAGGAGAAATAGATCTGTACAGAAACAATGGAACAATTCAAATTTGCAAAATGCAACAATTGTTATTTTTTAATGTTATGTTATGTTATCTTTTTTGTTTGTTTAAAGAACTACTTCACCACTTTTCAACCTATCTTCATAGGTCCTCACTAATAATCATGAAAGAATGGCGCAATTTTTTTCTACTCAGTCTGTGTCTCATAGGAGGGCTGTGGGCAGTTTAGAAAACGTCTTCCAGTGACATCATCATTAGGCAGATTTTTTTACAAAAATGTTTAGATTGTCATTATCGTGAGAACGATGGCTTCCATTTTCGCATTGCAACTTTTCAGGACTAGAAAGCCTGCAGTTTCTATTAACTTGTATTCCCCATCGATGATGTCACTGGAAGACGGTTTCTGAACTGAACTCTACTCGGTCTGTGTCTCATAGGAGGGCTGTGGGCAGTTCAGAAACCGTCTTCCAGTGACATCATCGATGGGGAATACAAGTTAATAGAAACTGCAGGCTTTCTAGTCCTGAAAAGTTGCAATGCGAAAATGGAAGCCATCGTTCTCACGATAATGACAATCTAAACATTTTTGTAAAAAAATCTGCCTAATGATGATGTCACTGGAAGACGTTTTCTAAACTGCCCACAGCCCTCCTATGAGACACAGACCGAGTAGAATAAAACTGCGCCATTCTTTCATGATTATTAGTGAGGACCTATTATATGAAGATAGGTTGAAAAGTGGTGAAGTGGTCCTTTAAGTATTATTTATACTTGTATATGTACTGTATATTGTAATATAAAGTGCAATAGCTAATTGTTCCACGTCGAGTCTTTCAGAAAACAATTCGGGTGAACAAACAGGCAGATCTCATACAGTAGGCTAGCATTCATTCAGGCACAGTATCTTATATCTCATACAGTAGCATTCATTCAGGTACAGTATCTTATATCTCATACAGTAGCATTCATTCAGGCACAGTATCTTATATCTCATACAGTAGCATTCATTCAGGCACATTATCTTATATATCATACAGTAGCATTCATTCAGGCACAGTATCTTATATCTCATACAGTAGCATTCATTCAGGTACAGTATCTTATATCTCATACAGTAGCATTCATTCAGGTACAGTATCTTATATCTCATACAGTAGCATTCATTCAGGTACAGTATCTTATATCTCATACAGTAGCATTCATTCAGGCACAGTATCTTATATCTCATACAGTAGCATTCATTCAGGTACAGTATCTTATATCTCATACAGTAGCATTCATTCAGGTACAGTATCTTATATCTCATACAGTAGCATTCATTCAGGTACAGTATCTTATATCTCATACAGTAGCATTCATTCAGGTACAGTATCTTATATCTCATACAGTAGCATTCATTCAGGTACAGTATCTTATATCTCATACAGTAGCATTCATTCAGGTACAGTATCTTATATCTCATACAGTAGCATTCATTCAGGCACAGTATCTTATATCTCATACAGTAGCATTCATTCAGGCACAGTATCTTATATCTCATACAGTAGCATTCATTCAGGTACAGTATCTTATATCTCATACAGTAGCATTCATTCAGGTACAGTATCTTATATCTCATACAGTAGCATTCATTCAGGTACAGTATCTTATATCTCATACAGTAGCATTCATTCAGGTACAGTATCTTATATCTCATACAGTAGCATTCATTCAGGTACAGTATCTTATATCTCATACAGTAGCATTCATTCAGGCACAGTATCTTATATATTATAGTGTGTCCTCCAGGATACACCGTCTCTCCACTTGGACGTCTTTTGAACCTCTTATAATGCTTCATTTATTCTCCGTCGTGCGAACGATGGCACTCTGCGGAAATAGACGATGTATAAACTCACAAAGACGATGTACAAGCTCACAAAGACGATGTACAAGCTCACAACGTGAGTGACAACGTTGTTGTTCATCGGATATTCGTCTATTTTTAAAGGTTTTGGTTCAGAGTTTTGGACTTAAAAGCTGTAGGAAATACTTGTCATTAATATAGTGGCTGCAAAGGTATTGATTGATTGCCTAAAAGACCCGTGGTGGGGGTTCTGCTCTGGTTTTTGGTGAATATTAAGTAGTTCCGGACATTAAAACTGTTTGGTAGCCATAAACGTCTAGACGTCTAATTGCCAACTAAGTACCGGATGCCAATAATCCATATTTTGAAAATGTCTCTAATCTGGTGTACAGGTGATGACATGCACATTACATGCATAATAGAATTACAAATTATTTCTTTCTTTATAATGGGAGAATTGGAACTCAAAGCCTAAACTGGTGACCACCAGGTGGCGCTGAAAGGACCACACATTAAAAATAAATGAATCCACAATACTAATAATTTGTATTATTGTTGACCTATTCCTACTACATAAGATAAACTTTTCGTTCAACTTTGACCTCTGTCACATGGAACTATTGGTATGTGTCCAGTAACTATACGCCACCATAGTTCCATGTGACAGAGGGGTCAAAGTTGAACGAAAGTTGCGCTATATGGTAGAAATAGGTCAACAATACAAATGATGCTAGTTTTGTGGATTGATTTATTTTTAGTAATGCGTGGCCCCCACCAATTGACGGAACTTAGGAACTACTTAATATTCACCAAACACCAAATCAGAAATCCCACCACGGGACTCGGGTAATCAATTAATACCTTTGCAAATTCATATTTCCTACAGCTTTAAGACCTGAGGCTGATTCTAAACAAATGTCTTCTAAATCCTCACAGTTTCCTGATGTTTCTGTGTCAGTGGTGCTCAACCTTTTTCACGTCAAGGACCCCCAGAATTATCTGTATTTGGCCGCCGACCCCCATCTGAAAATATGTTCCAGGGACCCCTCACCCCAAGAAGCAAAGATTTGAGTTAAAAACGTTCGCTCTGAAAGAATATACTGTATATTCATAAGATTTGCGCCACATTTTCACAAGAAAAGGGGTTCCCGTCCTGAATGGGTTAAGTCAAAGAATCAAACGCAAATGTTTGGTCAAACCAAGTGACTTGTATTATAAATACTTGTATTGGAAAAGTACAAATACCTCAAAAGTACAGTACTTGCAAGCAAATGCAAATAGAGGCCAAATTCACTTTTATTTTCGTTTTTTGTAAAACTTAACATTTTATAACATTGGCAATATTTTCATGAATCTGTAACTAACTGTTTTTTTTACATGTTTTGATAACTTTAAATGTGTAAAATTATGCAAACTTTATTATATCCCGTGGAGGCTATTTAAAACAATATTTAAATTCCCTTTGGGTTTTCCCTCCTATTCAAATGATTTAAATGTTTTCATCAAGAATATTGTCTTGGTGACAGTCTGTGTTTGCTCCTTCGATCAAACTAATTAGGGGTGTTTTTACTGGTAGTACAAGAGTTTTCACTACATGGGGTTTGTGATATGAAATGTAAGTTCACCCTAATCACAGTAATCATGTCTTCAGTCATTTTCAAGTTACTGTAGTCACAGTGGCGTGCACAGACATTTAGAGGGGCAGGTGCTCAAGTGAAAAAAAGGGCACCTTGTGCAGCGCATTTTGGGGCGGGAACCCGCTCTAGCACCCCCTAGTGTCTATCTGCACGCCACTGTGTAGTCACTTCAGATGTCTGGAGTAGATTGTGATGAAATCCTATGTATTGAATCGAGAATCATTTTGAATAGAGAATAGTTTTGAATCTGGAAAAAAAATGCTCGTTTTTGAATCGGAATCGACACCTAAAGATTCACAGCCCTAAAACTGATGTTGGATAAAATGTGCAGGGATGATGGTTGCTTTGGCCCATATATATATATATATATATATATATATATATACAGTAGGAGTTCAGAGGGCCTTGTGTGTTAAACAGTCGTACATTCATACTTGTGTATACTATTTATTTTTTTACTTACATTTTAGCCCATTTTTTTCCCCCAGTGTCAATTATCTAATGTAATCCTGGGCGCTACACTTCCTCTGCCAACCTGGGGGGGGGGGGGGGGGGGGGAGCGGACTGACCTCATGCTTCCTTCTATGCATGAGGAGTCCAAGCTGCTTCTTTTCATCTGACGGGGGGAGTTTACCCAGCCGGACATAGCGCTTGGAAGGAACACATTATTCCAAGTTCCTTTCCCCTCCATCAGGCGCCCCGGCTGGCCAGGGGGAGGGAGTTTAGAGACCAGGATTACTGCATGTTTTTTGTGAGGGTACCTACCCTAGGGGACACGGGGATAACATGTGAGGGTACCTACCCTAGGGGACACGGGGGGAACATGTGAGGGTACCTACCCTAGGGGACACGGGGAGAACGAGGGTACCTACCCTAGGGGACACGGGGAGAACATGTGAGGGTACCTACCCTAGGGGACACGGGGAGAACATGTGAGGGTACCTACCCTAGGGGACACGGGGAGAACATGTGAGGGTACCTACCCTAGGGGACACGGGGAGAACATGTGAGGGTACCTACCCTAGGGGACACGGGGAGAACATGTGAGGGTACCTACCCTAGGGGACACGGGGATAACATGTGAGGGTACTTACCCTAGGGGACACGGGGATAACATGTGAGGGTACCTACCGTAGGGGACACGGGGAGAACGAGGGTACCTACCCTAGGGGACACGGGGAGAACATGTGAGGGTACCTACCCTAGGGGACACGGGGAGAACATGTGAGGGTACCTACCGTAGGGGACACGGGGAGAACGAGGGTACCTACCCTAGGGGACACGGGGAGAACATGTGAGGGTACCTACCCTAGGGGACACGGGGAGAACATGTGAGGGTACCTACCCTAGGGGACACGGGGATAACATGTGAGGGTACTTACCCTAGGGGAGAACATGTGAGGGTACCTACCATAGGGGACACGGGGTAGAACATGCAAACTCCACACAGAAAGGCCCTTTTGCCAACCCCGCCTCGGGTATGGGCACTGATGACGCAGAGGAGAGAACACACCCCCAGTGGGAATCGAACTCAGGACCGACTGGGCCACTGTGTTTATACTATTTCAGTACGACACGTCAGCTGTGCTGCAGTCCCGTCTTCATTTGTATTCTATGCTCAGCTCAGCAAGTCTAATGATTCAACAGACATTTCAATAAATGTCTGAAAACTAATTTGACAATAGTCAAAGACTGACACTTTTATTGATGTTTTGAGTCTTCATAGTAGCCGTGTCTAATGGAAAATATAAAAGTAATCAATAGACGCTCTCACCCCAGGAAAATAAACCCCAACGGCACTTGTTAAGAAAATACAATGCATTTAAATTGCTTTCATTTTTATTTCAACTTTATCTCCAGGCTATGTTGTGCAGCTGAAATACTGGATGTAACGCCTAAACAGCTGCCCCCTGCACAACTGAAGCAGAATTATTTCTTAACAATAATAATTCTACATTCCAATCTCCACAATTCAGGGACACGTTGTAATTCAGCTTTCACTCTCAAGGGTGTCTGGATGGCCTTATTTTAAATTTAACAAAGGTAGATACTGTACTGTAGACGGTGGTATTTGAATGTTTTCTGACTGTATATTATGTTGCATTAATGGCCACATGCAGGCTTGTATCTCTGTAGTGGGTGGGTGCAGTGGCGTGCACAGACGTTTAGAGGGGCAGGAGGTGCTCAAGTGAAAAAAAAGGGCATCTTGTGCAGCGTGTGGAACCGGCCGGTTGCCTCAATAGAGCGTCGCAGTCCCGCCCCCTCGAGAGACCCGGAAAAGAAATCGCCGTTCATTTTCCTCATAGGCATTTCTTTTCTTTTTTTTTTTTTTTTAAGATATTTTTTTGCGGCTTACGCCTTTTATTGATTTTTTTGAAGGGACAGACAGTAGGCTGACAGGAAACGGGAGAGAGATGGGGGGATGACATGCAGTAAAGGCCGTGTCGGGTCCGGGAGTCGAACCCGCGGCACACTGCGACTGGATTACCAGTCCGGTGCCCAGACCGTTACGCTACGGCCTGGGCCTCATAGGCATTTCTTAAAGTATTTATTTAAAGACGGTTACGCCGCGGACAAAGCCAACTCTGATCGTGACAAATCATGACAATGAACACAATATCTTGGGCCGATCAAATCATTAGAAAGAAGAAAATAAAGGCAGGAGACAACACTATTTGTTTTGTTTTTCTTCTTTTAAATTATTTGATCGGCCCAAAACATTGTGTTCATTGTCATGATTTGTCACGATCAGAGTTGGCTTTGTCCGCGGCGTAACCGTCTTTAAATAAATACTTTAAGAAAAGCCTATGGGGAAAATGCATTGGGTTTCATTTCCTGGGCCACTCGTTGTTCTGAAAGGGGGAGGGACTGCGACGCTCTATAGTTATAGATTTTGGGGCATAAATAATATATTAGAAGCTTCTTTTTTTTTATCAAGAATTGATCAATGTCACCATGGTCCACATACTATACACTGTACCAAAGAAAAGCGGGAAATAATTCAGACTGTCAAGGGCTCTAGCACCCCCTAGTGTCTATCTGTGCACGCCACTGAGTGGGAGGTGATGGCCACATGGAGGCTTGTATCTCTGCAGTGGGAGGTCATTTGGCCAAACATCATGCAGGCGTTTTCATCTGGGGCACATGGCGTGGCGCCCCCCGTCCACAGGCAGGTTGACCCCCGTGATGAAGCTGGCGGCGTCGGACGCCAGGAAGGCGATGGCGTGGGCGACCTCGTCCACCTCGCCCGGCCGTCCCAGGGCGTGCGTCTGCTTGCACTTCTCTAGGAACTGCATGGTGGGGGGGAAGAAAGAGTCGCATTGAGTACAAGAAAGCTCGTATAGAGGGTATGCGCGTGACATCATCATCAAACTAGGAAGTTATGCAGGAACGCCTACTGAGTGGCAAAAAACTACTACGACAGCCCATACATCCACACAGAAAAGTCCTATCTGATTTGCATTAAACGATGTTAAACTGCCACTCGATGTACCATTCACTTTAAGCATGCGCATACCCTCTATTCAATGATACAAATCACTTTCGTGGTAACTTGGATGTGTCGTTTAAATCAGGGATGATGCAACTCAGATGAGTATTTAGGAGAACTGGTGGTACTGTAGGCTTGAGTGTTTATTTATAATGGTAGATTAGTTGCTTTGCAGGCTGCAGTCTAGATCTAGACTCTCCCTGTAATATACAATATGATTTCCTTTTTTTTTGTAGCTAGTAATACGTAATATATTACCATTTTGAGTAACGTTTCCAACACTGGCCGGTTGTATGTGCGTGTTGGGGGAGTGGTCAGGTGTCTGGGTGGTTGTATGTGCGTGTTGGGGGAGTGGTCAGGTGTCTGGGTGGTTGTATGTGCGTGTTGGGGGAGTGGTCAGGTGTCTGGTGGTTGTATGTGCGTGTTGGGGGAGTGGTCAGATGTCTGGGTGGTTGTATGTGCGTGTTGGGGGAGTGGTCAGATGTCTGGGTGGTTGTATGTGCGTGTTGGGGGAGTGGTCAGATGTCTGGGTGGTTGTATGTGCGTCTTGGGGGAGTGGTCAGATGTCTGGGTGGTTGTATGTGCGTGTTGGGGGAGTGGTCAGGTGTCTGGTGGTTGTATGTGCGTGTTGGGGGAGTGGTCAGGTGTCTGGTTTGTATGTGCGTGTTGGGGGAGTGGTCAGATGTCTGGGTGGTTGTATGTGCGTGTTGGGGGAGTGGTCAGATGTCTGGTGGTTGTATGTGCGTGTTGGGGGAGTGGTCAGGTGTCTGGTGGTTGTATGTGCGTGTTGGGGGAGCGGTCAGGTGTCTGGTGGTTGTATGTGCGTGTTGGGGGAGCGGTCAGGTGTCTGGTGGTTGTATGTGCGTGTTGGGGGAGCGGTCAGGTGTCTGGTGGTTGTATGTGCGTGTTGGGGGAGTGGTCAGATGTCTGGGTGGTTGTATGTGCGTCTTGGGGGAGTGGTCAGGTGTCTGGTGGTTGTATGTGCGTGTTGGGGGAGTGGTCAGATGTCTGGTGGTTGTATGTGCGTGTTGGGGGAGTGGTCAGGTGTCTGGTGGTTGTATGTGCGTGTTGGGGGAGCGGTCAGGTGTCTGGTGGTTGTATGTGCGTGTTGGGGGAGTGGTCAGATGTCTGGTGGTTGTATGTGCGTCTTGGGGGAGTGGTCAGGTGTCTGGTTTGTATGTGCGTGTTGGGGGAGTGGTCAGGTGTCTGGTTTGTATGTGCGTCTTGGGGGAGTGGTCAGGTGTCTGGTGGTTGTATGTGCGTGTTGGGGGAGTGGTCAGATGTCTGGTGGTTGTATGTGCGTGTTGGGGGAGTGGTCAGGTGTCTGGTGGTTGTATGTGCGTGTTGGGGGAGCGGTCAGGTGTCTGGTGGTTGTATGTGCGTGTTGGGGGAGTGGTCAGATGTCTGGTGGTTGTATGTGCGTCTTGGGGGAGTGGTCAGGTGTCTGGTTTGTATGTGCGTGTTGGGGGAGTGGTCAGGTGTCTGGTGGTTGTATGTGCGTGTTGGGGGAGTGGTCAGGTGTCTGGTGGTTGTATGTGCGTGTTGGGGGAGTGGTCAGATGTCTGGTGGTTGAATGTGCGTGTTGGGGGAGTGGTCAGGTGTCTGGTTTGTATGTGCGTGTTGGGGGAGGGGTCAAATGTCTGGTGGTTGAATGTGCGTGTTGGGGGAGTGGTCAGATGTCTGGTGGTTGAATGTGCGTGTTGGGGGAGTGGTCAGATGTCTGGTGGTTGAATGTGCGTGTTGGGGGAGTGGTCAGGTGTCTGGTGGTTGTATGTGCGTGTTGGGGGAGTGGTCAGATGTCTGGTGGTTGTATGTGCGTGTTGGGGGAGTGGTCAGATGTCTGGTGGTTGAATGTGCGTGTTGGGGGAGTGGTCAGGTGTCTGGTTTGTATGTGCGTGTTGGGGGAGGGGTCAAATGTCTGGTGGTTGTATGTGCGTGTTGGGGGAGTGGTCAGATGTTTTGGTGGTTGTATGTGCGTGTTGGGGGAGTGGTCAGATGTTTTGGTGGTTGTATGTGCGTGTTGGGGGAGGGGTCAAATGTCTGGTGGTTGTATGTGCGTGTTGGGGGAGTGGTCAGGTGTCTGGTTTGTATGTGCGTGTTGGGGGAGGGGTCAAATGTCTGGTGGTTGTATGTGCGTCTTGGGGGAGTGGTCAGATGTTTTGGTGGTTGTATGTGCGTGTTGGGGGAGTGGTCAGATGTCTGGTGCAGTGTTGTTTTCCTCGACTAAAACTAAGACGAAAAATCACACACGTGTGAACTGAGTGGTGCAATTCCCCCCCCCCCCCCCCCCTCTCTCTCTCTCTCTATCTCTCTCTCTCATTAGAGTCACTGTTTCTGGCGCCCCCTACTGCTATTTTTAAGTCACATACTCATGCTCACACAGACACACAAACAAGTACGAGACAGACACACACACAGACACACAGACACACAAACACGTACGAGGACATTGCAAGCTGGTTGTAGGAGTGGTTGCACCACTCAAAAATGTTCGTCGACTACCTTTTCCACTGAAGAAAACTAAATGGAAACTAAATGAAAACTAAGCTACGATGACTAAGACTAAATATACTGACAATTTCGTCAACAAATAAAAACTAGACTAAAATGTTAGGAAGGGACTAGTGGACAACAGATCCAGTATAAGTAATTTTACACTCACAACGTGTCGCGCTGCGACGCGTTGTGAGCTTGTAGATCGGCTATTTTCAGCAAGTGTAAAATAAGTCATTATGATGGCAACAAGGCCCACAAAAATACATTTTAGTCGACTAAATCACCTGTAGATTTAGTCGACTAAAATCTTATGACATTTAGTCGACTAAAACTAGACTAACACTAATACATTCCAGGTGACTAAAATGTGACTAAGACTAAGTGAAAACTATTCAGGAGACTATGACTAAAACTAAAATAGAAATTTGCTGCCAAAAACAACACTGGTTTCTGGAACATTCAGCCTCACCTGAGCATACTGCTCCTCGTCCAGGCCCGCCCTCTTGTGGACCTCTGTGACGATCACACCTGGACTAAAGAGGCGGAGTAAAAAAAAAAACAGAACACACAGCATGTTGACTCATTATCGATCTGACCTTGAATCGTTCAAATAAAATAAACATAAAAAAAATACAAATAATTATATATAATTTTTTGCATTTATAGCCTATAGCGCCTTTATCCAAGGCATTTTACACAGACTATGCATTGCATTCATACACCGATGAAAGTAATGGAATAATCAGCCCCCCCTTCACGCATTAGAATGTTCTAATGCGTGAAGGGGGGCCGTTACGTTTTTCCTTTATTTGATTTGAATGTGAAATATTCCTTTAACCCAGAAGACCTGAGGCCGATTCTTCAAATACCTTCTAAATCGGTAGATCTCAAACTTTTCCGTGCCAACTACCCACAAAAGTATATACATTATAATTACTTAGCCGCGGGCCCCCATCTGAAAACGTTTTCTGCCACGGACCCCAGGAAGAGAAGATTTGTGTTGAATAATTAATTCACAATTATTAACTTTTTTTTCACACAACACAATGTACTTTCAGTGCGGCACAAGGTGAAGTGTAGTGAGCTTGTAGATCTGCTATTTTCGCTCCTAAAACCAGCAATGTCCGTGTGTATGTGTCACCTATGTATGTGTTGTTCATGTATGTGACGTTAATGAGCACCAGTATAGTACCAGTAGGGGGCGCCAGAAACAGAGTGCTGCTCTGTTGCCTGCTAATGAGAGAGAGAGAGAGAGAGAGAGAGAGAGAGCGGTGGGGGGGGGGGGGAGAGTTGCACCACTCAGTTCACATGGGTGTGATTTTTAAGAACCACTGGTCTAAACCACTGTTCTAAATCCTAAGAGGATTTTGAAAAACGTATTGTATGTTGCTCTCTCTATATACACATAGCTAAAATCTAACATCTCTCCTGGTTTAAATGGGTTATCAAGGCAAGCCCTATTTTCAAGATTGTTCAAATGTTTAAAAAAAAATAGATCTACCAGCTTGCATATAGTTTTGCTATTGCGTGTCAGTTGAGTTCATCTATAACTAGAAAAAGTGCCCTTCCGGGCACAGGTCTCCACCAGGTTATCCACAGATCCGTGCAGTTAGAGGTAAAAACACTTTTCGGCCAGTTATAGCGCCACCTTGAGGCTGAGTTGAAATTGTTCATGTGGCATTTCGTCCTCGGCCTAGTGGGAATGTGGGTGCACAATTTCACGGAAATCACGCGATGTGTTCATGATTTGCAGCATTTTGTTTGAAACTGAGCACTCCTGTGAACTTTGGAAGCCAATCTTAACCAATCAGGATGGAGTCATGTTAAATCTGAAAGACCCGTTTCGTTGAATGGCTCTAGAGAGACTGTGTACCAATTTGCGTGATGTTTGGACAAAATCTGTAGGTGTACTGTGCAAAAACTTGTTTTGCACAAAGCGGCCTCCTGGTGGCGCTATAACAGGCCGTTCTGGAAAGTTTGGGGCAGAGGTTCATGGTTGGCATCCAGGGAGTGTGTGTGCAAAATATGGCATTGAAAAACTTGTTTTGCACAAAGCGGCCTCCTGGTGGCACTATAACAGGCCGTTCTGGAAAGTTTGGGGCAGAGGTTCATGGTTGGCATCCAGGGAGTGTGTGTGCAAAATATGGCATCGACCGGGTTAACGGTGGCCGAGATTAGCTGTTCACGGACACACGGACACACGGACACACAAACGGACGGACACGCGGACGGACGGAGTGCAAAACATACTCTCCCCACATGCCTTCGGCCTGGTGGAGACAATGACATCATACCGGAAATACGGACATGACGAGGGTGGGGAGAAGTTAACCCATTTTGGGGCGGGAACCCCTTTTGGTGTTAAAATAATAGCAGATCTACAAGCTCATAGTTTGTATATCTGCTTTTTGTATCGTGAAAATGTGCCTCAAATCTTTGAATATATATTATTACAGACTTACAGAGTGAACAAATTGTTGCTACTGAGAGGTCCCTGGAACAACATATTTTCAGATGGGGGGCGGAGGCATTTTACATATAATTTTTGGGGTTCTTGACATGAAATATTGAGAACCACTGATACAGAAACATACGGTTTTTCAGAAAACTGTCAGGATTTTGAAGACATTTTTTAAATGTCGACGTCAGGCCAAAATGGGTTAAAGTGGTTAAATAATGATGTGCTCTCTAACACGTTAGAGAGCGCTTTCCCCTCAGCTTTTTATGACGGATGTGGATGTGTTGATCATCAAGCTGGGTTTGTGTGTCACCATCAAATATTGATAGTACTGTACTTACCAAACGGAGTTCACTCTCACTTGCATTGGAGCCAGCTCTGAAACATTAAGTAGTTGTATGACTTCCCATGCATTTATTTGAACTTCACCAATGAAAACGTGGAATTTACATGCACACACGCACGCACGCACGCATGCACGCACGCACACACACACACACACACACACACACACACGCACACACACACACACACACACACACACAGACACACAGAGAAATGGTTCACTCACCAAGTGCTACACAACTGGTGAATTGGTCAATGGCTGCCTTTGACATGCAATAGGCCAGGACTCCAGGGAACTGTGTCAAGAAAAACAAAATGACTATATCGTCGTCATGCTTTACAAAGTCCAACATTAATCTGTGTACATACTGTACGTGGGTACTGGGTATGGCTGGGCGTTATCAATATTATATATATCCATATTGTGACATGTGACTAGATATAAACTGGGATTTTGGATGTGTTTTTTCTTTTCCTGGTTTTAATCATGTGAGTCTTATTTTTATACATTTAAAAGAAATGGGGCAAATAGTGAAAATCCATCGTCTACATTAAGCTCGCAATACATTCAGCTTGTAGACTGACTAATGTTGATATTATTATTAAGTGTATTTCATTTTTTTATTTTGGGGGGCATTGTCACAAGTCAAATCTCAAAATATCATAACAGGCCCGGGGAACCAGGCGCTCCTGTCGCCCGTCCCCGAGTGCCCACCCTTAAGCTCCCCTCCTGGGCCTTAAGGGGTGGGGTCCCGCGGCCAAAAGAACCGCCCGCCCCTGGGACTCCTCTATACTTAGCGCGATTTCCGAACAGGCCCGATATTGTTTTTCTCCAAATCGCCCCAGGCCGTAAGGCAATAATACACAACTTCATTCCTTCAAACCATGACACCTACTGATCTCTGTCCAGTGATGCTGGACACATTGATGATGGAACCCTTGGTCTTGATCAGATGAGGAACACAGAGTTGTGTCAGTTGGTAAACAGATCTGGATCATAAAAGAACAAAGAATCGGTGGAAATAAATAAAAGGCCAGGAGAAATATAGCCAGGTGAGGTAAACATTGAAGATGCTTTGCTACAAAGCAGAATCTGCTAGAGCAGTAGAGCTACTTATACAGGTGTTGGAACTGTTATTTAAAGCATGCTTATAAAGTACGGGTGTAACGATAGATTTGAACAGCGATACGATACGTACTGTATCACGGTACATGGTTGACGATACGAATACATGGACAATAGAGCACCGAAGTCCTGACGTAACTCGCTCATCCCTTCGATTCCTTCTGGTTCACGGAAGTAATTTATCTATGGAGAATAACATGGGGTGATCTTAATATGGTCTACTATAAGCGTTGTGGTCCAAAAATAAACAAGCTGTCTCTGCGTTATTGTCAGGGAGGTGTCTCTGTATCGTTTGCAACAGTCAGTCACTCATATTATGATACAGTCTGCTTCTAGCGAAAATGTAACTAATTCAGCACATTAGCATTTTCTCTCAGTCAGTTGATTCTTCATATCCATATGAGTGAAGCGGCCGGGATGACATGTTTATTTTTCAAACACAGTTCTTATATGAGGCGATCTAAAATCCCCCTATGGGGATTATAATGCAAATAAAAAGTACATGAACCTGTGGATTTGCGCCCTCTACCGATAATGACGTCAGACTTTGGTGCTCTATGTTGGTTCATTAATGGCGACACGATACGATTCAATGATTTAAAATCGATACAGTAACTATGTATAGCAAATAAATAAAATCTGTGTGAATCGTGTGGAAAGTGCAGGTTTTTTAAGGGAAACATTCATGAATATGGATATAAATAAGTAAACACAGTGATTCTCTGGCAAATACAGTACATGACCACATTATGGACAAATCCGTACGTTGACATGAACACAGAGAATACACACATTTATCAATAGACCAGGTGTAGCTTTGAAAAGAATATATATTCAAAGATTTGTGCCGCATTTTTACGATTTTTCAAAAATAGCAGACCTACAAGTTCGGCGCGCTATGAGCTTGTAGATTTGCTATTTTTCAATAGCTAAAGTATAACATAATGCTTAGTTTTAAACATCAAAAGTGGTTCCCGACCCAAAATGGGTTAATATTGTTAAATACAACGTACTCAGTATTGATACAATCGATTGTTTGCATTGCAAAACGATACGATACAAAGTCAAATGATACGATGTGTTGCTGTTTACATATCAAATATACTTCAATACTTTAGATTTTTCTATGCAGTTACTGTATCGTTACACCCCTATTATAAAGTATTGAGTGGTGAACAAGAAGTGTGTACTACCCAGTAAAGGTTACAGACATATTGATCATGAACTGCAGTAGGTTTGGACAATATAATATACTGTATATTGACATTCTGATGTTAGACTAGATATTATACTTATATCGGAATGGTATAAGTGTCGTCTTTTTCAGTAACGTTGAGGTCATTATTTTCTTCTGTCAGTCAAAATGTGGTGATAATATCGATATTGAGGTATATTTAGTTGGTAATATTGTTCCGTGTGCGGCGCGCCGTTGTCCGTCTGGCCCGTGCCCACCTGCCCCGTGCCCACCTGCCCCGTGCCCACCTGCCCCGTGCCCTCCTGCCCCGTGCCCACCTGCCCTCCTGCCCCGTGCCCACATGCCCCGTGCCCACTGACCTGACGTTGACGTTCATGACCTTGTCATACTGAGCTAGGTCCTCCGTCTCGATGGTGCCCATGGTCAGGATGCCAGCGCTGTTGACCAGCACGTCCAAACGCCCGAAGCGAGCGATCGTGTCCTGGACTGTCTTCTTCACTGTGTCCTCGCTGGTCAGGTCTCCTGGGACTAGCAAGGGCTGGACAGTCACACACACACACACACACACACACACACATGCACACACACACACACACACACACACACACACACACACACACACACACACACAAACATCCTCAGGATGATTCACTGCTGCTTTGATTAATGATAGCGTGAGTTTGCCTGATTAAGTGACGTTTTTAATTGACAGAAATGACTGAACTGTGACTGTTGGCATTTGCAACGCTTGCCAAAAGAGCTGATCTACAAGTGTTATGTTCTGTGTAGTCTTGGTTTTGTTGTGTATTATTTGATATGTTCCCCTTCTCCTGGCTTATTATTTTTTTAATTGTATGCCTGGGGACAGGAAAGACAGAGGCCTCTATACTGTACCACGTACTGTACCAGAAGCACACTATACACTATGTTTGCCACTTATACATTTTTTAACAAAGCTTTGTTTATAGTAGTTAGTTACATATATAGGCAGGCTTTTGTATTACTACATGGTTACTATTTACTCGGTTTGGTTGTTTTGGCAACATCTAATCTGTGTCCCTTAATGGTAGTGGCTGATCTTTGTTACTGTATTCCCAGTGCATACATATTCTTTAGGAAATGTCATTGTATAATAAAATCATCAAAAGAAAAATAGTATAAATAAATAACTTAAAATAAGCACATTGATGTACCTACCTATGACTCTAAACTGTGTCTACTCCATTATTCGCATCTCTAGTGCTTGGCATCCCACTCAACTCATGTTTTTGATTGATTGATTGGAATATTTATTAACAGTTTGCAGAATTACAGTACATTTCAAGCACAAACTCAATACAAAGACTGTTGACTGTGAGTGGACGACCCAATTAAGCATTACACTTGTTTACAAGAGGGTCCACCTTATTGTTCAATTCATCAAAACATTTAGAGACGTACAAATAGACACTTCTATATAGTTAAAGAACAGAACAGGAATTCATCATAAAGGAGGTAAAAAGGTAAAATAAACATATACAGTGAGGGGGAAAAGGGGGTGGGTGGGATTCAGATTTTACGGGGGGCAGTTTTGCAATGCAAACACAGCTTTAATAACAACCTACCGGTATAGACCTTGTTTCGTAACAACAAGCTAACAACGGATGATCCACGTGCCATGCGTGGCTTTGGGGCAGAATAAAGGCTCACCTCGGCAGCCCCACACTCGGTGCATTGCCTGGCCACCTTGGCCAGGTTGTCCAGGTCGCGCCCGTTCAGCGCCAGCTGGGCGCCGAGCTTCGCGAACATGATGCTCGTCCCCGCGCCGATGCCCGAGCTGGCGCCCGTGATCAATGCCACCTTGCCGTTCAGAGAGGAAACCTGGAAACAATATGTACAATAATAAATAGACTGCGAATAATGTCTAGCTGTCACCCCAAAATAATCCAGAAGCATCTGGTAGGCTACAGTAGTACACAGTCATGTCATGTGGAGACATTGGTTATGAACCATGTACAGTCAAAACATATGTCGATGCTTTTCGTGATCAGTCATAGAACAGTGATCAATGTTTTCGTGGCAGCCTGATTGATTGATTGATTTATTAACAGTTTGCAGAATTACAGTACATTTCACGTACAACTCAATACAACAACCGTTAACAGCTGTGGACGACACCATAAAGCATTAAACACTTGTTTACAATAGGGCCCACCACTTTCAATTCATCAAAGCCTAACTATCAGGAAGGGAAGGTAATGATTATAATATTCTTACTTTAAAAGCGCTGTCCGTGGCCATGTCTACAGTACAGTACAGTACAGTCTATCAGTAAAGTTACAGTAGAACCCAGCTGTACTCAACCTCACAAACAACCGGCCGGTCCCGCATTGGTTACACGCAGGCACTGACGCAATGAAAGTGCGACCGTGTGCGAGTCTTTCATAATGGAACTACTTGAGAACACTGGGCACTGAAGTGGGCGGTGGGCCCATAGTGGGCCCCATAGACATTATATCTATGGTGGTGGGCCCATATATACTCTAAGGGTGGGCCCATGGGAGGAACATGGTTTATTACAGGTCTGATCTCAAATGTAAAACCTGTGATGAATTCCTGTTCTGTTCTTTGGCTATAATAGAAGTGTCTATTTGTACGTCTCTAAATGCTTTGATGAATTGAACAAGATGGACCCTCTTAAGTGTAGGCTAATGCTTAATTTATGGTGGGTCCACTCACAGTTAACAGTCTTTGTATTGAGTTTGTGCTTGAAATGTACTGTAATTCTGCAAACTGTTAATACATATTTCAATCAATCAATCAATTAATCGGATCCCCACACCCCTTTTCCCCTCACATGTATGTATGTTTATTTCTTCTTTTTTTTAACCTTCCCTATGATGATTTCCTGTTTAATTGTTATGATGAATTGAACATGGTGGGCCCTATTGTAAACAAGTCAAGTGTAATGCTTTATGGTGTTGTCCACAGTTACGTTTTGTTTGTGCTTGAAATGTACTGTAATTCTCTGTTGTAATCTGTTAATAAATGCATTAATCAATCAATCAATGTAAAACAGGGAATGGGCCCTGTTCTCATATAGAAGTATATAGTGCCCAGTTCTGAGAGAGGGTGTGATTATTTGTGACATGCTGCGAGTGACCAGTGATGTCCATTCTACTGCCCACACTGTGCTAAAGCCTGTGGGGCCCACAGGATTTAGCAGCTATGCAGCACAGCCATGACCCATGACCATATAGACCCCATGACCCAGACCAGGGCTTATTATTCCTCACCCTACACAGTGTCCTACCAGGTAAACAGGACCTTAACCGATTTAGGCCTGATCTTCAAAATCCTGTTTCTATATCAGTGGTGCTCAATATTTCATGTCAAGAACCCCAAAAAATATATGTAATATGCCTCCGCCCCCCCATCTGAAAATATGTTCTTCCAGGGACCTCCCTAGAAGCAAAGATTTGAGTTAAAATGTTCACTTTGGAAGTCTGTAATATTATATATTATTCAAAGATTTGAGTTAAAATGTTCACTCTGGAAGTCTGTAATATTATATATTCAAAGATTTGAGGCACATTTTCACGATTTTAAAAAAAAAGCAGACCTACAAGTTCATAGCGCGGCACTCGGTGCCGCGCTATGAGCTTGTAGATCTGCTATTTTTCAATAGTTAAAACACCAAAAGGGGTTCTACCATCCCTACCATCCCTTTTTGAATTTGGAATATTTTGAGTCATGTCTTAACACATACATATTGTATGAGATGAGAGTGCCTGGCTCAAACATGTTCAGATGTGGCTACAGCTATGGAAAGTTTGAGAACCCCAAACCACTGCAGTGCTTATGCAATGCTATCCTGGTTATCTTACTTTATGTCAATATGACTGTATAATAATCTATGTCATAGTTATAGCCATGTGATGTACACCCATTTTTTCCTTCACTGTATGTTTATTTTCCCTTTTTACCTCCTTTATGATGAATTCCTGTTCTGTTCTTTGACTATAATATAGTCAAAGAACAGAACAGGAATCTATATTATAGAAGTGTCTATTTGTACGTCTCTAAATGTTTTGATGAATTGAACAAGGTGGACCCTCTTGTAAACAAGTGTAATGCTTAATTGGGTCGTCCACTCACAGTTAAGTCTTTGTATTGAGTTTGTGCTTGAAATGTACTGTACTTCTGCAAACTGTTAATACATATTTCAATCAATGATCAGCACAGCCAAACTACATGAACAGTTTAATAGGGACAGATGGAAACCTTTTCGGGACCAGCTGATTGGTTGTGCCAACTTTGTGTGAACTTATTTGTCCTCCATTAGACCATGGCAGAACATCCTATCTTACAACCTTAGTTTAATCTCTACTCTTAACAAGTAACTGCCCTTCATCCGTTCTGCAGACTATAGTGCTGCTATGACACCTACATTTCCCCACAGGGAAAAAAATAAACTGAAATTGCCTGAAACCTGAAATTGCAAAAATGCTGTTTCTTGCAAAAGGGTGCAACTTTTACTACGGCCTTATCACTAGATGTATGTCTTGTCTTTCCCCTTCGAGCATTGATGTTTTTTTGCTCCAGACAAAGGAAATGTTCATTTTGTTGTTGCCTTATCCAGGGTACAGTATGACAAAACTAAAAACAAGCCTTACACACATTGTTGAGACAAATAGTGTCTCTATATCATCTCTGTCGGGTGGAAAACTGGTACTTTTCAGGATTCAAATTCATCAAAAGTCTACAGATCTACAAGCCCAAAGTGGGTCGCTTTGCGCTTCATTTCGAGCTTGTTGATCTGCTACTTTTGAGTGACACTAGTATGATCCAGTACTAATTTAAGAAAACACAAAAAGTTAGAATATGGAGATAAGAGGCCAAGCTGCAGCCAGACCACCTGAGAGGCTGAGACCAATTGATTTCATTTTCATCATAAAATTAAAGTAAAATATTTCTAAAAGTAACAGTGCATACAAGTAAAGACGGCTAGCCTCCTGCAGAGCCACGCCATAGAAATATGTCAATTATTGTAATACTTCTTTTTTACACGTTTAAATTATGGCACAGCTATTCACAATTATAATAACCGTATAAAAAAGCATCAAAACTTGCCTTTTTCTTTTACAGTTCATTAACACTGCCAGTAGAATAAAAGGAAAAAGGACATTTGCTATGATATAGAAAAGTGTGAATTTAATCTGATTTAACAAAGAATGGCACAGTGTATGAAATCATAACAAAGAACAAAACATCATAGTCCATGCCAGGGAGTCGAAGGAACATCGGCACACACCGGGGCGTCTATCCGTTGGCGTCTATCCGGCAAAAGGGTTTGCGTGAATCGTCACATCCTTAATCCGAGTTTCCGTTATAGGCCGGAACGTCTTCTCATTGACCGGCAGTTTCTCCAACTCATCCAGCGCCTCCAAGCCATCGATGATCCTAAACGATGAGATTATATTTAGTTCACAATATCCAACTGAATGAGATCATACCGAATGTGGGTGTCTGTTTCTAAATCAACACACAAACAATTTGGGGCACAATATCTACTAGGTTCCAACGTTCCATACTTTCCAAAGACGGTGTATTTCATATCCAGATGGGGCTGCTTGGCGTAGGTGAAGAAAAACTGGGAGCCATTAGTGTTGGGTCCATTGTTTGCCATTGACACCACTCCTCTGACATTATGCTGAAAAAGAGAAGTGAAGCTGTGACGTTGTCAAACATAAAGACACATTATTTACTTATGCACGTACATAATGTATTCATCAGGGTGCATACTTAGTTTAGACTAGTCATTGGTTAGACATGGGTTAAGGTTAGGTTTAGGTGTGCTGCCCCGTGGGAGGTTAGGTTTAGACTAGTCATTGGTTAGACATGGGTTAAGGTTAGGTTTAGGTGTGCTGCCCCGTGGGAGGTTAGGTTTAGACTAGTCATTGGTTAGACATGGGTTAAGGTTAGGTTTAGGTGTGCTGCCCCGTGGGAGGTTAGGTTTAGACTAGTCATTGGTTAGACATGGGTTAAGGTTAGGTTTAGGTGTGCTGCCCCGTGGGAGGTTAGGTTTGTGGTGAGGGTTTGAGATAGGTTGTAGGACTAATGACTGGTCTAAACTAAGTACTGCTCCCGTATTCATCTGTATGTTTATAGTAAGAGACGTCCTCTTCTTTTGTTGATTTGTCGAAGGCTTTATGCTAAAAGATGCTGGTGTTGGCTGCCTTATGTATTAGCTAGTGTATGCTGGTTTCTCTTTCTCCTGCACTGCTGTATCAAGCCCTGCACCAACTGAGAGACTATTTTTAAAGGTTGAGACATGTTGTGCACAGTCTGCACACCTGCATTGATTTATGTTTCAAACCCAGCCAGTTCTTCCCCTCCCTGGCTCCACCCCCATCCCTCCTTCCCCTGCCCTCCCCCCCATCCCTCATCCATACAAGCACTTCACAGTCAGGCACCCAACAGGACACACTAAGCTGCTAAATGGCACGCTGTTTTCGGCTTTGCCATCACATCAAGGGGACCGGTAGCAGCTGGCTTTTGTACAAATAAGGACCATGAACGGCCATTCAGCCAATATCTTGTGCCAGTCTTGTGTTTGTTCTAGGGCATTAAGCAACTAGTCGACTAGTAAATCCACTAGTCAACCTTGTTGGTACTAGTTGTCTAAAATAAAATAAATTTTGTTTCCCCTCCCCCCCCCCCCCCGATTTTGTAGGCCTCAAGATCAGATAGATTATCGTCACCAATGTACACCGTTTTTAAATGTACAAATATTTATTTCCAACAAAAAAATAAACTAGTTTACTAGTCGACTAGTAAACTAGGCAACTAGTGGAAATGACTGCCATAGGTTTTAGAAGACCTCAGGTCTAAAACGGGTAAACTATAATGTTATACTTTGGCTATTCAAACATAGCAGATATACAAGTTCATAGCTAATCGCTATGAAAGATATCGAATATATCTGAATCCTGAGTCATGGTCTAAGTGGGGAGGTCACAAAACTGACCCTGTTGTACCATAACATTTACGTATGACTTACATCGACTAAACCTGGTACTCACTTTTAAGTGTTCACTGTACTCGTCTTCAAATTTGCGTCCCCATATACTCGTTCCTCCTTTTCCAGTCCCTAGGTAATAGAAAACAACGATCAAAATACAGGATTGATTGATTGAATAGTTTATTAGACAGAATGTACAGTAAAAACAGCAACAGAGTACAGTCAAACACTCGGATCAAAAGGGATAGCAGTAGCACCAAAAAAAGGAAACAAATAAATATAAGTCAATACAGTCAGATATTCTACAATCTACATACATACAGATTATTTAATAAATACTTGGCCAAGGCACCGATTGAAACATACGGGCTGAGGTAACAATCGTCATAAATAATTTGTGAAAGATACGTGCAGGATCATTCTTTTTGTGTTGTGCACATGGCTGTGTCACGTCTGTAATAGTGATGATAGCTGCAGATCTACAACATACCAACACAATTCAACTGAATGAAAGTGAAGTAAACATTACCTGTAGGGTCTCCTGTTTGAACCATGAAGCCTTTGATATTCCTGTGAAAGACGCTGCCAGCGTAGAACCCACTGCCGCACAGTGCAAGAAAGTTCTGTTAACAGAAACATGTCATTATAGTAAGTATACCCAGTAGTACAACAGTGTCGCTCCCCCCCAGCGCACAGCATTGCATCGCGTCAATGACTTGTAGATCTGTTATTTTGGGGACAGACGCATCCTCATGTAACCAACTATACCAACTATGTGAAATGATTCAAATATTGAATAATATTGTTAAATGGGAAATGGCTCTGATATTTTAACAAAAAAACATGTGACCCTAGAGGGCTACAGTTTACACCATTTACAGTGATACGTTACGATTACACTAACAGACAGTTAGTTATAAAACAATTATATAGGGCTGCCAACGTTGGACTTAGCCCTAGAATGTCTCTGTTGTTACATACAGTTGTTAACACAATATTTCACATGCAGGAGCCATAGAACTCTTCCATAGACTTATGGTTGCAGCGGCAGAAAAGCAGCATAAATGTACTCTCTTAATAAAAAGACTTGGGAGTCAGATATGGTCTTTCATATCCATGTGAAAGTTCTGTCGTAAAATGTTTATTTGGGTCAAATATCTCCACGAGCTGCACCGACAGCTTTCTCTCCGGCTGACAGCTGGACTTCATTCATCAAAGATTCCTCTGATCACCACAAAAGTTTGGGGCACACAATTGGCAGGTGGTGTGATTAATTACCCAGCACCTATCGCAACCACCTGCCAATTGATTGTGTGCCCCAAACATTTGTGCTTCCCTGGTCAATTGGTGACGTTTATGGTGATCAGAGGAAGTTTTGGTAAATTCAGTCAAGCTGTCATTTTGGACCGTTTTAACAAGAGTGAAAGGTGGAGATATTTGACTAAACTACACGTTTTGTGCCAGACCTTTCACATGGATATGAAAGTAGAGGACAATATCTCACTCCACGTCTTTGGAATTATTGAATGGGTGAGTACAAACGGAGCATTTATCACATTTAATGCCCGCAACCAGAAGTGAACGAGGAGGGTGTTCTATGGCTCCTGTATGTGAAATACTGTAACAACTGTATATGTAACAACAGAGACATTCTAGGGGGAGGGGGGGTGATCGGTACAGATTCACCCATTAAAACGCAAAACGTAGGCCTATAGCCCAAACATTTAGATTCTCGTAGAGGCTTTTTTCGTCGGAATCGAAAAAAACCTCTACGAGAATCTAAATGTTTGGGCTAGGCCTATAGCTAGACAGAGATCACCGAAACAGTGGCAGCCCTGCTGAATTATTAGTAGTTATATCTAGAATATCTTCTACTCACCTCGCATGCTTTCGGGGTGCGTTCACAGAATAGCTCGATCTTTATGTCTCCCAGATCCGTGTGCAGTGTGACCGCCTGTAAATGACGTTCACACAATGGAAGCGTTACCATTTTAGATCATACATACAATATAATATAGCCAAGACAATGTATTTTATCATTATGTTGTAGGTGTTTCATGTGACCACAGCTGTTTTGGTAGTAATAATGAGTCCCATACATTAATACATTAAATTAATACATTCTGGAAAAACTTACCATTGTTTTGTTTTCAAGTTGCTGCCGCTTGAGTGCGCAGACGAAATAAGTCCGTCTAGGTACAGTTACTCCAAATGTTTAGTTCCGCTTAATAGGTGAAAGACACGATTGCTGTTGCTGAGTTTAAAGTGTATTATTTATTTATCTACTTTGAATTAATAATGTTCATCGAACTGTTGCCCTATAGTATGGTATAGTAAGTAGTATGGGAGTGCATAGGTCCAAAAACGTTATAATAAATTAAATGCCAAAACTTTAATAATAAATACGGCTATTAAATAAATAAATAATACAATTAAATAAGTACGTTTATTTATTTAATTGTATTATTTATTAATTTAATTGCATTTTGTTTCTTTCATTGCAGTAATTATTATTAAAGTTTTAGTAGGCCTTTTATTTTAAGCTATTTTTGTAGGAAAAAAAAACTTTTACTTTGGCACTTTAAGTATATTTATAGTATTCATTCAACCTTTATTTAAATTCTCAGAGAGATCATTGACGGTCGGGGACCGTCAATTACAATGATGCCGAGATTATACATGGATATAATATATAAACACAAGAACAAGGGAAAACAATGTTGACAATTGGTTAAAACAGGTGCATGTTGACAGTTAGACAGATAAGTAAGCCTGGGACCGAGGCTAGTTAGAACAGGTGCATACAGGTATGCACTGCAGAATCAGATAAGTAAATTCCTAAAATGTCCAATAGTTGAGACGAATATCATAATTCCATCATTTATTCTGACCCCTCCCCGAAAAGGCCTGTCTGTCCTGACTCCTTTTCCATAATTTATACATTATGGATAATAATAACTATGGACTTATTCGTCTCAACTGCTCATTAATTAAGTTCTTGTAGCAATGAAGAACTTCCAAGAATCAGGTGCATCAATCAATGCTGAAAGCAGCCGTTGTTCTGTGCACAGGTTTATAATCAGAAGTTTATTTAGCAACTTCATGTAAGTGACGGACAGGAAGGTATGATGAGACATATGTTCAAATACAGTCGACAATGACCTCATTTGTGCCGTCTATAAACAACATAGGCTACTGCAGCAATATGTTTAACACTTTTACACTGAAATGCAGACTTTTTAGCTTTCTTTGTTTTTTACTATTTTGTTCACAATGAGAAATAAAAAGTATAGAGATATCTTCATATCAGAACATATGGTGCTCAAAATAAAGAGGAAAAGGATGACACACCCCTAACAAACACACACACATTATGCAACAAAGATTCATCACTAGAGCCTCTGAAACAATAATACATCACATTCATGACACGATTAATAGTAAACCAAGAGTGTATTTCGTGTCATATCAGCAGTCAATTTTAAATAAGTTAATACAAACTACAAAATAATGTATAGAAAAGCATATCAAATGCATGTTTGCGTTAAACACGTACGCCAACAGCAACAAAAAATATACATGCAAAAAATGTCCAATTAAAACAAAAATGGTGTTGGCTAATTTCCTGAGAAAGTTTGTATTAATACTATAGCTGTCAAAACTGAAGTAAAAAAGGGGATTAAAATATAAAACAATAGGACCTACATTAAGGAAAGCTATTTTTTGCTTATGCAAAACACGCACATGACACACACACACACACACACACACACGTGTATTAATGTGAAAAAAGATGCAGTTGATTGTCTTCACTTATAATACGTAGTGTATTGTATTGCCGAGTACTGCTCATATTGGGACTATCTATTTACATGGCAATTATATTGATTACTCTGAGTTGTGAGCTTGTAGATCAGCTATTTTATTATTTTGTTTTTGTAGTTTTCGTCTGACATGCTCACACTATAGATACTGATAGATAATTTCTATCTGTTTATATTTTATGCTTGATTGACCATTTCCTTTGACCTTTTGACCCTTTTAATCTGGTAGTGACTTCGCGCTGTTAGTGTGAATCACTGTCTCACTGTCTCCCTACATGAATTTGGCCTTGCATAGCTGTCTTATCAGCCGGGTGCCATAGCAACCGGGCCGGCACCCCCTTCCCTGACAAATTTATCCTTTGAGGCCTAGATAGACCTCTGTGTTTTGTATTTTTCCATTCCAGTACTTTTCCATACTTTGAGTACGATACTCATCGGTCGTGCCACGTCGGCTTTGTACCATTCTCCATTTTGTATTGTAGAGTATAAATACTGTCTGCCATTTTGGAGGCAGTAGAGAGAACCCAACCATTCTACTAGACCCCACGGGGTCTAGGCTCTGTATTTGATTATTGTTGCTGTGTTTGTGAGTCCATGTTCCATTCTCTCTGAAACGATGATATAAAACGACTAAAAACCTCCCTCTGCTATGGACGTCTCTCTGTGGGGTAAAATAAGGTAATGTTTTTGGTATATGGAGTAATCCCTCTGTTCATGTTTGCTAATTTACTTAAAGTATTTTGGTCAAAGCTAAAGTTAAGTATAAGTATTGTAATGGGATTACTCCTAAAGTAAATGTACTCTGTGAGCATCCGGGCCAGTTTGGGCTTTTGCTTCGGAGACTCACAGCTTATAGCTCTTCGGCTAACGAGAGCTGTTATTATTATTTTTAGTTTACAGGGGCTTACAGTCCCCCCTGTCATTTTATCTCCTGATGGGATAAAATACTTATCAGATACGATAGATTATAATCATTATAATTGACATTCCATGTTGATCTGACCTAATTGAACCCTGTACACTCAAGACACTGCCCCCGCTGCCACCCTTAGATCTCCATATATGGAGCTGACTTGTTCTGTCATCCCATATATTGATCTGACCTCATCAAACCCTGTACACTAGTCAAGACACACTCCATATATGGCCAGTACAGAATTAATTCCATATTCGTCCCCCATGCGAAAGCACCGGTGCTTGCCCAGCAGTCTGCTGTCACCCAGGCGGATGCGTGCATGTGACCTCTCCCTTTGGGGAGAGGGCGCTTCTCGCCCTCAGGGCGTCTTACTCGTAATCATTATAATGTAAAATTTCATGTAAGCCATTTTATAGATGCGTTTCATCTCCTTACATACAGCTCTACCAGGAAAACATTAGTGTTTTAACCACTTAAACCCTACTCTACTTTGACTGAATATTCTACACGGTCACAACTTGTAGTGACTGGCTGTGAGCTTGTACAGTAGGCTGTACAGTATATTATATATGCTAGTTTCATATGCTCATGTGGCATAAAGGGGGTTAAAGGTGAACTAAGGCTTGCTCTGCATTAGTATCCATGGAAATACATTTACATCAGGCATTTGTCTTTTTTTTTTGTTTTGTTTTCTTAGCTTTTCAAAGAAAAACACCAACTGGAAGTAACAAAGAAAAAGTGCAAATGGCTCATGTGTTCTGATTAACAATCTAAATGGATTTATCTGTGCAAGCCTTCCCACCGATAACAACACACAAAGCCACATGTCACATCCTAATCGTAGCGTAACAATACAAGCTGTGTATATATTTTCCTTTTCTTGTTTAACCAAACTCTAATTGTGAGGAGGTAATGTAGTGCAAACCCATCCTCAAGGATGTCTAGCTAGTCTTAAAGCTGCAATCTGTAAATTATTTGAATGAATAAACATTGTTTTCACCCACCGAGTACGTTAGATTATATAACATCTGTCGGAGAAAATATGGAGATAGGTCATGCCTGACAGCAACGACCACCTCCGACCTCTGTAGTGGTTGGAGGTGGTGTCCTTATACTCTACTCAACTCAACTAGTACTCCTCCTCAACTAGTACTCCTCCTCAACTAGTCCATCTGTAGTGGTTGGAGGTGGTCTCCTTATTGAGACATGTAGACATCTGACTGACCAGAGCACTGGCTGGAGCTCAGAAGCACTAAGCAGGGACTTCATCTTAGCGTAGCAGCGGAGATGTGTTCTCTGAGGGAGAACAAGGATCCTGATTCTTATGGTAGGACTGCAGCTTTAAGACTCCCACGAAATCAGTGACATGAAATTGATAAACAGAACATGCCCATGCCTGTGACAAAAAAACATCACTATTTGCTTTTAAATATTGCACAAGATAACATTTAATTAGATTTTTTTCTTTCTGAAATTAGAGTACATAGTTTAATTCCAGCCATTATTCCTACACATGTGTTTCAACTCTCAGGTGGCGCATCTATTTATCTTATCCTTTTTCCTCAAAAAGATAAGTTGGTGTAAGTTGCATCAACATCTGTGATGCATTTGTTTTAGGGTAATTAAGTCAGTCTCTTGTGGATATACCATTTATGCTGTGTCAAATTAGACAAAACGACAGGCATTTCTTACCAGTGCTAGTAGTTTAGGATTTAAGCTTCAAACCACTTTGTTGTACACAGCAAAAATCCTATCCACTTAAATTAATACTGAGTTTTATTGGTGACTCTGCAGTGCATTAGTTCTCAGCAGCCAAATACAAAGGATTTTGGGCGTCCTTGACATGAAAAGGTTTGAAAACTATACTAGTGGTGGGCAAAGAAATCGATTCACTCAAATCACGATTTTTTAAAATGCCACGATCTCAAAATCGAATATTGAGAACCACTGCTGAGGTGTACAGAATGTGGTCATCACTAATGCACGGCAAATATATTGGACAGGCCGACGACAGCCTCCGACAGATCAAAGAGTAACCCATTTTATCCCAGAGGATGATTCTACAAATGCCTTCTAAATCATGACAGTTTTCTGATAAATGTATTTCTGTCATGTCAAGGACCCCCAGAATTATCTGAATTTGACTGCGGACCTCCCCCCCCCCCCCCCCCCATCTGAAAATATGTTGTTCCAGGGAAATGTTCGCTCTGAAAGAATATATATTCAAAGATAGCAGATCTACAATCGGCTATTTTTCAATAGCTAAAGTCTAACACAATGCTTAAAACACCAAGAGGGGTTCCCGTCCTGAATGGGTTAATACTGGCATGGTCAAGTGGACTATTGTGAACGTGACACTAGGATTAGAACATCATTCTAAACATGACAAAAATAAGTCAACATCAAAAGAGTGAGTTTGAAGTTAAGGCAAAATTTACATAACACTGTATATACGTTCTTTACAAGGTTCACCTACAAGCTATGGCTTCTTAACAGTGGTGGACGGTAAACTAAGTACATTTACCTGAATACTGTATTTTTCAGTACCTATGACTTTCACTCCATCACACTTCAAAGAAAAAAGGGAAAAACATTTATGAATGCCCATTATTTTTGAAGTCCCATTTCAAATATAGTGACAATAGCAGATCTACAAGCTCACAACGCATCATGTTGTGGGCTTGTACATCTGTTATTTTCACTATTTTATATATATTTTTTTTGCAATTTCTGGAAAATCTTTGGCATTTTGGGGGAAATGGCTCAATTTTAATACAGCAATACATTGATATACAAAATGAAAATGTACTGTGTAATTCATACTTTTGAATACTTTAGTATTCAAATACTCTACTACAAGTTTGACAGAGCAACTTTCACTTGTAGTGGAGTGATATTTGACTAAACTTTGACTTAACCCATTTAGACCTGATTCACCTTGAAAGAATATATTCAAACATTTGCGCCACATTTTTACGATTTTTCAAAAATAGCAGACCTACAAGCTCGTAGCGCGCCACTCGGTGGCGCGCCATGAGCTTGTAGATCTGCTATTTTTCAATAACTAAATTATAATATGATGTTTAAAACACCAAAATGGGTTAAGTCCTGGGGGTTGAGTACGGTGTCCACCACTGGCCTTTGTTCAACAATAAAGCCATGAACTCACCAGCATGCCTTTCCTGCCTGTGATCAAGTATGTTGGAATTAAAGTCAAGATGAAATGAAATCACATTAAAATCACCTATTTCAAAATATATAAGCCACACAAAATGTTAAAAAAAAAGAAGAAAAAGAAAAGTTAAAATCATGAAAACAAAATCAGACTTAGTTACTAGGCTTAAACTAACCATTCTCACCAAATAATATCACGCCATCCACCCATGGATCAATCTTGAGGGCGTGGTCACACGGTTACCAATTCATCCACCCATGGATCAATCTTGAGGGCGTGGTCACACGGTTACCAATTCTCTGCCACTGTGTGAGCCAAGGGATACATAAAATATTAAAGAATCATTTGATTCCGGTGGCAAAGCAAATTAGGGATCCTATAGTCTTAATTGATTAAAATAAAAAAGCATACATTTAAAAACCTAATAAATGGCTGATCGACAAGCTCAACGCGTTGGCATGTGGGCCTCAACCAAGAGCAAAGTGGCCAATTGCAATGTGACCGTGCCCAAATTCTCCATATTTGTTATGACACACCATTTACACTGTTCTAATCTAATTCCTCAGTGTTATGTCTCTCTTGTCTATCCTGTAGTTGTATGTTTCAGAAATAAATTATGGAAGTTAGATTAAAATGCCGTTTCATCTGGACTTCAGCTATTTTCTTAAAGTGGAATGTTGGGTGTTCATAAATACAAGCAGACGCTGGAACGGTTTCCTTTAACGTTTCTAACATCGGCCCCACCTATAGGAGGCTTATTGCATTGCACTTTGTTCAACTGAGAGCAACAACAGTGCATGTTCACTCCAGCTAAAACATGCATCAACATTGGCTGGATAATGTTTTTTTTAGGTAACGTTGTTGTGGCTGAAATGTGAAAGTGCAACTAAATAGTATAGTGAAAATTGCACGAAATTGTGGACTTGGATTAATAGCCTGTCGATGCTCTGTCCTAGTCACCCTCTGTGACTACAACATGCTACTGGAACAGACACACAAAGACTCATGGAGGATTTACATCTTCCAACTTGCAACTTGAAGATGGAGGCTCTTATGGCACAAAAAAAAGGTGTGGCAAGCTTGTAATTGCTATTCCATACACTTCAGATGAAGGGTAATGTGACAATGTTCTTGTGAAATTAATGCAGGCATGTATGAACAGGATCATATAGGCTACTATACTGTACCCTGTCGGTTACCGATATTGTGTCCATGGCGATTACACCCAACACAAGCCTCCGTCTGGAGGACAAAAGGATTTCTAAATATCACTTGAAACAACTAACGCCGGCACTGACTCGCCTCGTTCAAAGCCCAACGTTTGTTAGTTTTTTTTCTCTCCTTAGAAAACCTATTCAGTAAAATTGCTGTGTAGCATTTCATTAAAAAGGGAGAAGGGGAAAATAAAATACAAAACAACCTTAATAGAAAGGTGAACGTGTGTCGTGTTATATTAGGCTTCAATCCGATTTGAGAACGAACGAACACTGGCTGTGCGTCGCAGACTAGTCCGAGGGCCCTCTGACCTCAACTTAGGGGCCCCGTCTGGGGATTGTCCGGAGAGGGTCCGAGTCCCCTGTCGACACCATGGCGAGTCTTTGTGTGTGTGGGTCGGGAGGGTCCGATAGTCCCCTGTTGACACCGGGCGAGTCTTTGTGTGTGAGCGATGAGGGTCCCGAGTCCCCTGTCGACACCATGGCGAGTCTTTGTGTGTGTGGGTCGGGAGGTGGAGGGTCCGAGTCCCCTGTCGACACCATGGCGAGTCTGTGTGTGAGGGTCGGGAGGGTCCGAGTCCCCTGTCGACACCATGGAGAGTCTTTGTGTGTGAGGGTCGGGAGGGTCCGATAGTCCCCTGTCGACACCATGGCGAGTCTTTGTGTGTGAGGGAGTCGGGAGGTGGGAAAAGAAAGGTCAGACAGAAAAGCAACCATAATGCATTATTTTTTTAGGTCTGCTCCTTGTCGAGCTTCCAGAGCTGCTCCTTGACCTCCGTGGGCAGCGTGTTGAAGAGGTCCTCCTCCACCACCAGGCCTGTCCTCTTGAGCTGTCGGCACTCGCCCAGCTCCACGGGCAGGCACTCCAGCCGGTTCCCCCGGATCTCCAGCTGGGTCAGCCCGGTCAGCTCCCCGAAGCGTGAGGGCAGCGACTGCAGGCAGTTGTTCCCCAGGTTCAGAGTGCACAGCTTCCTGCACTGGAACAGCTCGTTGGGCAGGGTCTCGATCTGTGTGTGTGTGTGTGTGTGGGGGGGGGGGGGGGGGGGGAGAAGAAGAGGACAGATTATTAGATCCTGAAATCCTTATTATTGCGCCACAAGCAATGTCTTCCTGAATACTGAATATGGTAAAGAAATAGCGTGTATACATACGCTGTATATATTCTGTACATACATGTACAGAAAAGCTTTCCTTCAACCAACGGACAACAAATTCTGATATCACAATTAACTAAACTAGACTATCCTATCATTCCCGCTTACGATGGATCTTACATTTCAAGTAGAGATGTCCCGATACACTTTTTTCGCTCCCGATCCGATCCCGATACCTCAATTTCTGTGTTAGCCGATACCAGTGTTGTGATCTCATGTTGTGTTTACAGCTATCTAGCTATATATCTCGTGTTGTGTTTATAGCAGACTTACTCACTCAAATGTGCACTTTCAGTTTGGGCAACTCCAAAGCAAACTCCACATGCCCCAACATTGTATTTACTATTTACCTATCATAGTGTCATCCCTTACCCCTGTATCGGATCGGTGGTTAGACTGGCATATTCACAGATACCGATATGACCCGATATGACAAATAAGGGCCGATCCGATACTTTTCCCGATACCGATACAGTATCGGAATCTCTATATACAGAATCTCTAATTTCAAGGTGCTCTGGACAAAAATGTAAATGTTAAAGCACTCACCCTATTGGCCGTCACGGCCAGGTACTGCAGGTTAAATGTTAAAGCACTCACCCTATTGGCCGTCACGGCCAGGTACTGCAGGTTAAATGTTAAAGCACTCACCCTATTGGCCGTCACGGCCAGGTACTGCAGGTTAAATGTTAAAGCACTCACCCTATTGGCCGTCACGGCCAGGTACTGCAGGTTAAATGTTAAAGCACTCACCCTATTGGCCGTCACGGCCAGGTACTGCAGGTTAAAAAGCACTCACCCTGTTGGCCGTCACGGCCAGGTACTGCAGGTTAAATGTTAAAGCACTCACCCTATTGGCCGTCACGGCCAGGTACTGCAGGTTAAAAAGCACTCACCCTATTGGCCGTCACGGCCAGGTACTGCAGGTTAAAAAGCACTCACCCTGTTGGCCGTCACGGCCAGGTACTGCAGGTTGTGGAGGCAGCCGATGTCGGCGGGGATGCAGGTGAGGTTGTTGTGACTCAGGTCCAGGAAGCGCAGCTTGCGGCAGTAGAACAGCTGGCCGGGGATCTTGGCGATCTTGTTGCGGTTGAGGTAGAGCCGCTCCATGTTGGTGAGCGTGCCCACCTGGATGGGGATGTAGGCGATCTGGTTGTACCACAGCTTCAGGCAGACCAGCCGGTGGAGGTGCTGGAAGCTGATGATCTCCTCGATGGTCTTCAGGTTGTTGTCCTTCAGGTCGATCTCCTGCAGGTTGTGCAGGCTGAAGATGGAGTGCGGGATGCGCTCCAGGTCGCAGCGGATGAGCTCCAGCTCCGTCAGGTTGGCCATCTTCTTCAGGCTGTTGAGCACCATCAGCTTGGTCCCCTCGTTGTTGACCGAGAGCTTCTGGAGGTGCATGCCCACGTCCGTCACCACCTGGGGCAGCTTGGTGAGGTTGCTCTTCAGCCGGAGCACCTTGAGGCGCTTGAGCTCACGCAGCCCGTCGATGACAATGTAGCGGTTGTTCTCGGCGCTGAGGTTGCCCGTCAGGTGCAGCTCGCTGAGGTTCTTCAGGCTGTAGATAGATAGATAGATAGATTATTTATTTTTGTGTCGGGTTGTAGATAGATAGATTCTATCAAAGGCGCCCAGCCCACATGGACTTATCCCATTCTGACCTGAGATCAGATTCATACGAGGTTTCCACTGGACACACACTGGTCTGATTAACCCATTCTGACCTGAGATCAGATTAAAAAAATGTCAGTCGTTCTTCGATTTTTCAAAAATAGCAGAGTGGCGCGCTACAAGCTACAAGCTCGTAGCGCGCCACTCTGCTATTTTTCAATAGCTAAAGCACAACATGATGCTAACACCAAAATGGGTTCCCGTTCAGAATGGGTTAAAGGACACACCATATCATTGCTTCAATATTGCATTGTGTACAAGAAACAGGTTTCTTTTTTTTTTACACAAACAAAACATTCTGCCTTTTTTCCCATGCTTTGCATAAAAAGTCTGCTAAAGCAAAAATACCTTTCCTAAAACAAAATTCCAGTTTTTCATATAGTCCTCTAACCAGAAAAAGTTAGCACAGATGGTCATTTTACAAAATAATACATGACCGGACCTACCAGGTTTCCTGGAAAGGTCTGTTATCATCCCCCCGAACCCTCCAAACTGGGGTCCCACAGGGATCTGTACTTGGTCCCCTCCTTTTCTCACTATACACTAAATCCCTTGGCACTATCATCTCTGCTCACAATATATCCTATCACTGCTACGCCGATGACACACAACTGTTCCTATCCTTCCCCCCCTCTGCCATTCAGGTGGAAGAGCGCATCACTGCATGCCTGGCTGACATCTCACAGTGGATGTCCTCCAACCACCTCAAGCTGAACCCAGACAAGACTGAGCTTCTCTTCTTCCCAGCTTAGTCCTGCCCTATGCGGGAGCTAACTATTTCCGTAGACAACGCCCTGGTAACGTCTGTCCCAACAGCCAGGAATCTTGGTGTTGTCCTGGACAGTCAGCTCTCGTTCAAAGCTCACATCACAGCTGTCACTCGATCATGTAGGTTCACACTCTATAACATACGACGAATTAGACCGTTCCTCACCCAGGAATCAGCCCAGCTCCTAATCCAGACAACAGTCTTGTCAAAACTCGACTATTGTAACTCCCTCCTTACTGGCCTACCAGCATGTGCACTTAAGCCTCTCCAGCTGATCCAAAATGCAGCAGATCGCTTGGTCTTCAACCAGCCAAAATTCTCCCCCCTGCTCCGCTCCCTCCACTGGCTCCCGGTCGCTGCCCGCACAGAATACAAAACTCTGATGCTGGCATTCAAAGCAACCAAAGGTATGGCTCCCCCATATCTTGCAAGTATGATTGAACCTTACAAACCCTCCCGCGCACTCAGATCAGCCAACGCAGGGAAACTGGAAGTACCCTCACTAAAAACGCCGGGACAACGCTCCACACGTCCCAAACTCTTCTCCCTTCTGGCTCCAAAACTGTGGAATGCACTTCCCATTGCAGTCAGAACTGCAGCATCACTCCCAATCTTCCGCCGTAGCCTGAAAACCCACCTTTTCAGACTCCATCATGGCCCATAGCACTTACCCTAACCCCTTAGATTTCTGTTGGCTTAGATAGCATTTGACACAGACTTATAGCATGTTATGTAGACAGCACTATAATTGTATTGTATATAGTCATAGCACGCCATAGTACATATGTATAGCATAGTAGTAAATATGTATAGTTTATATGTATAGTGTATGTATAGTTTCATTATATAGATATTCCACTGTTACTTTCTTAGCTTACGCATGTTTCATGATAAATGCTTTTATGTTATGTATTCCCATGCTTTTGTTCTTGCTTAAATGTAAGTCGCTCTGGATTAAGAGCGTCTGCTAAATGCCTAAATTGTAAATTGTAAATTGTAATTCTTCATATAATGGGCAGTAAAAAAAATATATATTTCATTTTCAATTTCTTTCAAATCACACACTAGACACACTCTGTCCTCCTCAGGAGTACCAATGAATCTACCCGTTTCTAAAGCTAATGGTAAGGTCCCAGAATGAATCTACCAGTTTCTAAAGCTAGTGGTAAGGTCCCAGAATGAATCTACCCATTTCTAAAGCTAATGGTAAGGTCCCAGAATGAATCTACCCGTTTCTAACGCTAACGGTAAGGTCCCAGAATTAATCTACCCGTTTCTAAAGCTAGTGGTAAGGTCCCAGAATGAATCTACCCGTTTCTAAAGCTAATGGTAAGGTCCCAGAATTAATCTACCTGTTTCTAACGCTAGTGGTAAGGTCCCAGAATGAATCTACCTGTTTCTAACGCTAGTGGTAAGGTCCCAGAATGAATCTACCCGTTTCTAAAGCTAGTGGTAAGGTCCCAGAATGAATCTACCCGTTTATAAAGCTAATGGTAAGGTCCCAGAATGAATCTACCCGTTTCTAAAGCTAGTGGTAAGGTCCCAGAATGAATCTACCCGTTTCTAAAGCTAATGGTAAGGTCCCAGAATGAATCTACCCGTTTCTAAAGCTAATGGTAAGGTCCCAGAATGAATCTACCCGTTTCTAAAGCTAACGGTAAGGTCCCAGAATGAATCTACCCGTTTCTAAAGCCAGAATGCAGCTGTGCACAAAAAGATCTCTGACTTTTGGATATATTTTGTGTAACATAAGGCTCAGGGCCAGTGTTGTTTTCGTTGACTAAAACTAAGACGAAAAATGTTAGTCGACTACCTATTTTCACTGACAAAAATAAATGGAAACTAAATGAAAACTAAGCTACGATGACTAAAACTAAGACTAAATATACTGACAATTTCGTAGACAAATAAAAACTAGACTAAAAAGTTAGGAAGGGACTAGTGGACAAGAGATCCAGTATAAGTCATTTTACACTTGATTGCATGCTGGAAATAGCTGAGCTTGTAGATCGGCTATTTTCAGCAAGTGTAAAAAACACTCATTACGACGGCATCAAGACCCGCCTAAATACATTTTAGTCGACTAAATCAACAGTACATTTAGTCGACTAAAATCTTATGACATTTAGTCGACTAAAACTAGACTAACACTAAGACATTCCAGGTGACTAAAAAGTGACTAAAACTAAATGACGTTTCAGTCCAAAGACTATGACCAAACTAAAATAGAAATTTGCTGCCAAAAACAACACTGTTCAGGGCCATAATTATTTTTAATAAGACGATATGTTCTTATAGTTTTGGTTTGTACCTGTAGATCCACAGCGGGATCTCCTTGATGTCCGTGAACTTGATGTGCAGCGACTTCAGGTTCTCCCGCAGGAAGGCCAGTGCGGGCGCCTCGATCTTGGCGGGCGTGTGGTAGAGCCACATCTCCCGCAGGTTGACCAGCTGGGCGATGATGGGCGGGATGGTGACGTCGGGGATCAGCTCCAGTTTGAGGACCTGATTGATTGATTGATAATTTTATTAGACAATAAGATGCAAACAGTACAGGGTACAGTCAAGCACAGCATTGGTCCAAAAGGAACAGCACCGAAGAAAGACCTTAGCGGTCTTGTTTCCATTCGGGTCCCATGCATTCATTCACAATGACAACAGTGACAACAAAATATACATTTCTCAAACACACTAAATCTATATGTACAGGTTGGAATAAAAATACATTAAAAGGGGGGGGGGGGGGAGAGCCAATCACCTTCTCTCCCTTTGACCTGATGACAGTGACAGGTGAGTTTTCAGACCCTTTTTAAAGGAAACCAGTGATCTGCTTGTTTTGCGGGAAGGGGGCAGGGCATTCCACACTTGAGTGGCAGTGCTGTGAAATGTGAATTTACCCATATTTGTTCTGAAAATGGGTGGCACCAGATCATTATTATTACCTCCAGCTCCATCAGGTCGAACACTGTGTCGGGGATGCCCGACAGCATGAAGAGGTGCAGCTCCAGCTTCTCCTGGGAGTTCTTGGTGATGCGCTGCCGCAGCTTGTCCAGCGTCCACTCGTTGTTGAGGTTGAGCTGCCGCAGCTTGTTCTCGCTCACCTCCGACAGGAAGACGGCGAAGCGCTTGGAGTAGAGCGGGTCGTACTGGTCGATCATGTGCAGCATGAAGGCAAAGTCGTTCTTCACGTCGGGTATGTCGCTGTAGACAATTTACAAATTTACAATTTTAGGCATTTATCAGACGCTCTTAATCCAGAGCGACTTACATTAACCCATTTTGGGGCGGGAGAACCCCTTTTGGTGTTAGCATTACGTTATGCTTTAGCTATTTAAAAATCTACAAGCTCATAGCGCGCCACCGAGTGGCGCGCTACGAGCTTGTAGGTCTGCTATTTTTGAAAAATCGAAGAACGACCGACATAGAAACATAGCTTTTTCAGAAAACTGTCATTTTCAAACAGACATTTTTAGAATCTGATCTCAGGTCAGAATGGGTTAAGCAAGAACAAAAATACATATGTACATATGTACTATGACGTGCTATGACTACATACAATGCAATTCCAGTGCTGTCTACATAACATGCTATAAGTCTGTATCAAATCTAAGTCTACAGAAATGCTATCTAAGGGGGTATGGGGTAAGTGCTATGGACCTGTAGCTGCTCTCCTCGCGGATGGACTCGAAGGAGTACTTCTTCAGCGAGCGCCGCAGCATCCAGCAGAGCGTGTACATGCAGATGAGGCCGTACACCATGACCAGGCTGATGTAGAAGCAGGCCAGGATCTTGAACAGCGTGGCCAGCGGGTGGGCGCAGCGGTACATGCTGTAGCCCGTCAGGCTCTCGATGTCCACGCGGCAGTCCACGCTGAACTGGATGTTGTGCACGTAGTAGCCCGTGTAGCAGATGATCAGGATGAACTTGATGACCTTTATGATCGTCTGACGGATGTACAGGTTGTACACGATGTCTCCCTCCTCCACGTGTATGCGGAACTTCTTCACCTTTAAATAAATAAATAAAAATAATATATAAATAAAATAAATTATTTTGAAGTAACCATGTAGCACTGCCACATAATATTCATTAAGGATTTATTTTAAAGTGTCATTTAAAAGAGCATGGCTTAAAATATTCATTGAACACTATATCCATCCTTGTGTACTGTCCTATTTTCTTTGAGAGGTATATGTTTTGTGTTTGTTTATGTTTTGGAGGGTCAATGTCGGGAGGAGTTTTGATTGATTGACAGGCCGTGACGCCTCCGTGATTAAAACACACGGAAGTGGCCGGCTCTAGAGACTTGTGGAGACAGAGACACAAACGAGCAGGGAGTCCACGTGAGACCTGATGGTGTTTGCAGTGTAAACTGTCTGTATGCTATACGGTGGAATACAGCCAACTCACCGTTGTCAGGAGTAACCTGGCCGGGAACCGTCATCTGCTCCGGTGGGAGTTCTGTTTGTCTGACTGTTTGTGCCCAGCGAGGAATGCTGCTTGTCCGTTTGGAGGACCGTGGATTTACCGTTGGATTGTTTACGTTCGGGGATCACTACGTTTGGATTACTTTATTATTTGGGGTTGGAGCGTCAGGGAGACACGTGGATGTTTCATGGAACGATACGAACAATGACAATAGAGCGAGCGTGCGTGAGAGGCCCGGTGCGTGCGGTTCGGACATAATTATACGGACAATACTTAACCAGTCATGAATTCTATGTAACTGATTGTCAAGGAGTTTATTTTGCATTTAGATAAACTATTTATCTCAGACGTATTTCTCCGTATTTTGTACTACTTAGCCAAGACCCAATTCCTTCTCAAAATGCAATATGCACTGAACATCCCATTTTTGTACAACTTAAAAAATGTCTGTAAATCACTTGTGAACTATTATCCATGTTATGAATGTTAAATTTAGATGGGCACTGTTTGATTAAAAAAAACAAAGCATGCATGTTGTTAATGGGCCAAGAGAAATAATTTGAGCAGGGATGTAATGTCGCCATTCATTTTCAATTCACTTGCACCTTTAAACCAGTGGTTCTCAACCTGCGGGCCACTGGTCCATTGCAAGTGGGACCCACATTAACTGGCAAAACACATTTTAAAACATTTATATAAAAATATATATTTTAATCAATCCAAAATTGTTTACGGTGTTACAAAGAAACCTGCACCTGGCCACTTATGCTCCAAAGCATCAGATGGATGCTCTGGAGCCCATAGTCTGGAAAAGGTTGAGAACCACTGCATAAAGCACTTATGTGAAGAGCACTTGTTTTTTTATTAACATTTAATAAATGTTGACAAAGTCAATTATGCCTTCATTTCTTTAATGTGAATGCCTTTAGGATTTTAAGACAGGACAGCTCATGACAACCCTAGAATGAAGAAGAATCACCTTTTTAATAGCACTTGTTTTAAGATTATTTCACCTCAATTAAGTAAAATTACCTGTGGAAGAAGAACTGACAAGCTAGTTTTGAGTGTATTTTAATTAATACAGTGCTTGGGATAAGTTGTTACAAGCTAGGTATGAGAATATTTGACTTAATACAGTGCTTGGAATGAGTTTTAACCACTAATTTGAAGGGATTTGCAAGCTAGTTTTGAGTCCATTTCACTTGATGCAGTGCTTGGGATGAGTTTTAACCACTTATTTTAAGAGATTTATAAGCTATTTTTGAGTTTATCTCACTTAATCCAGTGCTTGAATGAGGTTTAAATCACTTATTTTAAGAGTTTTACAAGCTCTTTTTTAGTTTATCTCACTTAATCCAGTGCTTGAATGAAGCTTAAATCACTTATTTTAAGAGTTTTACAAGCTATTTTTGAGTTTATCTCACTTAATCCAGTGCTTGAATGAGGTTTAAATCACTTATTTTAAGAGTTTTACAAGCTAGTTTTTAGTTTATCTCACTTAATCCAGTGCTTGAATGAAGCTTAAATCACTTATTTAAAGAGTTTGCCACTTCCCTAATGGCTAGAGATTTTTTCTAATTACAAGAATTCTTACCAAGTAGAATTCTCTCACTGCACTGGCAGATTATTTCACTTGTTTTTAGTCCATTTCATCTCAAATTAATATTTTTTTTCTAATATCAAGACTGGCTTTTTTTGCAGTGTGTGTTGGAGTCAGTGACAGTAGCATACATTTACATTGCATGCTACATGGTTGAAACTTGTCACTTTTATCTATAAAGGAGGATCATTACTACCCCGTGAATTTTAGTAACTGTAACCGTTACAACCACTTCAAAGTCAAACGTAAATATACAAACACATATGCAGTAAAAAGTAAACGAGAATAAAAATATACACTATATTTGAAGCAACCACTTCAAATATAAAAGCACGCTTTAAAAAAAAGCTAAATCTATGTGGGCGTAACGTAACTAGTATAAGGTATATAAGCTAAATATGTATTTTCTGTTCATCATTGGTATACAAGAAGCACAACACTACAGAGAATCAATTTTCCTGTTGCTATTGTTCCTGTTTTTGTTTTTTTCTGTTCCTTTTTTTTCCCTTTTTTTAGTATTTGAATCATTAATAAGGTGTCCACTAGTCCCTTCCTAACATTTTAGTCTAGTTTTTATTTGTTGACGAAATTGTCAGTATATTTAGTCTTAGTTTTAGTCATCGTAGCTTAATTAGTTTTCATTTAGTTTCCATTTATTTTTGTCAGTGAAAATAGGTAGTCGACGAACATTTTTCGTCTTAGTGTTAGTCGACGGAAACAACACTGTAACTAACTAACTAACTAACCTTCTCGAACAGCGCCTTGGCCTGCTCGCCCTCCTTCTTGTCCAGTAAACTAACTAACTAACTAACCTTCTCGAACAGCGCCTTGGCCTGCTCGCCCTCCTTCTTGTCCAGTAAACTAACTAACTAACTAACCTTCTCGAACAGCGCCTTGGCCTGCTCGCCCTCCTTCTTGTCCAGTAAACTAACTAACTAACCAACCTTCTCGAACAGCGCCTTGGCCTGCTCGCCCTCCTTCTTGTCCAGTAAACTAACTAACTAACTAACCTTCTCGAACAGCGCCTTGGCCTGCTCGCCCTCCTTCTTGTCCAGGACGCCCGTCTCCGTCCGGTCCACTATCCCTTGCTCCAGGCGGGACTTGGTCCTCTGGAGCATGGGCACGCTGGCCTCCACGTCCTCGCTGCTGACCACCGACTCCTTGTGGTCCGACGCCGAGGAGCCGTTCATCTTCACGGGGGGCTTCCCCGGCCCGGGGTCGCCGCTCTCCTCAACCACCGTCTCCGACAGCGCCCGGGTGGTCCAGGGCGAGTCGAAGCACTTGAGCAGGATGGACACGAAGTGCTCCAGCTTGGAGGAGGTCCGGGGGAACTTGAACCAGAAGTTGGAGCAGGCCAGGAAGATGAGCGTGTGCAGCAGGACCAGGTAAGGGAAGTACTTGGCGAACCAGTGCAGGCGGTTCTCGTAGCACACGGCGTCCACGTAGTTGTACTGGTGGCGGTCCAGTTCGTACTGGATGCCCCGCGGCGGCTCCAGGTTCAGGGCGTTGGCGGACGCGTTGAAGAACCCCCGCCGGCAGGTCTGGTTCACCACCCACTTACAGGGCAGGCAGATCATCTTGTCCTGGGTGACCTGCAGGGGGTTGGTTTGTAATAAATAATTAACCCATTTTTGACCTGAGATCAGATTCTAAAAAAATGTCTTCTACATCCTGACAGTTTTCTGAAAAAGCTATGTTTCTATGTCAGTCGTTCTTCGACTTTTCAAAAATAGCTTGTAGATCTGCTATTTTTTTAAATAGCTAAAGCATAACATGATGCTAACACCAAAAGGGGTTCCGGTCCAAAATGGACTAAAATTAGTTTTAGTCACATTTTACATCACCTGAAATGTTTTTGACTAAAATGTATTTTGGTGGGCCTTGATGGCTGATGTTAGACTTGGTTGCACTCTGAAAATAGACACGCTATGAGCTTGTAGATCGGCTATTTTTTCAGCATGCAACCAAGCATAACATGACTTTTAGTGTTTAATAGTTCTAGTGGAACTCTTCTCCACTAGTCCCTCCCTAGCATTTAGTCTAGTTTATACGTGTTGACGAAATTGTCAATAATATATTCAGCCTTAGTTTTAGTCATCATAGCTTAGTTTTCATTTCACAGTTTTCCTCTGTGGAAAGAAGGTATTCGACGAACATTTCTCATCATGGTTTTAGTCGACGGAATCATCAACAACACCAGACTGACCTGCAGTGTGACAGAATCATCAACACTAGACTGACCTGCAGTGTGACAGAATCATCATCAACACTAGACTGACCTGCAGTGTGACAGAATCATCAACACTAGACTGACCTGCAGTGTGACAGAATCATCATCAACACTAGACTGACCTGCAGCGTGACAGAATCATCATCAACACTAGACTGACCTGCAGCGTGACAGAATCATCATCAACACTAGACTGACCTGCAGCGTGACAGAATCATCAACAACACTAGACTGACCTGCAGCGTGACAGAATCATCATCAACACTAGACTGACCTGCAGCGTGACAGAATCATCATCAACACTAGACTGACCTGCAGTGTGACAGAATCATCATCAACACTAGCCTGACCTGCAGCGTGACAGAATCATCATCAACACTAGCCTGACCTGCAGCGTGACAGAATCATCATCAACACTAGACTGACCTGCAGCGTGACAGAATCATCAACAACACTAGACTGACCTGCAGTGTGACAGAATCATCATCAACACTAGACTGACCTGCAGTGTGACAGAATCATCATCAACACTAGACTGACCTGCAGCGTGACAGAATCATCATCAACACTAGACTGACCTGCAGCGTGACAGAATCATCATCAACACTAGACTGACCTGCAGCGTGACAGAATCATCATCAACACTAGACTGACCTGCAGCGTGACAGAATCATCATCAACACTAGACTGACCTGCAGCGTGACAGAATCATCATCAACACTAGACTGACCTGCAGCGTGACAGAATCATCAACACTAGACTGACCTGCAGCGTGACAGAATCATCAACAACACTAGACTGACCTGCAGTGTGACAGAATCATCATCAACACTAGACTGACCTGCAGCGTGACAGAATCATCATCAACACTAGACTGACCTGCAGCGTGACAGAATCATCATCAACACTAGACTGACCTGCAGCGTGACAGAATCATCAACACTAGACTGACCTGCAGCGTGACAGAATCATCAACAACACTAGACTGACCTGCAGTGTGACAGAATCATCAACACTAGACTGACCTGCAGCGTGACAGAATCATCATCAACACTAGACTGACCTGCAGCGTGACAGAATCATCAACAACACTAGACTGACCTGCAGTGTGACAGAATCATCATCAACACTAGACTGACCTGCAGCGTGACAGAATCATCATCAACACTAGACTGACCTGCAGTGTGACAGAATCATCAACAACACTAGACTGACCTGCAGCGTGACAGAATCATCATCAACACTAGACTGACCTGCAGCGTGACAGAATCATCAACAACACTAGACTGACCTGCAGTGTGACAGAATCATCATCAACACTAGACTGACCTGCAGCGTGACAGAATCATCAACAACACTAGACTGACCTGCAGTGTGACAGAATCATCATCAACACTAGACTGACCTGCAGCGTGACAGAATCATCATCAACACTAGACTGACCTGCAGCGTGACAGAATCATCATCAACACTAGACTGACCTGCAGTGTGACAGAATCATCAACACTAGACTGACCTGCAGCGTGACAGAATCATCATCAACACTAGACTGACCTGCAGCGTGACAGAATCATCATCAACACTAGCCTGACCTGCAGTGTGACAGAATCATCATCAACACTAGACTGACCTGCAGCGTGACAGAATCATCAACACTAGACTGACCTGCAGCGTGACAGAATCATCATCAACACTAGACTGACCTGCAGCGTGACAGAATCATCAACAACACTAGACTGACCTGCAGTGTGACAGAATCATCATCAACACTAGACTGACCTGCAGTGTGACAGAATCATCATCAACACTAGACTGACCTGCAGCGTGACAGAATCATCAACACTAGACTGACCTGCAGCGTGACAGAATCATCATCAACACTAGACTGACCTGCAGTGTGACAGAATCATCATCAACACTAGACTGACCTGCAGTGTGACAGAATCATCATCAACACTAGACTGACCTGCAGTGTGACAGAATCATCAACACTAGACTGACCTGCAGCGTGACAGAATCATCATCAACACTAGACTGACCTGCAGTGTGACAGAATCATCATCAACACTAGACTGACCTGCAGCGTGACAGAATCATCATCAACACTAGACTGACCTGCAGTGTGACAGAATCATCATCAACACTAGACTGACCTGCAGTGTGACAGAATCATCATCAACACTAGACTGACCTGCAGCGTGACAGAATCATCATCAACACTAGACTGACCTGCAGTGTGACAGAATCATCATCAACACTAGACTGACCTGCAGCGTGACAGAATCATCAACAACACTAGACTGACCTGCAGTGTGACAGAATCATCATCAACACTAGACTGACCTGCAGTGTGACAGAATCATCATCAACACTAGACTGACCTGCAGCGTGACAGAATCATCAACACTAGACTGACCTGCAGCGTGACAGAATCATCAACACTAGACTGACCTGCAGCGTGACAGAATCATCATCAACACTAGACTGACCTGCAGCGTGACAGAATCATCATCAACACTAGACTGACCTGCAGCGTGACAGAATCATCATCAACACTAGACTGACCTGCAGTGTGACAGAATCATCATCAACACTAGACTGACCTGCAGTGTGACAGAATCATCATCAACACTAGACTAGTGTTGTTTTTGGCAGCAAATTTCTATTTTTGTTTTAGCAAATTTCTATTTTTGTTTTAGTCGTAGTCTCTTGAATAGTTTTCACTTAGTTTTAGTCACATTTTAGTCACCTGGAATGTTCTAGTGTTTAGTCTAGTTTTAGTCGACTAAATGTCATACGATTTTAGTCGACTAAATCTACAGTTGATTTAGTCGACTAAAATGTGTTTTGACAGGCCTTGATGTCGTTGTAATGACATATTTTACACTTTGGTTGCATGCTGAAACTAGCAGATATACAATCTCACAACACAACGCGTTGTGAGATTGTATATCTGCTATTTTCAGCATGCAACCCAGCATAAAACTGGATCTCTTGTCCACTAGTCCCTTACTAACATTTTAGTCTAGTTTTTATTTGTTGACGAAATTGTCAGTATATTTAGTTTTAGTCATCATAGATTCGTTTTTATTTGGTTATTTAGTTTTAGTCGGTGAAAAAATGTAGTCGACGAATATTTTTCGTCTTAGTTTTAGTCAACGAAAACAACAGTGCTAGACTGACCTGCAGCGTCCCTCCGAACACGGAGATCATGAGCATGACGATGGAGATGTAGTCGGTGAACACGTCCCACCATGGCTTCAGGATGCGGTACGCGGGCTGCGTGTCCACAAAGTACCGCAGCTCAGTGATGGGGATCATGGTTTACCTGCAGTGAGGACACAGGAGTACATGAGTATTAGCACAGTGGTAGGGGAGGACACAGGAGTACATGAGTATTAGTACAGTGGTAGGGGAGGACACAGGAGTACATGAGTATTAGTACAGTGGTAGGGGAGGACACAGGAGTACATGAGTATTAGTACAGTGGTAGGGGAGGACACAGGAGTACATGAGTATTAGTACAGTGGTAGAGGAGGACACAGGAGTACATGAGTATTAGTACAGTGGTAGGGGAGGACACAGGAGTACATGAGTATTAGTACAGTGGTAGGGGAGGACACAGGAGTACATGAGTATTAGTAGTGGAGGACACAGGAGTACATGAGTATTAGTACAGTGGTAGAGGAGGACACAGGAGTACATGAGTATTAGTACAGTGGTAGGGGAGGACACAGGAGTACATGAGTATTAGCACAGTGGTAGAGGAGGACACAGGAGTACATGAGTATTAGCACAGTGGTAGAGAAGGACACAGGAGTACATGAGTATTAGTACAGTGGTAGAGAAGGACACAGGAGTACATGAGTATTAGTACAGTGGTAGAGAAGGACACAGGAGTACATGAGTATTAGCACAGTGGTAGAGGAGGACACAGGAGTACATGAGTATTAGCACAGTGGTAGGGGAGGACACAGGAGTACATGAGTATTAGCACAGTGGTAGAGGAGGACACAGGAGTACATGAGTATTAGTACAGTGGTAGAGGAGGACACAGGAGTACATGAGTATTAGCACAGTGGTAGGGGAGGACACAGGAGTACATGAGTATTAGCACAGTGGTAGAGGAGGACACAGGAGTACATGAGTATTAGTACAGTGGTAGAGGAGGACACAGGAGTACATGAGTATTAGTACAGTGGTAGGGGAGGACACAGGAGTACATGAGTATTAGCACAGTGGTAGGGGAGGACACAGGAGTACATGAGTATTAGCACAGTGGTAGGGGAGGACACAGGAGTACATGAGTATTAGCACAGTGGTAGAGGAGGACACAGGAGTACATGAGTATTAGCACAGTGGTAGGGGAGGACACAGGAGTACATGAGTATTAGTACAGTGGTAGGGGAGGACACAGGAGTACATGAGTATTAGCACAGTGGTAGGGGAGGACACAGGAGTACATCAGTATTAGTAGGGGAGGACACAGGAGTACATGAGTATTAGTAGGGGAGGACACAGGAGTACATGAGTATTAGTAGGGGAGGACACAGGAGTACATGAGTATTAGTAGGGGAGGACACAGGAGTACATGAGTATTAGCACAGTGGTAGGGGAGGACACAGGAGTACATGAGTATTAGCACAGTGGTAGGGGAGGACACAGGAGTACATGAGTATTAGTAGGGGAGGACACAGGGGTACATGAGTATTAGTAGGGGAGGACACAGGAGTACATGAGTATTAGCACATTGGTAGGGGAGGACACAGGAGTACATGAGTATTAGCACAGTGGTAGGGGAGGACACAGGAGTACATGAGTATTAGTAGGGGAGGACACAGGAGTACATGAGTATTAGTAGGGGAGGACACAGGAGTACATGAGTATTAGTAGGGGAGGACACAGGAGTACATGAGTATTAGTAGGGGAGGACACAGGAGTACATGAGTATTAGTAGGGGAGGACACAGGAGTACATGAGTATTAGTAGGGGAGGACACAGGAGTACATGAGTAGTAGTAGTGGTGGTGCCTTCACTTAAAACGTTGACCCCCATTCGCAGGTTACCCGCGTTAACCCATTCTATACGGGAACCCCTTTTGGTGTTTTAACTAAGCATTATGTTATACTTTAGCTATTGAAAAATAGCAGATCTACAAGCTCATAGCACACTACGAGCTTGTAGGTCTGCTATTTTTTTGAAAAATCGTGATAATGCGGCACAAATCTTGGAATATATATTCTTTCAGAAGACTTTTTTTCTGGTCTGAATGGGTTAAAGACCTCTTTCCCTCCCAATCACGAGTTACATAAGTTGTCACTGTGTTTTAATTGTTTTTAGATTGTTTAAATGTACAGTAAGGCAATAGTTTACCATTTTTATTTTCTTTCAGTACTAGAGTAAATGTACTTTGTTAGTTTCCACCACTGATCAGTATTAATCAAGTACTACATTATTATAAATCATGTAAGATGATCAAAATGACATTCTAGGCTGAGGTAATTGGGGGAAGCTTGTAAGACCACTGTAACCTATTGCAAGGCAAGGCTGATCAATCAATCAATGCAATTATAGCTTATAAGGTCATCCGTCAGGTAGTTACACAGGGATCATTTGAAGGCTGACAGCTGTAATGACAGAGCCATTAGCATTCACAGAGACTTTACTAGGTACTGTAGACTATTGATTGTACGATGGTTGAACCAATCCAATTAATCTCACTCCACAACTGTGTAGATATCATATCATTATTATTGTATTATGAAATATGCATTCACCACCTTGTATAAAAGAAATAATGGATAGGATTCCATTCCTATCATTTATGTCACTCTTATGAGGAATTAATTGATATAGCTGCTGCAATGAAAAACTATAAAACGTAAGGGATGAACCGAATATTCGTCCAACAAAGCTATTCGACCGAATAGTGTCTGTTAAGGCTACGCTCCAGATAGCAGACGGTCGGCTGTCGGCCTGTTTGACAGCGTTGTGAGCTTGTCGGCAGGTAGCCTGGGGCAGGATCCGCCGGGAGAATCTAGACGCAGCTGCGCGACGAGAATAATTAATTCGAGTGACAGAGAGAGAGGAGTGTGTATGCGTGTGTGCGTCAAATTAACAAAGGTGCAGACGATCAGAAATCAGCAGAGAGTGATCGACGTTTGCGCGACTCTATGCCGAATTGAAGTGGACTCGGACCCAGACTTTATTTTCTCTCCCTGGAAATAAAAACCTCTGGGTTTCCGAGGCTAGTCGACCGTAGACTCCCGGCAACAAGCTCCCGGTCACCGCGGTCAGACGCGTCAGAAACCCGTTGATGAAGAACCGAACATGTTGGGTCGGCTGGCGAGCCTCGGTAGCCGATGCTATCCGTGTCGTAGTGTTGAGAGGCTAATACTGTAATACTGTAGAGTGAATCTCTAGTCTCGTCATGTTTCAGTGCCGACTACTGGTGTAGTGTGAACTAGATAACCATATTCTCAATTAGTGATGCACCGAATATTCGGCTGCAGAAAATGCATTTTCAGCCTATTCGGAAGAAAATATATCACCGAATAATGTATGCAATTAATGCATTCAAAAGAGCTGAATAAATGTTTTATGGACCCATAATTGTGATTTATTATTTAAGTAAAGTTTTTGCCATAACCATTTATTTTGCCATAAATCAGGTAGCTTTAAGGTACGGCCATGACGGCAATATTATTCATATTCGGTATTCGGCCAAGAATTTCCCTTTCGGTGCATCCCTATAATCTCAACTCCTGTACCAAGTAATCAACTCCAAAGCAAATCTGGCGATTAGAATGAATGCCGTGTTTTGTTTTGTTGCGGCCTTGCCTTGGGATGCAAAGGCTCCAGGGTTGTCAGATTGTGTGAGTGTAACAAGCCAACCAGGTCTATGAAAACAAGCCCAAATGAAACCATTTTGGGCGGGAACCCCTTTTGGTGTTTAACATTATGTTATAATTTAGCTATTGAAAAATAGCAGATCTACAAGCTTGTAGGTCTGCTATTTTTGAAAAATTGTGAAAATGTAGTGCAAATCTTTCAGAAAATTGTCATGATTTAGATTTACTTATTTATTAATTTCGACTTCAGGCCTGAATTGATTAAAGAAGCAACCAGTTTCACCACCAGTGGAGTCATGGTGATTTGTTTTCCCCTGTACCACGTGCAAGCGCGTGCATGTGCGCATCGCGGCATGCACACAGAACAGCTGCATAGCAAAATAGTGTAGGACAGTTTCAGACACAAAAGTAGACTTCAAATAGTCAGACAAACATCTTTACTGCACACTACTAGCGACTGGTTTGTGCTGATTATAAAGTAGACTTTGACTAGTCTGAACAAGTTTATTTGGTCCGGAGTCACCTTTAGAAAAGACTGTGCCCTCTCTCGTGGCTTCAAGCACGGTGTGCAAAGTCTGCACACATGCCTGTAGGTAGCTTTACAACAAAAGGTACGTCTCTGAGAGCAATGGTACAAAAAGTGGTAAAGAAAATAAATTATATATAATTGTAATCATATTCGGCCAACTGTTTCCTATATTTGGTATTCTAGGGGCAGGTGGCACAGTCGGTAGTGCTGTCGCCTCACAGCTAGAAGGTCCTGGGCTCGTTTTATTTTAGATTTGGGGATCTCCCCATTTACTGATGAAATTATAAGTATGGTGGTACTGTCTACCTGATTGTATTATGTTATGTGTTTTCTATATTCACTGACTTCCATCCCCCTTTTTGTATTGGAAATATGGCTTCCATTTGTATGCCTCAGCTCAGTCACAATAGTAAATAACATTCAGTACAGAAAACTACAATTACCAAGAAGTAGAGCTACAACCAGGGTGTGTACAGGTGTTTTGCACACTTTGCCACTGATCATAATAACGGGGCAGAATTTGAGTCATTGTGTATTCTCTGATGAAAGGTCTGATACACCCAAAGCACAATTTGAAACAATACAATGTACTATTACTAATGTACATCAAAATCTCTTTAATTAACTAGTTGGACTCATTGGTGATTCCTGCACCGTAGGCAAACATTCAGTCGGGTGGAGTGGTGCATTATCTTTACAAATAAATCACACCTGTGTGAAGTGAGGGGTGCTCTTATTATCGTCGTAAATCATCATGATGACGTAACATGTCGATTTGCTCGTCCACGTATGCCGTAAGTTAACCCATCTAGGCCTGACGTCGAAATAAAAAAAAACGTTCACTCTGAAAGAATGTATATTCAAAGATTTGTGCCGCGTTTTTACGGTTTTTCAAAAAAAGCAGATCTACAAGCAGATCTACTATTTTTCAATAGCTAAAGTATAACATAATGCTTAAAACACCAACAGGGGTACCCGTCCAGAATGGATTAATACCGATTTGCTCGTCCACATATGACGTAAATTTGTGCAAGACAATAATCTACACTAATAGCTGAATATAAAGGAAGGAAATAGACTGTTATTAATTTTCAATGGTAGTAATAATCAGTACGGGCAGTTTAACCAATCAAATGAAAGATCATACAAACAATGAATGAAATAGTTGGCCAATTATGGATGGAGAAAAAAAAAAGCATGAATTAAAAAAAGGACAAGAAAAGCTGTAACCATAAACCTGAAGAAATAGCTACAATCAGTCAAAATTCTCAAAAAATAACCTAGACCTATATGCCTAATGCCTATTGTCTATTTTTAAGAATGTATGTACTATAATGACATGCCCAAAACAGGGACGCCAGTTTTACTGTGGTTAAAATGTTGACAACACATCTAACTCTAAGACTACATTTGAGAGACAATGAAGTGTACAAAGCACCAATAATGGCATAGCTCTAAAATGTATATACTGAAAAGTCTGCATTACAATTTAAACAGGAAAGGTTTACATTAAACTTGAGAGCGTATTTCGTAGCTATACTCACAGACCTGGAATTAAAGTACAATCACTCTCCATTTATAAACGGCAGGCGGGACAAACGCGCTCTGCAAAGTTCTTGCTTAAGTTTCTTTCTGAACATTGACTCATAGATAAACACTCTCCCACATGCCCGCCTGGCCTGGCCTTGCATGACTGCCACTCCCTCCCAGTCCGTCCAGCACGCAGAGCCGTGCCGTGAGAGACCATCTGCCAAGAGATAGAAGATGTTCCGTTTTGGCTCGTTTGGCCCAAACAAAGCAGTGGTCACTCCGTGTGTCTTCATCTCGCCCGCCTTGTTCCCCTATTCTTAGCCATTTCCGTTTATAATACCCAAGGTATTGTCTGGCCACGGCGGCCTTGAGAAGCCCCACCCCCCCCCCCCCCCCCCTCCCCGACCCAAACCTCCGAGAGGAGATCCTGTTTACCTTACGGGAGCTGATGTCTCCAAGCTTTAATCCATTTTGGGTGGGAACCCCTTTTGGTGTTTTAAACATTGTGTTATAATTTAGCTATTGAAAAATGGCAGATCTACAAGCTCATAGTGCGCCGAGTGGCGTGCTACGAGCTTGTAGGTCTGCTATTTTTGAAAAATCCAAGAACGACTGACATAAACATAGCTTTTTCTGAAAACTGTCAGGATGTAGAAGACATTTTTTTAGAATCTGATCTCAAGTCAAAATGAGTTAATCTCTCTGGAAATGTCCACTGTCACCTTTTACTTCATCAAACTGCCCACACCCCCCTCCCGCTTCTGATATCATACGCGCGCACACGCACACGCACACGCACACGCACACTCACGCGCAAACACACACAACTTGGCACTCAACATTTTTTCCTCCATTAGGAAGACCGGCCTTTTCCTGTCATGTCGAGGAGTGTGATCGCTGGAGTCTAACTACCAGGCCTTGTTGTACTCTAAGACATATTTAAAGAGACCATTACAACATCAAAGCGATCCAAGTTAATCCAATGCAGTGGACCCGACCGACTCTTTGGTCGGTTTGTGCTAGTTTAGAACACGATTAAACCATGAGGACGATTCTTTACAAATGCCTTTACAAATCCTGACAGTTTTCTGAATAACCCCATGTTTCTATGTCAGTGGTTCTCAAACTATTTCACGTCAAGGAGCCCCAGAATTATATGTAATTGGCCGCTGAGCCCCATCTGAAAACATGTTGTTCCAGGGACCCCCCTAAAGCAGATATTTGCGTTAAAAAGTTCACCGTGAAAGAATATACATTCACAAGATTTGAGCCACATTTTCACGATTATTAAAAAAATAATAGCAGACCTACAAGCGTAATAGCAGACCTACAAGCTTGTAAATCTGTGCTATTTTTCCAACAGCTATAAAGTTTAAAATAATGGTTTTTAAAGTGGATTAAAAAAAAAAATATATATATATATATATATATATATATATATATATAAGGTGACACAGGCGTCGTCCTCGGGTATAAATGGGTTAAGTCAGCAGCTACACTGCTGTAAAACACAAAGAGACCCCTCACCAATATGGTTGTGCTATCTGTACCCCAGTGTTTGATGCTGTCCTCACCAATATGGTTGTGCTATCTGTACCCCAGTGTGTGATGCTGTCCTCACCAATATGGTTGTGCTATCTGTACCCCAGTGTTTGATGCTGTCCTCACCAATATGGTTGTGCTATCTGTACCCCAGTGTTTGATGCTGTCCTCACCAATATGGTTGTGCTATCTGTACCCCAGTGTTTGATGCTGTCCTCACCAATATGGTTGTGCTATCTGTACCCCAGTGTTTGATGCTGTCCTCACCAATATGGTTGTGCTATCTGTACCCCAGTGTTTGATGCTGTCCTCACCAATATGGTTGTGCTATCTGTACCCCAGTGTTTGATGCTGTCCTCACCAATATGGTTGTGCTATCTGTACCCCAGTGTTTGATGCTGTCCTCACCAATATGGTTGTGCTATCTGTACCCCAGTGTTTGATGCTGTCCTCACCAATATGGTTGTGCTATCTGTACCCCAGTGTTTGATGCTGTCCGTGATGGACATTCCACGTCCGGGTCCAAAAATCTTCGTGGGCCCTCGCCTCTCTCATCGCCACGGGTCTGGAGAGGCCGATCTGAAAATGCAGAGGGATATTTTAATACCCATATCTTAGTGGACTTAGTGTCTGTCTGGGGCAGCGGTGGCCGAACGGTTTGCGGAGCGGTATTGATATCGGAAGGTCGCTATAGTTCGTATCCCCGGACCGGCACGTTAAAATGACCACCGCTGAAGTGCCCTTCATGGACAAGGCATTGAACCTCTACCATGAAATGTTCTATGAGCAGGGCCTGGCTGTAAACAAGTTCTTGAGCTTAGTCCAGTTACTGGGTAAACATGGTAACTGTAGCTGTCCCAGTTATGGGTATGCTGTAATATTTTATTTGGCTTATTATTTTTCTGAAGCATATGGTAAATTGTATATTTCGGTATTTGTATGGTAAATGCATGGTGAGATAGTGCCATCTACTGTGCTCTGTATTTGTGGTCTGTTTCATGGGCAGGTTGAATTAGGCTCACCTAAGCAGCTAATCACCTCATTTCAATCACCTGTTGGGTTTGGGCATGTTTGGGCAGAACAAACAGAGCAGAGGTGAAGAGAGGAGCTCTTTCATGAGTCTCCACAAAATATAAGAAAGAAAATAATATAAAAAAGAACAAGAACTTAACTCCTAAAAGTCTGTGCAGAAGGCGCATACGGTATGTTCCCAGTTTTGTTTGGTGTCTGTAAAAGTTATATTGCCATTGTATCGTGTATTTGTTTGTGTTTGTGACATGTGGACATTTCATTGTGAGAATATGGACAATTCATGGTCATTTAAAAAGACAGCATGACTGACTGACAAGGGCATTCATAATTTCATGTGGTAATACTTCATTGTGGTTAAAAAAATTGATTTCTTTGCAGTTTTTCACGTTGTCGCTTGGGATAAATAAAAAGCCCTCGAGATATCAGTTGGGACGTTGTCTTATTTCTGCACCAGATGAAGATGGTTTAGGAGCAGTAGTTATTTACTTTTCATGCATCCTTTGTGTGGGCTTGGGTGGGAGGTGGGACGGGATTGTTTATTTAAGAACAATGGAAGGAAAGATACTGATTTTCATTATACACGGACACGGCATGCATCCTCTTTCAATATTACATTTCAGTTTAAGAATGACAAGGCATTACAGAAGATTATTCTAGCTTATTCAGACATGCTGGACAGGAGAGGCTGGGTCTTGTTTGTACCCCTGTAATAGTCGCTTTATTGCAAGCTAGATGTGTGCTGACTGTTAGCCCCTCTCAGAACCCTCCATAAAGCTTTTCTGAAATTTGGATGTCGCTTTATTCTAGGGTCCCTGTTCATAAATATATTTTCGTATGGGAATTTTGGAACGCGGACATAAATATGCTCCGTAACATCGTATCTGCGGCGTTTGACGGCCTTTTTTTGTTTGAGTTATTCTGAATTTGTGAACTATAAGTATCTATACATTCCGCTGCGAATATCTCCTGTGGCGCGGAAGCCGTTAAGTATTTTTAATCTTTGTTTGACCGATTTGGTCGCTTTATTTCTTCTTGTTTGTTTACCGTTTATTGTACCGCCTCCCGGTGTGCGGTTGGCTTGTGCCGGCTACGTCCCTGCCTCTGATCTGCTCTGTCATAGCTATAGCGCCACTAGCTAGCCAGATAGGCGGTACAATGAGGTGTCAATAAACAAGGAAGGAAGAGAAGAATCAAAGCGACCAAATCGGTCAAACAAAGATTAAAAATACTTAACGGCTTCCGCGCCACAGGAGATATTCGCAGCGGCATGTATGGGTACTTATACTTCACAGATTCAGAAGCCCTCACATGAAAAAAAGTCGTCAAAGAGCGCAGACAGGCGTTATCCACGTTGTTTATGTTTTATGTATGTCCGTGTACCAGGTGGCAGGATACTGCTGGAACAGGACCCCATGGTCTGGGTCTAAAAAATGTCAGAAACTTCAGTACCATTGGGTTCTGCTTGGAGGGCTAGCTGACTGTCAGATATGTAGGTACAGTAAAATACATTATCTTGGATCATCATGTCAGGCATGTATGTTTAGCTTCACCATGAGACAGAGCAACACAATCTCATCAGTAGCCTAAAATGTAGAACTCTCGTAGATATATGTATCGATTCTTGACTTTTTCCCCAATCAGAATCGATAAATAGCCTAACATCTACGAGAGTCTACATTTTAGGCTAGTCACTGCAGTTAAGTAACACTGCTCATCCATTTCATTTTCATTTATCATACTTTGTTTACATTAAACTTAACACCACATCCAGCCAGTCACTACTAATAGCCTCGGAACCCCATAGACAGCTGAGGCAGCAGCTGAGGCAGCAGCACAGCCAAGCCAATTCAGACAGCTATAACACAATTCAGACAGCTATAACACAATTCAGACAGCTATAACACAATTCAGACAGCTATAACACAATTCAGACAGCTATATAACACAATTCAGACAGCTATAACATTCAGACAGCTATAAGACAATTCAGACAGCTATAACACAATTCAGACAGCTATAACACATTTCAGACAGCTATATAACACAATTCAGACATTTATAACACAATTCAGACAGCTATATAACACAATTCAGACAGCTATATAACACAATTCAGACAGCTATATAACACAATTCTGACAGCTATATAACACAATTCAGACAGCTATATAACACAATTCAGACAGCTATATAACACAATTCAGACAGCTATATAACACAATTCAGACAGCTATATAACACAATTCAGACAGCTATATAACACTGCAATTCAGACAGCTATAACACAATTCAGACAGCTATAACAAAAAAAAAACGAAATTAGCCCACATGACAGTAGCATTCATGGCACCCCCAGCTACTAGAGAGCTAAAGCTGCCTTGGGCTCAACAACGCACTGTATAAGCTCTTATAGATAGCAAGCTGAAGCTAAGCTACGGTACTTTAGCTACAACAACCTGAACCAACCATTAACCAAACCACCACCGGCTTTCCTTTCCTGCCCCGGAGGCTTTGCGTGGAGACATTTAGTGTCACGTTCCTTTCAACCCGTTATATATTATATTATATTCGCCTTACCTCGATACGTCGGCGCGTGTTGTTGTGATCAAAGTGTGAATAAAATCATCACGCTTATCTTGGTAAGATGCTGTTAGCAGCTAAAGCTAAGGCTAGCTGTTGTGTTTGTTGTTGACGACTTTTTTTTCCTTCTCTGTTCAAGTGTTCATGTTACTATAGCAGGCGGTACTGTAAGTGGTGGCCTGGCTGCAGTTGGTCCCTCCCGCCGCCGGCGGCGCTGCTGTGGCTCTCGTCTGGGCTAGCCGCAAAATAGCAGATCTACAAGCTCACAACGCGTCGCTGTCGCGACGCGTTGTGAGCTTGTAGATCTGCTATTTTGGGCGCTATTCGCGACACCCACCGTACGAATCCCCTCCCACTCTGTCATCATAACATGGCTCCGTCCATGAGCAAATTTAGAACTTCCTGTCTGAGAGCTAGAAGATTTAAGACATCTGGTTGCCTTCAGAATAAAATAAGGTTTTTTAATTCGTTAATTAAATAACTATTACATTACATTATTAGTGTAGAAGTGTGTTCTTTTCGTTAAGACTCACCCAACAAGGATTGTAGTTTAGTTTTTAATGATTGAATTACTTAGTTTTACACAGAAACATAATGTGTGTCTTATAGCATCATATAGCATCATTTAAATGCTTAATTTGTCGTTTTAATGTGCAAATTAAACTTTTTTTCAATACTCTAGAGGGTACTCTTATTTTGAAGAGATCGTCCACCGGAAGTCTTAAATCTGTTCATTAGATCTGCTCACTAGACGCTGCCTCATAACATCCAGGCGGCTTCCTCCTTCCTTTTCCCCCACGTTGGTGCTTTCTTAATTTCTTTCTTTCTGACGTCATACATGAGAGAATATATTTATATATTTTTTTATAATTTCAGTTAGTTTACAGTGTCAAGTATGTCAGTGTACTGTAGTCTGAGGCTGGCGGCGTGTGCGTGCCATGGTTTACAACGCTCAAACAACAACAACAGACGAGGCTGTTTGCTGTTGATAAAAGCTGCCTCGTATTATGCAACTGCTGCAGGTAAAGGTTACATTCATTCAACTGCTGGTTACATTCATTACTGGTTACATACATTACTGGTTACATTCATTAATTACTGGTTACATACATTACTGGTTACATTAATTCATTACTGGTTACATTCATTCAACTGCTGGTTACATTCATTACTGGTTACATCCATTCATTACTGGTTACATTCATTCAACTGCTGGTTACATTCATTACTGGTTACATACATTACTGGTTACATTAATTCATTACTGGTTACATTCATTCAACTGCTGGTTACATTCATTACTGGTTACATACATTACTGGTTACATTCATTCATTACTGGTTACATTCATTCAACTGCTGCAGGTAAAGGTTACATGCATTTCACCTGATTTCACCTAGTAGGTCTTTGGTAATGATGTACTTTTGTTTATTGTTTATTGTTTATAAGGATCCCCATTAGCTTTTGCCTTGACAAAAGCTAGTCTTCCTGGGGTCCGACACAGTGTGCTGCCCTTGCAACACGTGCCTATGTGCAGCTAGACAGCTAGTTAACACTTTCTGAAATCCTCCAATAAAGAGACAAGGCTTGACTTTTCTTGAATTTACTGAAGTCTCCACAGGTAATTTTGTAAAACTGAAACAGTACAGAAATAAACATAAAAATTAATTAGCACACATGTACTGTAAATAAACAACAAAGGAATTACCACACAGGTAAATGTGTGTGAGTAATAGTAAGCCTTGTAGGCTATTTGCATTGAACTAGTAGGAACACAAAGTTGAAACACAGAAAGCACTGCAGCCACTGCTGCAGTAAGCTAAATGTTGTTAAGCTAATAGGAAAGTTGCAAACATCATTCATCATGAAATACAAACATCCCATTGATTAACTACAACTAAAATGTACTTACAGACAAATAATGTCCAAGGCAAAGGCATATAAGAAGAATTCTCAGCAGACCATGTGCACAGCTCACTGTTCTGAGGGGAAATGCTGACTCAACTGAGTTTCGTTTTACTGGGAAATGCTGGCCCTACTGAGTTTCGTTTCACTTTCTACTTCCACCACTGGAGGGCAGTAAAACTTGTTACAATACAATTCACCTTTTAATGTAACTTAATTAAATGACAGAATTATTAAACATGTACCAAACTGCCATTCCAAAGGCAGCACACTCCCCGCTTTGGTACAATAACATTGTATCACTATATCAACCTTAAGGGAAAGTCCTTGGATGCAAGTAATAACGTAAAAGTTCTTTCAAGAAGTCTGGCTGGGGAACTAAGAACTCTGAGACTGGCCTCAGAAACATCTTCACAATTCTGTTCTTCAGAGCATTGGTGAAGGTGTCAGTTGACATAGAAACAGCTCAGTGTGAGCTGCTCTGATAGACATGTTTGTTCATGATGGTCAGGGACATGGGTAGTGCTGATTTGTCGTCATCCTTGGACTACACCCAAGGTTGTCTGTCCTCTCTGTGGGACCTGCATCTTCCTTACAGGCTGTAGAGTTGGAACCACGATGCTGTATCATACCACTGTAGCCTTCAGTCACTTGGATGCTTTTTGGGTATGGGCTGAAACAGGATGTGTGACCCCTTTGCAGAACATTTGCTTTGTATACGTTGACCTCTGATTGTTTGTGGACTGTTTCCAAGCACACTTCACCCACGACGACCCATCCTAGGTCTAGTCGCTGTGCGTAAGGAGCATTGTGGGGCCCGTTTATTAGCTCACGCACCTTGTGCACCCTTAAGATGTCTCTTCCTAAGAGCAAGAGGATTGGAGCGCCTGGGTCCACAGGTTGCATCTTCTTGGCAATTGGCCGTAGGTGGGAGTGATGCTGTGCCACTTCTGGTGAGGGTATTGCTGTCCTATCATCAGGAACCATGTCGCACTCGATTAGAGTTGGTAAAGGAAGTTGTAATTTTCCATCAATAGACTCGATGATGAAGTTACTAGCTCTTCTACCTGACGTCTCTGTTGTCCCTGAACAGGTTCTCAGTGTATAATGAGATGAATTGGCCTCGACCTTGAAGAGGTCAAAGAACTCTGTCTTGGCAAGAGACTTGTTACTTTGCTCATCGAGCACCGCGTACATCTTAATAGCGCTCCCTTTTTGTCCTGCAGGATGTACTTTTACCAAACAGATCTTGGAGTAGGAGCGTGGGCTTTCTCCACTTACACATATCTTTGTGCAACTTGAGGTGACTGTACTCCCACTTGGCTCCCCGCTGTCTTGCTTGTCAGCCTGAATACTCTCTGAAGCCTCTTGAGGAGGAGGACCTGGATGCAAGGCAGTGGTGTGTTTGTCGCTATTACACTCAAAGCACATTATTGCCACCTTACAGTCTTTCGCCAAGTGTTGCGTGGACCCACAGCATCTGTAGCAAATTCTGTTCTCTCTCAGGTATTCTTTGCGTTCTTCCATGGGTTTTCCTCTGAATACTTTACACTTTTTCAGTGGGTGGGGCATCTTGTGTATAGGACATTGCATATTTGGTCCCTCCAATTTCTGTTGAACAGGTATGTTGTCACTATCATCCCGCGATTCTGCAACAACATCAGTCGTGTGTGCACTTACAGAGGCTTTCCAGCTGGACTTTGCAGGTTTCTCTGTTTGTGGTGTACAATAACTGTCGGATGTGGGAGAAAAGAAGCTAGGATCATTCCTCACCTTTGCCTGGTTTCTCACGAACCTAGAGAAGACACAAAAAGGTGGAAAAGTCACTGCATTCTCCTCTTTGTACTTGGATCCCAGAGCTCTCCATTTCTCCTGGAGGCTGTATGGGAGTTTCTCCACAATGGGTTTTACCCCACGAGGAGTATCCAAATATAAGAGGCCTGTTAGGTAACCATCCTCTTTGGCACATTCCAATTCCAAGAGAATGTCACCTAGTTCTCTTAGCTTGATATTGTCTCCGTTATTTAGTTTTGGAAAGTTGTCAATCTTTTTTAGCAGTGCATCTTCGATGACCTCTGGCGCCCCATAACATTCTTCCAGACGTTGCCAGACGGTGTAGAGGCCTGCTTCAGGTTTGAGAACATATACAGAGCGGATGGTTTTTGCCTGTTCTGATGACTCAGGCCCAAGCCATTTTGTCATCAGGTCCAATTCTTCCCTGGCTGACATGTTTAAGTCCTTAGTTGTACTGTGAAAGGACACTTTCCATGACATGTAATGTTCAGGTTGATCGTCAAATTGAAGAAGACCTGAACTGATCAATTCTCTGCGTATCAGGTATCTAGCAAAGTCTTGTGCACCTGGAGGCTCAGGTGAGTAGTAGTCTTTAAAAGGATTGCCTGAGTGTTGAGGAAGATTGAGGTATGTCTTGGTTGGTTGTGTGCTCTTTGTTGGCTCTTCTCTTTTAATTTCAACACTTCCATACTGTGGAAGTTGGTTAACATGGGTGCTTTTGTCAACAGCTGGATTAGCACCAGGGGTTCTTAAAGGCTTCTCGTCCCTCTCAGGTGAACTCACTGGTGAGTGCTTGGGAAGCTTCTGGACGTATTCTTTAGCACGTTGCACTGAGTTGAGAGGCTGCTGAAGAACCGGGGGCAATGGTGTTTGATTAGCATGTTGTGCTGGGATGACAGATTGTTGTAGAGCAGGGGGCATCAGTGTTTGATTAGCATGCTGCTGCACGTACTCTCTGGTAAGTTGTGCTGAGTTGAGAGCTTGTTGTAAAACAGGGTGTTCTTCTACGTCCTGGTATTCGTCCTCACTTTCACTCTCCACAGCTTCCTCATAGACTGCGGCTTCAGCAGAGGCAGCAGCAGCAGCCCTCTGAGACTGGAGAATATGGAAGGTGGCGTCAAGTTCAGCCTTTTGTTTGATCACTTCAGCTTCTTGTTTAGCAAATGCCACTTCAGCCTGAGCAGCCTTTGCTTTAGCCTGTGCTTTTACATATAAAGACGCTATTGAGGATCGTGATGACTGACTGGATGCCTTAGAGGATGCGTTAGATTTAGATTTGATTGAAGACTTGTGAGAGGACTTGTGCGAAGACTTGTGCGAAGACTTGTGTGAAGACTTGACAGAATCAGCTTGAGATGCCTCATGCTCCTCCTCTTGTTCTGTTAGTGCCGGGATTTCTGAATCCTCTTTCTCCTCTTCTTGTTCATCATTAACATTCATTGTGTATTTCTTTCCTGAGCGTAGACTCATGATTGCTGATTATGATCTTGTGCGGAGCCCGCTGTACTTGTTGTCTTTTTACTATGCTGCCCTTGCAACACGTGCCTATGTGCAGCTAGACAGCTAGTTAACACTTTCTGAAATCCTCCAATAAAGAGACAAGGCTTGACTTTTCTTGAATTTACTGAAGTCTCCACAGGTAATTTTGTAAAACTGAAACAGTACAGAAATAAACATAAAAATTAATTAGCACACATGTACTGTAAATAAACAACAAAGGAATTACCACACAGGTAAATGTGTGTGAGTAATAGTAAGCCTTGTAGGCTATTTGCATTGAACTAGTAGGAACACAAAGTTGAAACACAGAAAGCACTGCAGCCACTGCTGCAGTAAGCTAAATGTTGTTAAGCTAATAGGAAAGTTGCAAACATCATTCATCATGAAATACAAACATCCCATTGATTAACTACAACTAAAATGTACTTACAGACAAATAATGTCCAAGGCAAAGGCATATAAGAAGAATTCTCAGCAGACCATGTGCACAGCTCACTGTTCTGAGGGGAAATGCTGACTCAACTGAGTTTCGTTTTACTGGGAAATGCTGGCCCTACTGAGTTTCGTTTCACTTTCTACTTCCACCACTGGAGGGCAGTAAAACTTGTTACAATACAATTCACCTTTTAATGTAACTTAATTAAATGACAGAATTATTAAACATGTACCAAACTGCCATTCCAAAGGCAGCACACACAGACAAAGGCAATACTTACAATTGTTTACAAACACTATAACTCAAAATAAAACATAGTAAAATAAAATATAAAATAAGAAATAAAAAACAAAGAACAAAGAAAAACATAGCAACAAATCACTTTCAACAAATTATACATTTGAATTATTTACCCAGGGTTACTGCAGTATATGGTTTACATAAGGTTTTATTTTAACTTGATTTTAAAGATGAATTTTGTATTTGTATTGGTTATACACTTTGGTAAATGCATTCCAACCTATTACTTACTGCTCTATAGATAATAGAAGATTTAAGAATATTTGTTCTTGGTTTAGGTGCCACCAAAACACCCGAACTGGCTTGTCTAGTCATATGGTTATGTTCGTCTCTTACATGTGCTACCTGTTCAAAGAAATACTGTGGTTTTTTGTCCATTAATACATTTCTGAAAAACGTAAGAATACGTGAATGTAATCTATTCTCAACAGTAAGCCATGATAGATTTCTGTGCATTTCTGCAATGTGTGTCCTGTTGGAACACTGGAGAGCTAATCTGGCAGCTTTGTTTTGAGCTATTTGTAATTTATGTATGTCTGTTTTTGTAGCCGATGACCAGATGACTGGGCAATACTCAAGATGTGATAACACTAGAGCTTGAATTACTGTTTTCCTAGTGTTTAGTGTTATGTAGCTAGAACGTATATATGTCTGTGCATGTTCAAATAATCAATAATAATAATAATCAATCAATGCCCATTTATGTCCATGATGTTCCAACGCTCAAACTTATTCTGTAATTTTCAGAGTGGAAATATCCCGGTGGTATAACATCATGATTGATTGATTGAAGTGTATTAACAGTTTGCAGAATTACAGTACATTTCGAGCACAAACTCAATACAAAGACTGTTAACTGACAACTGTGAGGACGGTGGTCACCTCACCACCGGAGCGGTGGTCACCTCACCACCGGAGCGGTGGTCAGCTCACCACCGGAGCGGTGGTCAGCTCACCACCGGAGCGGTGGTCAGCTCACCACCGTAGCGGTGGTCACCTCACCACCGGAGCGGTGGTAAGCTCACCACCGGAGTGGTGAGGTCACCTCACCACCGGAGCGGTGAGGTCACCTCACCACCGGAGCGGTGAGGTCACCTCACCACCGGAGCGGTGGTCACCTCACCACCGGAGCGGTGGGGTCACCTCAACTACAGAGCGGTGATAAGCTCACCACGGGAGCGGTGGTCACCTCACCACTGAAAAATCCAGACTATGAATGAGCCTTTACTTAGTGCCCACTCTTCCTGTTACCGCCCCCACAATGTTTATAGGTGCCCACTCGACCTGCAGACCGACTACTGCACAGTGCAAGTCCATCACAGGCTCCTGCTCTCCCGAGGCGCCCATGACGGCGAGACACAGCAGCAGCTACACCACCACCAAGGCCCGGCCGCTGTTCTGGGATAGAGAGGTGATGTTCCAGTTCCACCACACCCACCTGGACCCCTCCTCAAGGGTCTACTGCTCAGCCCAGGCAACGAGTAGTACACGCTGTTGGAACTGTGAGCAGCCTCTTGGAGGAGGAGACGAGGAGACTCCTACCTTCTTCTGCCTGTCCTGCAAAGTGGTGCAGCCCCCGAGTGAAGACGTGTCGTACTTTACCATTATGGCGTGGTGAGTCATGTTGTTGTTTTATATATACTATAGCCCTAATACCCGTTGTGAGACGGACGCAGTACCCCCCCCCCCCTTGTGGCCGCGGGGGGTACTGCACCCTGGTGCGTTTTCGCATTTTTAATTCACTAATAAATTCATTATTAATCATTAATGTGTCAAATCGAAAAAAGGTTGGTGCAGGCAGTGAGGAGCTACGGCGGTGTTTCTGACACACAGACAGACTGACACACAGACAGACATTGATTGAATTATAGTATGATGATGATGATGATTATAGTATGATAGTATGATGATGATATATATATTATTTCTTTGTTTTTAGTCCAGTGCGTTTTTTTTGGTGTTCTCTGTTTGTGTCTTGCATAATTGACTATTTGGAATCACTGGCGGTTGGTGACTGACTGTGTTATTAATTATATTTTACGATTTTTGCCATTTACATATTTTCTGTGTGCCTATTCTTTACATTTTCCTGAGACATTGCCAAAGCATTTCCGGGGGTCCCCACTCCCAGCCAAAAACGTTGAGAACCCCTGCATTAGATACTATAAATGAAGTGCAATGGATATTATTATTATTATTATTATTATTATTATTATTATTATTATTATTATTATTATTGCTGGAAGCAGTAAACATGTGTTTCATTTACAGTAACCAGACCTTCACACTAGACACACAGCAGCTACAGAAGAGATACCTACAACTCCAGCGTTCTCTACATCCTGACAACTTCAGCCAAAAGACTCTGGTAGGATTCAAGAACATGTTTTTTCTTCCTGACCTCTTCTGAATTGGCAGAGCGACGTTATGATGGAACTCGAACTTGTAGGACACACACTAACCTTTTAAGTATGGGAAGCAGGGTGGGGAGGCCCGGATGGAATGGCTTAGCCTGGCTAATAAGCCAGACTCAAATCACACTGTCGTGTGGTATTTGAGTCTGGATCTTGTTTCCCGGGGGGCGGGTTCAAACATTTTCTTTTTGACGCAATTGGTCAGAGCTACTGTCAGTCAAAGGTCTCAAGCATTGAACGTCACTGTACCAAAGCCCGCCCATATTGCATACCGTGTCCCGTTTGGCCACACCGGTTCTCTGGTGTAGGAAATGGGCGTATACAATTGAGCCTCTCCAGACCGTAATCCGCCGGCAGGCAATTTTCTTTTTTGCCAACGGCTAATTCGGTCTGGCTTATTAGCCAGGCTAGGAATGGCTGGCAGATCAACAATATTTGGCGTCTGTCAGGCCTGTCAGCTCTTGTGAACACCGATGGTCTCAGGCGAAGGCCCTTCATGTAGAGCTGTTTCTTCAATAACACCAGCCACGTACTGCCATGTAAGCCTTGTATAAGTAAATGAGGTTTTGGTATGTGATGATGACGACCCCCCAAGGCCACATGAAGTCTAATTAAGAACAATGTCCAGAGGCGTTGATGATACATAAAACAATGACAATGTAAGCATAATTTGGGACAGGCTGTGAGGGAGGAGAGTGTTTAAGCTAACAACCGTTTTTTTTTTTCCTAAGGTGTTATTGTGTTGAATGATGAGCTTGCGTCTGTCATTATTATTCTATAACTGCATTCTGAGGTATGCTTTCAGCACCACACATACATACACATACAGTACTGTACATACACATACAGTACACACATACAGAACTGAATACCATTTTATGTAGGGATGTGCTGATGAGACAATTTGGCCGATATCGTTATCCGATATAATTAATTGCCATTATGGCCGATAACTGGGGTTTCCTGCAGACCTTTTTTGCCCTGGTACCGCACCGTGCCTAAAATCTCTGGCAGCACCGTGCCAAGACGAGCAAAGAAAAAAAAGTGGAGTGAAATATCTAATATTATACCGGTTGAAATAAGCTCTCAAGCTGTGCTGAAATGGGCATGACAGCACACCTAGACGTTTAATAGTAGAAGATTTGAGAACGGATAAATCAAGAATAAAAAAAATGTGTGTTAAGAAACTTCTCTTCTCTAACTTCTCTTCTATTTTATTTTGAGGGCAATAATAATTGATTAATCAGATTCTCTCCCTGGCCAGCACCAGGGCAAAGCTTTTTCCTGCAGGAAACACCGATATTAACCCATGTCGATATCTCATTCTGTATTTAAAAATATATAATTATTTGGCCATTCTGAAAAAGGCTGAATAAAAAAAAAAAGCACTAGGGATGCACCGTTATTGAAATGTTGGCTCATTATGGCTTAAGGCCAATACCGATGTGCAGATTAAACTCCCATCACTAATTTTATGTGTTAAAGTAACAACCTGTCCCAACTGTTTTCTGTCCAAGGCGCGATTCATACTCCTATTTTAGAGCCGAATAGAGCGTCGCAGTTGCGTCGCAGTCCCGCCAGCAGACAGATTTTTTCTTAATCGTGAAAATGCAGCACAAATCTTTGAATATATTCTTTCAGAGTGAACGTTTTTAACTCAAATCTTTGCTTCTGAGAGGTTCCTGGAACTGCATTTGTTCAGATGGGGGTTGGCGGCCAAATACAGATTTTTTTTGGGGTCCTTGACATGAAATATTGAACACCACTTACAGAAACATTGGTATTTTCAGGATTTCAAAGATTTCTTTTTAATTTCGATGTCAGGCCTAAATGGGTTAAGGTTCAAGTGTTTAATTAGGTAGTACTCAGACAAAATGTGTGGCTTCGTGGCTTGTAACTTGCAGATCTGCTTTTGTGTGACGCTGTGTGTTGGTATGATCAACCAGGGTCATTGATTTCAGAAAGAGAAGAATATAGCGATAAGGTTTCCTTTACTGCCCGACAACAACAAAACAAACTGCAGAGAACATAATCAATATAGCTGCAGTCCTTTTGGAATGGTTTCTCTTTCTCATAATAACACTTCAGAACTCAGGCTTGACATTTGAAAACAACGAAACAAACACTGTTGTTGGTGCAGTACTAGTTTCCAAGGACCAAACAACAAAGGAAAGAAAGAAAAGAAGAAGAATGTTTAATTCATGAGCAAAATAATAAATGTACAAATTACTTTTCGATTGATAAAATATGTAATTTTAACTAACTTCAATAAATGAAAAGAAAATGTTACTTAATTATACAATGAAAGATAAAATAATATATATTATACACATTAACAGAATTGTATTAACCCATTCTGTACGGGAACCCCTTTTGGTGTTTTAACTAAGCATTATGTTATACTTTAGCTATTGAAAAATAGCAGATCTACAAGCTCATAGCGCGCCACCGAGTTATTTCGACGTCAGGCCTAAATGAACAACTATTTATGTTGCCGGAAATGTAAAGCGAATGGTCCTTTTTGCAGAGGGAACAGGAGTATTCAGAGAAGCAGTCTGCTCTGTAAACAGAATGGTTTTATTTGCAGAGAGAACAGGAGTATTCAGAGAAGCAGTCTGCTCTGGTGAACAAAGCCTACCGGACCTTGCAGAAGCCTTTGAGTCGAGGCCTGTACATGGTGAGTCCTTATTTATTTTTACTCCACTAATCGTAGCTTCAAATTGACATATTGGTTGTTCAGTTTGACCCACCAGTTTTGGAGATATGGCTTATAGAGTAAATGTCTTGCAGAAAGCAGCGAGTCGAGAAAACAGACTTGAAAGGTTCACTTCTGTGTCTCTAACATTACACCTAGCTACATGTTTAAGCATTTATTTCATATTTACATGTCTTCTGTGGACTCTAACATTACACCTAGCTACATGTTTAAGCATTTATTTCATATTTACATGTATTCTGTGGACTCTAACATTACACCTATAGCTACATGTTTAAGCATTTATTTCATATTTATTTATGTCGAGTTCAGCTCTGACACTTATTTCAGACATGCTCTAGTATGTGAAGAGTCTGCCTGTGCTATTAACTCATTTTTTGAAAAGAAAAAATAAGTTTTCTCCACTGGTGAAAAGCTGGAATTTGCGCGATGGCAGGCTCTCAGTCAAATCTGGTCACACATGATAGTTTGGAATCAAATGGACCCTTGTGGGTCTGTAACTCTCGAGAGTGTTGGGTTCCATGTGTACACTCTCAGAGTTAAATTAACATCGGTCCCTGGCACATGTTTTCAAATTGTGCCGGGGCGTGTCATTCTGTGGGTCCTTGACATGAGTTTAATCGGGAACCTCTGGGTGTAAAGTGTGGTATTTATTTCCCCAGTTGGAGCTGGAGGGCGTGCACATTGAGGAGGGGACAGACCCTGGTCCTCTGGGTGTAGAGAGGAGGGGACAGACCCTGGACCTCTGGGGTTAAAGAGGAGGGGACAGACCCTGGACCTCTGGGGTTAAAGAGGAGGGGACAGACCCTGGTCCTCTGGGTGTAGAGAGGAGGGGACAGACCCTGGACCTCTGGGTGTAGAGAGGAGGGGACAGACCCTGGACCTCTGGGTGTAAAGTGTTGTATTTATTTCCCCAGTTGGAGCTGGAGGGCGTGCACATCGAGGAGGGGACAGACCATGGTCCTCTGGGTGTAGAGAGGAGGGGACAGACCCTGGACCTCTGGGTGTAAAGTGTGGTATTTATTTCCCCAGTTGGAGCTGGAGGGCGTGCACATCGAGGAGGGGACAGACCCTGGTCCTCTGGGTGTAGAGAGGAGGGGACAGACCCTGGACCTCTGGGGTTAAAGAGGAGGGGACAGACCCTGGACCTCTGGGGTTAAAGAGGAGGGGACAGACCCTGGTCCTCTGGGTGTAGAGAGGAGGGGACAGACCCTGGACCTCTGGGTGTAGAGAGGAGGGGACAGACCCTGGACCTCTGGGTGTAAAGTGTTGTATTTATTTCCCCAGTTGGAGCTGGAGGGCGTGCACATCGAGGAGGGGACAGACCATGGACCTCTGGGTGTAGAGAGGAGGGGACAGACCCTGGACCTCTGGGTGTAAAGTGTTGTATTTATTTCCCCAGTTGGAGCTGGAGGGCGTGCACATCGAGGAGGGGACAGACCATGGTCCTCTGGGTGTAGAGAGGAGGGGACAGACCCTGGACCTCTGGGTGTAAAGTGTGGTATTTATTTCCCCAGTTGGAGCTGGAGGGCGTGCACATCGAGGAGGGGACAGACCCTGGTCCTCTGGGTGTAGAGAGGAGGGGACAGACCCTGGACCTCTGGGGTTAAAGAGGAGGGGACAGACCCTGGACCTCTGGGGTTAAAGAGGAGGGGACAGACCCTGGTCCTCTGGGTGTAGAGAGGAGGGGACAGACCCTGGACCTCTGGGTGTAGAGAGGAGGGGACAGACCCTGGACCTCTGGGTGTAAAGTGTTGTATTTATTTCCCCAGTTGGAGCTGGAGGGCGTGCACATCGAGGAGGGGGACAGACCATGGACCTCTGGGTGTAGAGAGGAGGGGACAGACCCTGGACCTCTGGGTGTAAAGTGTTGTATTTATTTCCCCAGTTGGAGCTGGAGGGCGTGCACATCGAGGAGGGGACAGACCATGGTCCTCTGGGTGTAGAGAGGAGGGGACAGACCCTGGACCTCTGGGGTTAAAGAGGAGGGGACAGACCCTGGACCTCTGGGTGTAGAGAGGAGGGGACAGACCCTGGACCTCTGGGTGTAGAGAGGAGGGGACAGACCCTGGTCCTCTGGGTGTAGAGAGGAGGGGACAGACCCTGGACCTCTGGGTGTAGAGAGGAGGGGACAGACCCTGGTCCTCTGGGTGTAGAGAGGAGGGGACAGACCCTGGACCTCTGGGGTTAAAGAGGAGGGGACAGACCCTGGACCTCTGGGTGTAGAGAGGAGGGGACAGACCCTGGACCTCTGGGTGTAGAGAGGAGGGGACAGACCCTGGACCTCTGGGTGTAAAGTATGGTATTTGTGTCCCTAGTTGGAGCTGGAGGGCATGCACATCGAGGAGGGGACGGACCCCGGGGCCGACGCACACTTTCTCCTGGAGATCATGGAGATCAACGAAGCTGTGGACGAAGCCCAGAGCGTAGAGGACGCCAGCAGCATCGGCCAGAGCACTAAAGGTTAGGACATATATTATTTGCTGAAACAAACGGTGCGTGCAACAGTTTAACCTCTTAACCCATTTTGACCTGGGAACAATTCTACAAAATGTCTTCTAAATCCTGACAGTTTTCTGAAAAACCGTCATCTTAAAGTGAAAAACAAAGGCGGGTTTAGTGTGTTCCGCAGGCAAACTCTTAACTTAACACCCCCAACGCCCAAGACGAAGTATTGTCCAAAAGACAAAGTTTATTGATATGAAAACAGATCGCATGGCTCCACAGCCTGGGAGCGCCTGTTGGGCAGTCCTCCATGTTGCACAACAGTGAGACGTCATCGAAAATCTCCCTCCCCTGTTTAGCCGATGAAAACGAAAATCTTAAAACGTTAATAACTCGCGATCTAAATCATCCCGTCTAATTATGATCCTGGATTAGACGGCCCTCCGCTGTCCAGTCGATCGCCTTTAGAGTGGAGAGGCTATTGTTAGCTGCCACACACACATTCACAACACCATCCAAAAATAATATTCGATAATGTCACAAATGATCAATCCCACAAGTGAAAAGTGAAAATAGCCTATCTACAAGTTTGTAGATCTGCTATTTTCAACACATGACTAAGCATTTTATTTTCAACACTTGACTAAGCATTTTATTTTCAACACTTGACTAAGCATTTTATTTTCAACACTTGACTAAGCATTTTATTTTTTTGCAACAGTCGTTGGGGGGGGGGGGGGGGGGGGGGGGCAACATTCTCGATTAATCTCGGAAAACGTAATCGATAGAATAATTGCTACTAAGGCGCCTTTATCCAAGGCGCTTTACATAGATTGTGCATTACATTCACCCATTCACACACACATTCATACACCGATGGCAGCGGAAACCATGCAAGGCACCAACTAGCACATCGGGAGCAATTAGGGGTTCAGTGTCTTGCTCAAGGACACTTCGACAGTAACTCTGGGGGAGCTCGGGTTCGAACTGGCAACCTTACGGTTACCATCCAGGCACTCTACCCCTGAGCCACCGCCGCCCCAACATTGTATAGTTGCAGCATTAACCTATTTAGACCTGACGTAGAAATTTAAGAAATGTCTTCTGAATCCTGACAGTTTTCTGAAATACCTCATGTTTCTGTATCGGTGGTGATCAATATTTCATGTCAAGGACCCCTAGAATTATATGTAATTCGCCGCCGACCCCCATCTGAAAATATGTTGTTCCAGGGACCCCCCAGAAGCAAAGATTTTAGTTAAAAATGTTCACTCTGAAAGAATATAGATTCAAAGATTTGCGCCACATTTTCACGATTTTTCAAAAATAGCAGACCTACAAGCTCATAGCGCTATGAGCGGCACATAGTGCTATGAGCTTGTAGATCTGCTATCTTTCAATAGCTAAAGTATAACATAATGCTTAAAACGCCAAAAGGGGTTCCCGCCCAAAATATAGGTTAATATCATGACCCCGGTTCACCCCAAGGTTTGATGAAAGCTCAACATGACTTTAATCATTTATTCCTCACACTTTTTTATTTTCAGTGAAGCTGAACGACTTGACCAAGCAGATAGACACGGCCCTGTGTGAAGGTACTATACACTCCTCAGCAGTCTTGTTTTTGCCAGCAAATTTCTATTTTAGTCTCTTGAAATGTTTTCATTTAGTTTTTAATCACATTTGTGACCAACTCCAGCAGAATATGCCTCATCTCAACAGAATGAACATGCCTTAAATCAATAAATAAACTCGTTTTTTTTTTTATGTGATTTTCTTTTTTCTCCACACAGTTTGAATGTTGAAGAAGGTTTTCATTCGAACAGATTGTTCATTTGGGCAAATGAAATGTATACATTTATATGTCAAAGTGGGCTTGTTTTTTAACACTGTTTTGGGGGCAGAGAAGCGCAGTTCCGAGATTTGCATGTTGTTTTCAATTGGTCCTGGAATCTCTTTGTCCTCAGGTTTCACGCTCTGATCACCGCCCTTATGTTTGTAAACACAGAATTATTCTACATGGCTATAGTATGGAGGAGCATTTGGGTTATACTTTACAGAAAATAAACAAAACCACGTATAGCTACTCGCTGAAATACACTTCCCAGTCTGGAGTCTTTCACCAACAAACAGGCTAGAAGCTAGCTAGCCCAGTCACCTGGAATGTCTTAGTGTGAGTCTAGTTTTAGTCGACTAAATATCATAAGATTTTAGTCGACTAAATCTACAGTTGATTTAGTCGACTAAAATGTATTTAGGCGGGCCTTGATGCCGTCGTAATGACTGTTTTTACACTTGCTGAAAATAGCCGATCTACAAGCTCACAACACGGCACGCTGCGACGCGTTGTGAGCTTGTAGATCGGCTATTTTCAGCATGCAACCAAGTGTAAAATTACTTGTACTGGATCTCTTGTCCCACTAGTCCCTTCCTAACATTTTAGTCTAGTTTGTATTTGTCGACGAAATTGTCAGTATATTTAGTCTTAGTTTTAGTCGTCATAGCTTAGTTTCTATTTAGTTTTCGTCAGTGAAAAAAGGTAGTCGACGAACATTTTTTTGTCTTAGTTTTAGTCGACAGAAACAACACTGTTCCTCAACAGCTCCCACTCAGATTAATTGTACATTAGTATGTGAAGCCTTTCAATTTAGCAAAGCAATTCTATTGATCTGGTTTCCTTTTTGTCTCTTCTTTGTTTTAATCAGGAGTCATTCCATTGATCTGGTTTGTCTTTTTGTCTCTTCTTTGTTTTAATCAGGACAGCTTCAAGTTGCCAAAGACCTGCTGGTACGAATGAAGTACTTCACCAACATCCAAGACAAAGTGAAGGAAAAACTTTCAAAGCTCATGTAAAAGAAAGTTTTCCTTTGGTTGCAACTTTTCAAAAAACTTCCGACTGCTTAGAAAAAGAAAAAAAAAACTACATGCAAAGGGAATTATTATTCAGACTACAGAGTACAGTTTGATACTTGTTACAGAAATATTCAACGTGAGCCTCCCGGATTAAAGAATGACTCATTTTTACTCTTCCAGTGGACTTCAACTTAAAGGACAACTTTAGTTTTTTTTCAACCAAGGTTCATGTTTTAGGTTATTAGAGGAAGTAAAAGATGAGTATTACATTTTTTCCATTTGCTGCTTTCTTTCGTTTTAGGGATTTTAGCTCTTTTTGACAGGGGTGGGGAGGGGGGGAGGGGGGGGGGGCATTCGAGCATGGGGCTAAATATGTATTTATTTTTTACCAAATGTTATAGCGATTTACTATAGTCCTACTAGACACCAAGAAATTATATTTGACCACAAAGGTTCACAGGATCTACTGAATGTGTAGGTAGCCTACTGGGGGGAAGCCACACTGTGTGTCATAGGCTCAATATGTCAGTTTGACACATTCAGTAGATCCTGTGATCTTCTGTGGCCAGATGTAATTTCTTGGGGTTTATTAGGACTATAGTAAATAATAGAAAAATAAATCGATATAAAATGTTGTAAAGAAATACATATTTAGCCCCATGCTCGAATGCCCCCGCCCCCCCCCCCCCCTGTCAAAAACAGCTAAAATCCCTAAAACGAAAGAAAGCAGCACATGATAACAGCCTAAAACATGAACGTTGGTTGTAAAAAAAACTAAAGTTGTCCTTTAAATAAGCTGATTTGTTACATTACATTGAGACAAATAAAAAGTAGACATTGTGCAAAGTGTAATTGTAAGTGTAAATCTCATTTGAAACACACTAACTAACTAACATCATATTACACTAACTAACATATTCTAAATGTGTAAATCTCCTTTGAAACACACTAACTAACATAACTAACTAACTAACATCATATTCTTACTCACATCCAGTTTAGACCTAATGTGTGATTAACCAATTTTGGGCGGGAACCCCTTTTTGTTATACTTTAGCTATTGAAAAATAGCAGATCTACAAGCTCGTAGCGTGGCACCGAGTGTCGCGCTACGAGCTTGTAGGTCTGCTATTTTTTTAAAAGACGTGAAAATGTAGTGCAAATCTTTGAATATATATATATTCTTTCAGAGCGAACGTTTTTAACTCAAATCTTTGCTTCTGGGAGGGGAGGTCTCTGGATCAACATATTTTCAGATGGGGGTCTGCGGCCAATTACATATATTTTTGAGGGTCCTTGACATGAAAATGTTTGAGAACGACTGACATAGAAACATGAGGTATTTCAGAAAACTGTCAGGATTTAGAAGACATCTGTAGAATCGTTCCCAGGACTAAATGGGTTAAGTGTGACAGCGAGATCTCTAATTGCTGCTGATTAAAATGTAGGGGGGGTTCTCTCCGTACGAATACCAAACGACTCGCCCCGCAAAATGTTTTAACCCATTCTGGACGGGAACCCCTTTTGGTGTTTTAACTAAGCATTATGTTATACTTTAGCTATTGAAACATAGCAGATCTACAAGCTCATAGCGCAGCACCGAGTGGCGCGCTACGAGCTTGTAGGTCTGCTATTTTTTTTAAATCATGAAAATGCGGCACAAATCTTTGAATATATATTATTTCAGAAGACTTTTTATTTATTTCGACCTCGGGCCTAAATATTTCACAGAGACGGTGACGGCTTAATTAAGTTAATTTAGGACCTTCTAGCAGTTAATTTTGTTTTATTAATCACATTTCTTCCATGTAGCCCATGTTGTGTAATCATGGCATCATCATGCTATTATGCCCGTGGATATACAGAGTGACACATTAATATGATAATACCTTTTTAAATAATCACCAACATTAATTATGTTTATTTACAGCTAGGTAGAGAAGTGGGGCGAGATGGAAAAGGGGCGACCGTACCTGTTATTTACAGCTAGGTAGAGAAGTGGGGCGAGATGGAAAAGGGGCGACCGTACCTGTTATTTACAGCTAGGTAGAGAAGTGGGGCGAGATGGGAAAGGGGCGACCATACCTGTTATTTACAGCTAGGTAGAGAAGTGGGGCGAGATGGAAAAGGGGCGACCGTACCTGTTATTTACAGCTAGGTAGAGAAGTGGGGGGAGATGGAAAAGGGGCGACCGTACCTGTTATTTACAGCTAGGTAGAGAAGTGGGGCGAGATGGAAAAGGGGCGACCGTACCTGTTATTTACAGTTAGGTAGAGTAGTGGGGCGAGATGGGAAAGGGGCGACCGTACCTGTTACCCTCAGTACAGCCAGGAGGAACTTTAACAGTAGCAGTACCCCGGGCTACCTGACGGTGGAGACATAACACCTTCACATTAATGCAGCACAGACAGGGCAGCACATACTGTCTTGAAGCAAAAAGGATATATGTTATTGAAGCAGACAAACTTTTGAATTATTTGTGTTGGCTTTTATAATTATGTAACATTAATGTTATGAATGATAATCAGGAGGAGTCCTCTGAATGAAGATTGGTTGTTCAACCCATTTAGACCTGACCTTTAGACGATTATACAAATGTCTTCTAAATCCTGACAGTTTTCTGAAAAAGCTCATGTTTCTATGTCAGTGGTTCTCAAAATATTTCATGTCAAGGACCCCAAAAATTATATGTAATTGGCTGCCGACCCCCATCTGGAAATATGTTGTTCCAGGGACACCTCAGAAGCAAAGATTTGAGTTAAAAACTCAAATCTTTGAAATAATATATCATTTATTCAAAGATTTGCACCACCATTTTTCAAAAATAGCAGACCTACGAGCTTGTAGGCCTTTCTTTTTTTTTCAAGATTTTTATCCCACGATTTTGTAACCCATTCTTTCACCCAGTTTCAATTATCTAATTTAATCCTGGGCGCTACACTTCCTCTGCCAACCTGGGGGGGCAGCGGACTGACTTCATGCTTCTTTCTATGCATGAGGAGTCCAAGCTGCTTCTTTTCACCTGACGGGGGAATTTCCCCGGCCGGACGTAGTATGTGGAAGGAACACGTTATTCCGTCCAGTTCCTTTCCCCTCCCATCAGGCGCCCCGGCTGGCCAGGGGGAGGCAGTTTAGAGACCAGGATTACTGCATGTTTTTTTGTGTGAGGGTACCTACCTACCCTAGGGGACACAGGGAGAACATGCAAACTCCACTATGAATGCCTTCTAAATGAATAGTTCTCTTCACTTTCAACATGTTTCAAAAGGTTCAAAAGCAGCAGATGTACAAGCTCGCAGAGTGACACGAAGTCGCAGTTATACTTAATTAAAGATCTGTAAGCCAACTCAGATGGTGACAAATCATGACAACAAGCACAATGTTTTTGGACCGAAAAAATAATTAGAAGGAAAAATGGGCAGGGTATGACACTTTAGTTTTTGTTTGGCCCAAAATACTGTGTGTTTGTTGTCGTGATTTGTCACGTTCCCAGTTGGCTTTGTTTCGAGGCTTACAGGTCTTTAAATAAATACTTTTTTTATATGTTTATACAGGGAAATAATGCAGGAGAATTATTTCCTGGGCCTGTCGTCGTCATGAAAGGAGACTGCGATGCTCGTGTGTGTGTGTGTGTGTGTGTGTGTGTGTGTGATGGATGGAACTAATTGATGTGCCTGGAGGCACATCACAAACACTTTCCTGTGGGTTTTGTATGTGGGTAATTTGTGTTTTTATAGACATTTCAGTATTTCAAGGTGTCCATGTGCTCCATGATGTCATGCCCCACCACTGGCCGAACGGTTTGCGGAGCGGTCTTGATATCGGAAGCAAGATCGCTAGTTCGTATCCACGGACCGGCACGTTAAAATTACCACCGCTGAAGTGCCCTTGAGCAAGGCATTGAACCTCTACCATGAAATGTTCTATGAGCAGGGCCTGGCTGTAAACAAGTTCTTGAGCTTAGTCCAGTTACCCTGGGTAAACATAGTACCTTTCCTTTCCTTTGGACACTGCAGGGCTCACTTCCTTCCTGGACTACAATTACCATAATGCTTTTGTGCACTGTCCTTGTGGATTGGGGGAGGGCTGCCTTATGGAGACAACATGTAGTCCAAGGAAGCTCTGAGAAGGAAGGGAAGTGGTCACGTGACTGGGCTGCGCCATGACACTTTCATGGGAGCCAAACTCACACCGGAAGTGCAATGAATACATTGCAGTGAATGGAGCTGCCAGACGGGAAACGGTGGGAAGTCTCGCGATATTTGGTGCGTTCAGAAAGGTACGTTGTGCTCTACTTACATGTCTTCTGTTATTTTCCAGAAGTGATTACTTTACAAAAGGTCTCAATTGTTCATAAATAATGTTTGTTCATGAGCTGGTCACTGAGCTCTTATTGACTCCAGTGCATTCTGCCAAACTTCCGGGTATGAAAGTGTCCATGAAAGTGGCTTGACCACTTCACTTCCTTCTCAGAGCTTCCTTGATGTAGTCCAGGAAATAAGTGAGCCCAGTGTCCATCCATGACATCATGGAGCCCACGGACACTTTGAAATATACTGAAATATCTAAAAACCAAATATTACCCACATAAAAACCCACCAGGAAAGTGTTTCTTTCTTGTCTCCCAAACATCATTAAAATCAGATCTGGTTGAAAAAGGGGTGAACTAAGTGATGCAGACAGAAGGATAGTGATGTGTCTGGACTGTGTTTGATCCGCTAGGAGGAAGGTTGGCACACCACGTGTTAACCCATTCTGGGCGGGAACCCCTTTTGGTGTTTTAAAGCATGTTATACTTTAGCTATTGCAAAATAGCAGATCTACAAGTAGGTCTACTTGTAGGTCTGCTATTATTTTAAATCGCGGAAATGGGGCGCAAATCTTTGAATATATATTCTTTCAGAGTCACGTGTTCACACCATGCTGCAAACCGCTGTAACGTCACGTGTTCACACCATGCTGCAAACCGCTGTAACGTCACGTGTTCACACCATGCTCCAAACCGCTGTAACGTCACGTGTTCACACCATGCTCCAAACCGCTGTAACGTCACGTGTTCACACCATGCTGCAAACCGCTGTAACGTCACGTGTTCACACCATGCTCCAAACCGCTGTAACGTCACGTGTTCACACCATGCTCCAAACCGCTGTAACGTCACGTGTTCACACCATGCTCCAAACCGCTGTAACGTCACGTGTTCACACCATGCTCCAAACCGCTGTAACGTCACGTGTTCACACCATGCTGCAAACCGCTGTAACGTCACGTGTGCTGTTAGGATGCTCTTCTACTGAAGTTTTTTTTTTATTGATTGATTGATTTAATAACAGTTTGCAGAATTACAGTACATTTCAAGTACAACTCAATACAACAACTGTTAACAGTGAGTGGACGACACCATAAAGCATTACACTTGTTTACAACAGGGCACACCACTTTCAATTCATAAAAAAATTGCTCTCCCAACATCTTCATGTCAAGGACCCCCACGTTTATATGTATTTGGTTGCGGAAGTCGATACAGTAACTATTTAAAATACATTGACATTAATTTAAATTAAGTAATTGAATGCCACAGACGAAAAACAGTAAGTCCACACTATTTATCCATAATGTATAAATGATAGATAAGGGGTCAGGACAACGAGGCCTAGTCGTGGAGGGGTCAGTCTGAAATTTGGACTTAGACTGTTTTTCGTCTGTGGTACTCAACCCCCCCCCCCCCATTTTTCTTCTAAAAATTGCTAATTACCACGCACAAAAATGTAGTATTGATACAATCGATTATTTGCATAGCAAACCGATTCGATATACCGATTATTTCCATTGCAAAACGATACATAGTCAATGTGCTCAACCATTTTTCATGTCAAGGACCCCCAGAATTATCTGTATTTCGCCGCGGACCCCCATCTGAATATGTTGTTCCAGGGACCCCCCCCCCCCCCAGAAGCAAAGATTTTAGTTAAAAACATTTGCTCTGAAAGAATATATATTCAAAGATTTGCGCCACATTTTCACGATTTTTTAAAAATAGCAGACCTACAAGCTCCTAATTCGCACTACGAGCTTGTAGATCTGCTATTTTCCAATAGCTAAATTACAACATAATGCTTAAACACCAAAGGGGTTCCCCCCCCCCCCCCCCCAAAAAAAGAAAGACCCCCGGACGGCACTTTTGAGAAACCACTGCCATATTTAATGTGTAATATATAACTAAATGTGACAGAGTGCCACAGACACACATGTTAACACCAGCAGCTCCAAGCCTGCCTGTAACAATAGGGTGTTTGTTAGGAGGAGATGCTTATATACTCCTCTCTACTGAACCACTCCCTATGTAATACAGCCTGACTGGATGCATAGACTCCTCTCCTGAACCACTCCCTATGTAATACAGCCTGACTGGATGCATAGACTCCTCTCCTGAACCACTCCCTATGTAATACAGCCTGACTGGATGCATAGACTCCTCTCCTGAACCACTCCCTATGTAATACAGCCTGACTGGATGCATAGACTCCTCTCCTGAACCACTCCCTATGTAATACAGCCTGACTGGATGCATAGACTCCTCTCCTGAACCACTCCATATGTAATACAGCCTGGCTGGATGCTTATTGAGTCTGAGACAACAGAGTCACGTGCTCTGAGGTTTTGTCACTTTGGAGAAGCTCTTTCCCTAATCGTGGTGGAGAGACAGTGAATTAAACAGGACCTCTCCTCTCCCCCCCCCCCCCCCCCCCCCCCACCACACACAGACTAGCAGTAGCAGGCCTATTTATTATTCATGTTGTAATCGGAAGGAAGGGATCTAACAGTGCCTCTAAATTAATGAGAAATTGTCATCGACCGGCTCTGAGGCCACCAGCCTGTCTCCCAGGACTTTTTTGGTTTTGTTTGTTTTATCTTTCAAATTGAGTTTGAATAAAGGGAGTGTGGGGGACGTACGTTTCTGTGTACACAGTCCACAGTCCACCAGCATAAACTGACTGACGTGGAAGAGGGACAGCGTGGTGACAATGAACAGGGCCAATCACCACACTGTCTGTTTATAGATGAGCTGTGGTCTGTTTTAGCTGCTAGAGTGATGAGAACACGACAAACACAATGAATGAATGCACACCATGTCCTTTGGGTCTTTATTGCCCTGTTGGGGTGGTTGTCTTTATTGCCCTGGGGTGGTTGTCTTTATTGCCCTGTTGGGGTGGTTGTCTTTATTGCCCTGTTGGGGTGGTTGTCTTTATTGCCCTGCTGGGGTGGTTGTCTTTATTGCCCTGTTGGGGTGGTTGTCTTTATTGCCCTGTGGTGGTTGTCTTTATTGCCCTGTTGGGGTGGTTGTCTTTATTGCCCTGTTGGGGTGGTTGTCTTTATTGCCCTGGGGTGGTTGTCTTTATTGCCCTGTTGGGGTGGTTGTCTTTATTGCCCTGGGGTGGTTGTCTTTATTGCCCTGTTGGGGTGGTTGTCTTTATTGCCCTGTTGGGGTGGTTGTCTTTATTGCCCTGTTGGGGTGGTTGTCTTTATTGCCCTGTTGGGGTGGTTGTCTTTATTGCCCTGTTGGGGTGGTTGTCTTTATTGCCCTGTTGGGGTGGTTGTCTTTATTGCCCTGTTGGGGTGGTTGTCTTTATTGCCCTGGGGTGGTTGTCTTTATTGCCCTGTTGGGGTGGTTGTCTTTATTGCCCTGTTGGGGTGGTTGTCTTTATTGCCCTGTTGGGGTGGTTGTCTTTATTGCCCTGGGGTGGTTGTCTTTATTGCCCTGTTGGGGTGGTTGTCTTTATTGCCCTGGGGTGGTTGTCTTTATTGCCCTGTTGGGGTGGTTGTCTTTATTGCCCTGTTGGGGTGGTTGTCTTTATTGCCCTGTTGGGGTGGTTGTCTTTATTGCCCTGTTGGGGTGGTTGTCTTTATTGCCCTGTTGGGGTGGTTGTCTTTATTGCCCTGTTGGGGTGGTTGTCTTTATTGCCCTGGGGTGGTTGTCTTTATTGCCCTGTTGGGGTGGTTGTCTTTATTGCCCTGTTGGGGTGGTTGTCTTTATTGCCCTGTTGGGGTGGTTGTCTTTATTGCCCTGGGGTGGTTGTCTTTATTGCCCTGTTGGGGTGGTTGTCTTTATTGCCCTGTGGTGGTTGTCTTTATTGCCCTGGGGTGGTTGTCTTTATTGCCCTGTTGGGGTGGTTGTCTTTATTGCCCTGTTGGGGTGGTTGTCTTTATTGCCCTGGGGTGTTTGAAGCTGTGGAAGAAGTACTGTCAGATTATTTATTATTTTTACTGAAGGGACTTGTATTTGTCTGTCTTTTTTTTCTTCTACCGCCAAAAATAGCAGTTCTGGCTAAACTGTGCAGAGTCACATGTTTATGAAACGTTACCTGGCTGGTGGTCCCTCAACAAGACTCCACAACGCATAGAGAGAAACTTTACCTGGCCTCAACAAGACTCCACAACGCATAGAGAGAAACTTTACCTGGCCTCAACAAGACTCCACAACGCATAGCGAGAAACGTTACCTGGCTGGTGGTCCCTCAACAAGACTCCACAACGCATAGAGAGCCAGGTGGCTGCACAAAGAAGGTAAAAACGCATCACACTGGCACTGGCAGATTCTCTGATACATACATACATACATACAGTAGAGTATGTATGTATTGTGTTTCTTGTTTCGTGTTTCTTCACTAGTCCACCCATCGACTGATCTAATATACGGTAACCTTCCCCGTGCTTCTACACTAGTCCGATCCAGAAGAACACAGTTTTCCGGCCACTGCTACAGAGCTGACAATGAGGTTATATCTTCCCTTCTTCTCTGGAGTCCTGCCTCAAAGCAGACCAGAGGTAGAAAACTGTCGTTCCCTGATGTCATCGCTATAGGGACACATATGCAGGCATCAGTAAGCAGGAACTGGGGATGGCAATGAAGGACCGGGAAGTCTGGCGTGGTATGGTGAAATCCATGATCTCGACCACGGTCGAAAAATGATGATGATGATGATGATGATGATGAGAGTACCCGTTTCAACTTTCAACATTTCTCCCATACAGTGTCAAGCTGGTGCAGCTGGATGTAAAATAAGCTAATATAGGCATGTATACAGAAATGGAAGATATTGACTTACCGTCGAATATTAGCCAGTTTAACCCTATATATACTTCTATAGAAAGCTATATACCTCTACACCAAATCCCTTCACCGAGCATTGTGAGCTTGTAGATCTATTTTCATTGAATGTTCTTCCCAAAAAAAAAGCGACACTAGGATTGAAACAGTTAAACAGACCAAACACTGTGCAAGATTAATTCTAGTATTTTGCTTTGGCGACATATTTGTAGCTAGGTGTCCATATAGGAAGGAACTGTCCAAATGGACTGCTTCAGGGTACAGCTAGCGCCCCAGGACATTTTGGAAATTAATCAGTAACAACACTGTTGCATACATACAATACATACAGAAATATATTTCTGGTGCCCTGCACTGCCCACGACATTTTGGCACGGGTGTCGTGGTCAGACACTCATGAATACAAATAGTTCTTCAAATAATACTGTAAGTTGTAAAAAAAAAACATGTTGGCTCTGCGTGGAATTGTGATTGTGGAAAAATATACCAGAGAAAGATACTGTGTGGACATAGGGACAGACATAGGGACAGGTACGTGGACATAGGGACAGACATAGGGACAGGTACGTGGACATAGGGACAGACATAGGGACAGGTACGTGGACATAGGGACAGACATAGGGACAGGTACGTGGACATAGGGACAGACATAGGGACAGGTACGTGGACATAGAGACGGACATAGGGACAGGTATGTGGACATAGGGACAGACATAGGGACAGGTATGTGGACATAGGGACAGACATAGGGACAGGTACGTGGACATAGGGACAGACATATGGACAGGTACGTAGACATAGAGACGGACATAGGGACAGGTACGTGGACATAGGGACAAACATAGGGACAGGTACGTGGACATAGGGACAGACATAGGGACAGGTACGTGGACATAGGGACAGACATAGGGACAGGTACGTGGACATAGGGACAGACATAGGGACAGGTACGTGGACATAGAGACGGACATAGGGACAGGTACGTGGACATAGGGACAGACATAGGGACAGGTACGTGGACATAGGGACAGACATTGGGACAGGTACGTGGACATAGGGACAGACATAGGGACAGGTACGTGGACATAGGGACAGACATATGGACAGGTACGTAGACATAGAGACGGACATAGGGACAGGTACGTGGACATAGGGACAGACATAGGGACAGGTATGTGGACATAGGGACAGACATAGGGACAGGTACGTGGACATAGGGACAGACATATGGACAGGTACGTAGACATAGAGACGGACATAGGGACAGGTACGTGGACATAGGGACAGACATAGGGACAGGTACGTGGACATAGGGACAGACATAGGGACAGGTACGTGGACATAGGGACAGACATAGGGACAGGTACGTGGACATAGGGACAGACATAGGGACATGTACGTGGACATAGAGACGGACATAGGGACAGGTATGTGGACATAGGGACAGACATAGGGACAGGTATGTGGACATAGGGACAGACATAGGGACAGGTACGTGGACATAGGGACAGACATATGGACAGGTATGTAGACATAGAGACGGACATAGGGACAGGTACGTGGACATAGGGACAGACATAGGGACAGGTACGTGGACATAGGGACAGACATAGGGACAGGTACGTGGACATAGGGACAGACATAGGGACAGGTACGTGGACATAGGGACAGACATAGGGACAGGTACGTGGACATAGAGACGGACATAGGGACAGGTACGTGGACATAGGGACAGACATATGGACAGGTACGTGGACATAGGGACAGACATAGGGACAGGTACGTGGACATAGGGACAGACATATGGACAGGTACGTGGACATAGGGACAGACATAGGGACAGGTACGTGGACATAGGGACAGACATAGGGACAGGTACGTGGACATAGGGACAGACATAGGGACAGGTACGTGGACATAGGGACAGACATATGGACAGGTACGTGGACATAGGGACAGACATAGGGACAGGTACGTGGACATAGGGACAGACATATGGACAGGTACGAGGACATAGGGACAGACATAGGGACAGGTACGTGGACATAGGGACAGACATATGGACAGGTACGAGGACATAGGGACAGACATAGGGACAGGTACGAGGACATAGGGACAGACATATGGACAGGTACGTGGACATAGGGACAGACATAGGGACAGGTACGTGGACATAGGGACAGACATAGGGACAGGTACGTGGACATAGGGACAGACATAGGGACAGGTACGTGGACATAGGGACAGACATAGGGACAGGTACGTGGACATAGGGACAGACATAGGGACAGGTACGTGGACATAGGGACAGACATAGGGACAGGTACGTGGACATAGGGACAGACATAGGGACAGGTACGTGGACATAGGGACAGACATAGGGACAGGTACGTGGACATAGGGACAGACATAGGGACAGGTACGTGGACATAGGGACAGACATATGGACAGGTACGTGGACATAGGGACAGACATAGGGACAGGTACGTGGACATAGGGACAGACATAGGGACAGGTACGAGGACATAGGGACAGACATAGGGACAGGTACGTGGACATAGTGACAGACATATGGACAGGTACGTGGACATAGGGACAGGTACGTGGACATAGGGACAGGTACGTGGACATAGGGACAGGTATGTGGACATAGGGACAGACATAGGGACAGACATAGGGACAGGTACATGGACATAGGGACAGGTATGTGGACATAGGGATAGGGACAGACATAGGGACAGGTACGTGGACATAGGGACAGGTATGTGGACATAGGGACAGACATAGGGACAGACATAGGGACAGGTACGTGGACATAGGGACAGGTATGTGGACATAGGGATAGGGACAGACATAGGGACAGGTACGTGGACATAGGGACAGGTACGTGGACATAGGGACAGACATAGGGACAGACATAGGGACAGACATAGGGACAGACATAGGGACAGACATAGGGACATTGCTGTTCCTTGGAGTGGTTGCATCCACTCCAAAAAAGAACGGCGTTGACATAGGGACAGGTACGTGGACATAGGGACAGACATAGGGACAGGTACGTGGACATAGGGACAGACATAGGGACAGGTACGTGGACATAGAGACGGACATAGGGACAGGTACGTGGACATAGGGACAGACATAGGGACAGGTATGTGGACATAGGGACAGACATAGGGACAGGTATGTGGACATAGGGACAGACATAGGGACAGGTACGTGGACATAGGGACAGACATATGGACAGGTACGTAGACATAGAGACGGACATAGGGACAGGTACGTGGACATAGGGACAGACATAGGGACAGGTACGTGGACATAGGGACAGACATAGGGACAGGTACGTGGACATAGGGACAGACATAGGGACAGGTACGTGGACATAGGGACAGACATAGGGACAGGTACGTGGACATAGAGACGGACATAGGGACAGGTACGTGGACATAGGGACAGACATATGGACAGGTACGTGGACATAGGGACAGACATATGGACAGGTACGTGGACATAGGGACAGACATAGGGACAGGTACGTGGACATAGGGACAGACATATGGACAGGTACGTGGACATAGGGACAGACATAGGGACAGGTACGTGGACATAGGGACAGACATATGGACAGGTACGTGGACATAGGGACAGACATAGGGACAGGTACGTGGACATAGGGACAGGTACGTGGACATAGGGACAGACATAGGGACAGGTACGTGGACATAGGGACAGACATAGGGACAGGTACGTAGACATAGAGACGGACATAGGGACAGGTACGTGGACATAGGGACAGACATATGGACAGGTACGTGGACATAGGGACAGACATATGGACAGGTACGAGGACATAGGGACAGACATAGGGACAGGTACGTGGACATAGGGACAGACATAGGGACAGGTACGTGGACATAGGGACAGACATATGGACAGGTACGAGGACATAGGGACAGACATAGGGACAGGTACGTGGACATAGGGACAGACATATGGACAGGTACGAGGACATAGGGACAGACATAGGGACAGTTACGAGGACATAGGGACAGACATATGGACAGGTACGTGGACATAGGGACAGACATAGGGACAGGTACGTGGACATAGGGACAGACATAGGGACAGGTACGTGGACATAGGGACAGACATAGGGACAGGTACGTGGACATAGGGACAGACATAGGGACAGGTACGTGGACATAGGGACAGACATAGGGACAGGTACGTGGACATAGGGACAGACATAGGGACAGGTACGTGGACATAGGGACAGACATAGGGACAGGTACGTGGACATAGGGACAGACATATGGACAGGTACGTGGACATAGGGACAGGTACGAGGACATAGGGACAGACATAGGGACAGGTACGTGGACATAGTGACAGACATATGGACAGGTACGTGGACATAGGGACAGGTACGTGGACATAGGGACAGGTACGTGGACATAGGGACAGGTATGTGGACATAGGGACAGACATAGGGACAGACATAGGGACAGGTACGTGGACATAGGGACAGGTATGTGGACATAGGGATAGGGACAGACATAGGGACAGGTATGTGGACATAGGGACAGGTATGTGGACATAGGGACAGACATAGGGACAGACATAGGGACAGGTATGTGGACATAGGGACAGACATAGGGACAGACATAGGGACAGGTACGTGGACATAGGGACAGGTATGTGGACATAGGGATAGGGACAGACATAGGGACAGGTACGTGGACATAGGGACAGGTACATGGACATAGGGACAGACATAGGGACAGACATAGGGACAGACATAGGGACAGACATAGGGACATTGCTGTTCCTTGGAGTGGTTGCATCCACTCCAAAAAAGAACGGCGTTGACATATTACAGTGACATATTATTACAGTTGACATATTATGATATTACAGTGTGGTTTTTACCGGACATGCATCGATTGTATTTATGAAAAGATAAGTCCACAAAGCACAGCATAGCGAGGTCAGAGGTCAGGACTAATGGGGGGTGAGTCATGGGAGCACAGCATAGCGAGGTCAGAGGTCAGGACTAATGGGGGGTGAGTCATGGGAGCACAGCATAGCGAGGTCAGAGGTCAGGACTAATGGGGGGTGAGTCATGGGAGCACAGCATAGCGAGGTCAGAGGTCAGGACTAATGGGGGGTGAGTCATGGGAGCACAGCATAGCGAGGTCAGAGGTCAGGACTAATGGGGGGTGAGTCATGGGAGCACAGCATAGCGAGGTCAGAGGTCAGGACTAATGGGGGGTGAGTCATGGGAGCACAGCATAGCGAGGTCAGAGGTCAGGACTAATGGGGGGGTGAGTCATGGGAGCACAGCATAGCGAGGTCAGAGGTCAGGACTAATGGGGGGTGAGTCATGGGAGCACAGCATAGCGAGGTCAGAGGTCAGGACTAATGGGGGGGTGAGTCATGGGAGCACAGCATAGCGAGGTCAGAGGTCAGGACTAATGGGGGGTGAGTCATGGGAGCACAGCATAGCGAGGTCAGAGGTCAGGACTAATGGGGGGGTGAGTCATGGGAGCACAGCATAGCGAGGTCAGAGGTCAGGACTAATGGGGGGGTGAGTCATGGGAGCACAGCATAGCGAGGTCAGAGGTCAGGACTAATGGGGGGGTGAGTCATGGGAGCACAGCATAGCGAGGTCAGAGGTCAGGACTAATGGGGGGTGAGTCATGGGAGCACAGCATAGCGAGGTCAGAGGTCAGGACTAATGGGGGGGTGAGTCATGGGAGCACAGCATAGCGAGGTCAGAGGTCAGGACTAATGGGGGGTGAGTCATGGGAGCACAGCATAGCGAGGTCAGAGGTCAGGACTAATGGGGGGTGAGTCATGGGATGCCCACTGTGTTGTGTTGCGTCTCAGCACAGCAGCCCATGGTCTGTCTTCTCCTTGGCCTTTAGTCTGCCTGACTCAGACACACACTAGAAGATATCCTTCCACCCTCTTCCACACGCAGCGCAAGCCTCAAGGCTGTGTGTGTGTGTGTGTGTGTGTGTGTGTGTGTGTGTGTGTGTGTGTGTGTGTGTGTGTGTGTGTGTGTGTGTGTGTGTGTGTGTGTGTGTGTGTGTGTGTGTGTGTGTGTGTGTGTGTGTGTGTGTGTGTGTGTGTGTGTGTGTGTGTGTGTGCGCGTGTGTGCGTCACGAAAAAAACTAAAATAACCCATTCTGACCTGAGATCAGATTCAAAAAAATGTCTTCTACATCCTGACAGTTTTCTGAAAAAGCTATGTTTCTATGTCAGTGGTTCTTTCGATTTTTCGAAAAATAGTAGACCTACAAGCTCGTAGCGCGCCACTCGCGCTATGAGCTTGTAGATCTGCTATTTTTCAATAGCTAAAGCACAACGTAATGCTAACAAAACCCAAAATGGGATAAACAAAGCAATTGCCGTTAATTGAACTAAATAAATACAAACTAGAAGAGGAAAAGAAACGTATTGTTTGTGTGCATGTTTACAAAACTAACTGAAATGATAGACGATCTCTTTCCTTTTGGCCAGTTTATTTATAAGCTTAATCTGTATAACTGAATATTCTCGAGTTTCTTATTATTATATTACACAATACTTACTCTGGCCCGTGTTGTCATGTGCAGGACGGAAAAGGACAGAAAAAACTAACACTAACACTAAAATGAATACAAACTAAACAGGGAAAAAAAACCCGGTTATAACGTTGGTGCGTGTGTGTTCGTGTTGTTTTTGTCGACTAAAACTATGACGAAAAATGTCCGTCGACTACCATTTTTCACTGACGAAAACTAAATGTAAACTAAATGAAAACTAAGCCATGATGAATAAAACTGAGACTAAATGTATTGACAATTTTGTCAACAGATGAAAACTAGACTAAAATGTTAGAAAGGGACTAGTGGACAAGAGATCCAGTATAAGTCATTTAACAGTCATTGGAAATAGCTGATCTACAAGCATTACGACAGCATCAAGGCCCGCCGAAGCACATTTTGTTTGACTAAATCAACTGTAGTTTTAGTCGACTAAAATCTCATGACATTTAGTCGACTAAAACTAGACTAACACTAACACATTCCAGGTGACAAGTGCAAGTATAGCTGAATTAAATAGACATCTGTGAGGACCATTTACCCTGCATGGTCCTCACAAGAGAAATGGTCATTTCATGGTTAAGAATTAAGGGTTAGAAATGGCAAATTTCTTTTTTTAAATGGCGTTCATAATATGGACATCCTATACCTAAAAGGATGATGTCCAGTGTATAGTAATGCAAGTCGTGCGTGCGTGCGTGTGCGTGCGTACGTGCGTGCATGCTCTCCTTTCAACTGCGTAAAAATATCCATGCCTGTTCGGATTCCACGCTGCCTCTGATCCCACTCACATGCTGGTTTAGCTCAGAGAGGCTCCATCTCTCCTAACCCCGGCCGTCATAGTCCCAAAACGGTCCCTCTTTGAAAACCCGATCCTCCACACGCGGGTCAGTCAGGCAGGCGTGCGATTCTTCTAGCGTTTTAGCCGGGGCGTGCTGTGGTCTCTGGTGTGCTGGCCTTGACCTTGTGCTTTTATTAAAGCACCAATAGTCTACAAGGATTATATAGTTTCTCTGACTGTGTGTAATGTCAGTGTGCTCCCCCCCCCCCGCCCTCACATTGTAGATTGTCTTTTTTGTTTTGTTTTTTTAAGACAGCTTGGCGAGTGTAGCGTGATTCCACTGAATGTAGCGTGATTCTGTGATTCCACTCAATGTAGCGTGATTCCACTGAATGTAGCGTGATTCTGTGATTCCACTGAATGTAGCGTGATTCCACTGAATGTAGCGTGATTCTGTGATTCCACTGAATGTAGCGTGATTCCACTGAATGTAGCGTGATTCCACTGAATGTAGCGTGATTCCACTGAATGTAGCGTGATTCCACTAAATGTAGTGTGATTACACTGAATGCAGTGTGATTCCACTGAATGTAGCGTGATTCCACTGAATGTAGCGTGATTCTGTGATTCCACTGAATGTAGCGTGATTCCACTAAATGTAGTGTGATTCCACTGAATGCAGTGTGATTCCACTGAATGTAGCGTGATTCTGTGATTCCACTGAATGCAGTGTGATTCCACTAAATGTAGTGTGATTCCACTGAATGTAGCGTGATTCCACTGAATGTAGCGTGATTCCACTGAATGTAGCGTGATTCTGTGATTCCACTCAATGTAGCGTGATTCCACTGAATGTAGCGTGATTCTGTGATTCCACTGAATGTAGCGTGATTCCACTGAATGTAGCGTGATTCTGTGATTCCACTGAATGTAGCGTGATTCCACTGAATGTAGCGTGATTCCACTGAATGTAGCGTGATTCCACTGAATGTAGCGTGATTCCACTAAATGTAGTGTGATTACACTGAATGCAGTGTGATTCCACTGAATGTAGCGTGATTCCACTGAATGTAGCGTGATTCTGTGATTCCACTGAATGTAGCGTGATTCCACTAAATGTAGTGTGATTCCACTGAATGCAGTGTGATTCCACTGAATGTAGCGTGATTCTGTGATTCCACTGAATGCAGTGTGATTCCACTAAATGTAGTGTGATTCCACTGAATGTAGCGTGATTCCACTGAATGTAGCGTGATTCCACTGAATGTAGCGTGATTCCACTGAATGCAGTGTGATTCCACTGAATGTAGCGTGATTCCACTGAATGTAGCGTGATTCCACTGAATGTAGCATGATTCCACTGAATGTAGCATGATTCCACTGAATGTAGCGTAATTCCACTGAATGTAGTGTGATTCCACTGAATGTAGCGTGATTCCACTGAATGTAGCGTGATTCCACTGAATGTAGCGTGATTCCACTGAATGTAGCATGATTCCACTGAATGTAGCGTGATTCCACTGAATGTAGCGTGATTCCACTGAATGTAGCGTGATTCCACTAAATGTAGCGTGATTCCACTGAATGTAGCGTGATTCCACTGAATGTAGCATGATTCCACTGAATGTAGCGTGATTCCACTGAATGTAGCGTGATTCCACTGAATGTAGCGTGATTCCACTGAATGTAGCGTGATTCCACTGAATGCAGTGTGATTCCACTGAATGTAGCGTGATTCCACTGAATGCAGTGTGATTCCATTGAATGTAGCGTGATTCCACTGAATGTAGCGTGATTCCACTGAATGTAGCGTGATTCCACTGAATGCAGCGTGATTCCACTGAATGTAGCGTGATTCCACTGAATGTAGCGTGATTCCACTGAATGCAGTGTGATTCCACTGAATGTAGCGTGATTCCACTGAATGCAGTGTGATTCCACTGAATGTAGCGTGATTCCACTGAATGTTTTTTAGCGGTCTAGGCTTAGATTAGACGTTGAAACGGCGTCGTTTCAACGTCTATATATAGACGTTGAAAAAACGTTGTTTAATTAGATTAGACCAGTTGTTTCAACGTCTAATCTAAGCCTAGACTGCTGAAAAACTTTCATTTTTACACTATTTTTACCCCCGTTTTTAGACCAATTTCTTTGCCATTTAGACACCATTAGACTACAAAAATGCTCAGTGGGAGATGGTGACTCGTAACATTGGTAAACAGTTTGGGAAACAGTGGTCTATCTATGACAACAAAGCACTATTAATGTGTTCATTAATATCTCTACACAGTATCCGATATGACGTGGTAGGTAGAGTGTATATATCTGTAGACGGCACACCTTTTCATCTTTCCACTGTTGTCCTGCTTGTTATTTTTATACCCTTTGCTGTTTAGTCCATTTTGGGCGGGAACCCCTTTTGGTGTTTTAAGAATTATGTTAATACTTTAGCTATTGAAAAATAGCAGATCTACAAGCTCATAGCGTGCCACCGAGTGGCGCACTACGAGCTTGTAGGTCTGCTATTTTTGAAAAATCGTGAAAATGCGGCACAAACCTTGGGACTATTCTTTCAGAGCGACCGATTTTAACTCTAATCTTTGCTTCTGGGGTGGGGGTCCCTGGAATAACATATTTTCAGATGGGGGTCGGCAGCCAATTACATTATACACATTTTTGGAGTCCTTGACATGAAATATTGAGTGATATAGGCCTAGAAACATTCTATTATATATTTCAGAAAACTGTCAGGATTTCGAAGACTTTTTTTTTAATTTCGACGTCGGGCCTAAATGGGTTAGAAAAAGGGCCACAGCAATTTATCGGTGCCATTTCCCAGGTGTCTGCAACTGTGCTGTTGAACACCAATCATTGCTGGCAAACTCTGACCACATATACAGTAGGACCTGGGTTATTATAAAACTACAGGCGCACATACTGTACATGTCTCCATGGACATGGACATGGAATTGTCGGGGATGCAACAGATTATCAAAGTAATTGGTCACAAATAATCACCATAATAATTTAAGTAAATAATTGATTACAACCCATTTTGGGGCGGGAACCCCTTTTGGTGTTTTAACTAAGCATTATGTTATCCTTTAGCTATTGAAAAATGGCAGATCTACAAGCTCATAGCGCGCCACCAAGTGGCGCGCTACGAGCTTGTAGATCTGCTATTTTAGAAAAATCGTAAACGCAAATCGTAAACATTTCGACGTCAGGCCTAAATGGGTTAATAATTTCTAATTTCGTATTTTGGGAATGTCGTTGTGTGGTCGTAAACTGAAAAGCGTTTTTCACAACTTGCATTGTGATCTTTTACAGATCGGCTACTATATATCCACTTTGTCTGCATGACCTCGTTGTGCGGAAAAGCTTCAGTGGTTAATCAATGCATTGATATATTTAAAAAAACAAAATATATCATTGAGTGGCCCCTAGTGGCCACTCTATCCCTGATCCACCACCGCCCTACAAGACTCGCTTCGCACATAACCAATAGTTCTAGTGTTTCTTCCCTGATAAAAATGTATCGCTAACGTCAAATCCAAACACGACTCCTCCACTTCTACCACTCGGCTGCATCTCTGTGTGGTGAATTCCCAGAGGGGTGAGACTCACTGCGGCAGGCAGGCAGACAGGCAGACAGGCAGGCAGGCAGGCAGGCAGGCAGGCAGGCAGGCAGGCAGGCAGGCAGACAGGCAGGCAGGCAGGCAGGCAGGCAGACAGGCAGGCAGGCAGGCAGGCAGGCAGGCAGGCAGGCAGGCAGGCAGACAGGCAGGCAGGCAGACAGACAGACAGACAGACAGGCAGGCAGACAGGCAGTACCACTAAGCTTTTCATTCGGGCCCTGTAGAGAAGATTTCTGGTGAAATCTCTGCTCTTCTCAGCAATATAAAGTAGATAGCCGCACATTTAGAAATGGTGTGTGTGTGTGTGTGTGTGTGTGTGTGTGTGTGTGTGTGTGTGCGCGTGTGCATGTGCATATGGTGACTCAGGAGACCAGTGTCATATTATTATCGCATCCCTTTTGGCACATATCGTATCAGAGTGATTATCCATTTAAGACCTGAGGCCCATTCTAAAAATGTTTAAAAAAAAACTCCCAACTGTTTTCTGAAAAACGTTTTTGCTACTGTATATCAGTGGTTCTCAAACCGACCCTCAAAATGGTACAGTATGTACTAGTCCTTATACCCGTTGGAATTTACAGTATGAACACCATGCACACACACACACACACACACACACACACACACACGACCCTTCCAACACACGTCGATGCAAGACACAAACGTCACACACACACACACACACACACACACTGTGTGTGATGTTCGCTTCATGGCAGTCAGTAGGAGAGTCCGTCACTCGTATACGAGCTTGTAGATCTGCTATTTTTAAACTGGTCAAAGTGTGAGAGTGCAGCCAATGGGTTAATCTATCTGCCCCACCAAAGTATAGCAGTTGTCACATAATCCCCCTTATCTTTATCCCTCCTCGAAAACCTCTAAAAAAACCCCCCCTCAAATTATATCTGGATTAGATCCCGAACACGACACCAATCAGCTGTGCTCAGCGTTGGGTAGCCAGAGATGCCAGCAGTGCGTTATCTATCTATCATCCCCACAATATCCACTCCTTTCATATTCTGGTATTCGGTTGAAAGAAAAAGTAGAAAATCAACCCTTTTTCTTTTTCAATATTGTTCTAATGAAAACTGATCATAAACAACATTTCCAATCGATCAAAGCGATTGATTAAAGTGTCTGGCATTTTCAGTCTTTGAAATTACAGTATAGGCTACTAATTACAGTATAGGCTAAAAATTACAGTATAGGCTACTAATTACAGTATAGGCTACTAATTACAGTATAGGCTACTAATTGTTAGGCTATCCTTCAAATTCGACTTAAGAGAGTCTGATAAGAGAGTCATTAAAGTGGTGAAACAGATCTTGCTGCTTTAACCCATTCTGGGCGGCAACCCCTTTTGGTGTTTTAACTAAAGCATTATGTTATACTATAGCTATTGATTTTTTTTTTTTAGAAAAGTCGTGAAAATGCGGCACAAATCTTTGAATAATATATATTCTTTCAGAGGACTTTCGATGTCAGGCCTAAATGCTTTATTCACTAATTTGTGCTGCATGGGGACAGTGGGAACCCCTGGGAATCCCTCAAGGACCCCACTGTCCTTGAGGGGCAGTGGGGTCCCTCAAGGACCACCACCTGAGAACCCCTCAAGGACCCCCACTCGAGAACCACTGGCACTGCAGTGAACCTCGCCTCTTTCTCAGGCGGAGAAAGGAGGCACCAGAAATGCCACCATAAAAATGCTGGCGTGCATGAATTGAATTCAGTGTAAAGTCAGGCTTTATTTTTATAAAGTGAGCGGTCGGCCGGCCAGCCAGCCCGGTGGGTTGAAGGTTAGAGATGTCTGCGTTGTGGGATGGAAACAAACCCATCAGGCATTCACTTTGTGCCACAAGTTGAAGGCAATCCCCCTCCGTCCGTCTTTACTGGAGACGTCTCTCTGTCTCAATCCCCCTCCGTCCGTCTGTACTGGAGACGTCTCTGTCTCAATCCCCCTCCGTCTGTCTGTACTGGAGACGTCTCTCTGTCTCAATCCCCCTCCGTCTGTCTGTACTGGAGACGTCTCTCTGTCTCAATCCCCCTCCGTCTGTCTGTACTGGAGACGTCTCTCTGTCTCAATCCCCCTCCGTCTGTCTGTACTGGAGACGTCTCTCTGTCTCAATCCCCCTCCGTCTGTCTGTACTGGAGACGTCTCTGTCTCAATCCCCCTCTGTCTGTCTGTACTGGAGACGTCTCTCTGTCTCAATCCCCCTCCGTCTGTCTGTACTGGAGACGTCTCTCTGTCTCAATCCCCCTCCGTATGTCTGTACTGGAGACGTCTCTCTGTCTCAATCCCCCTCCGTCTGTCTGTACTGGAGACGTCTCTCTGTCTCAATCCCCCTCCGTCTGTCTGTACTGGACACGTCTCTCTGTCTCAATCCCCCTCCGTCTGTCTGTACTGGAGACGTCTCTCTGTCTCAATCCCCCTCCGTCTGTCTGTACTGGAGACGTCTCTCTGTCTCAATCCCCCTCCGTCTGTCTGTACTGGAGACGTCTCTCTGTCTCAATCCCCCTCCGTCTGTCTGTACTAGAGACGTCTCTCTGTCTCAATCCCCCTCTGTCTGTCTGTACTGGAGACGTCTCTCTGTCTCAATCCCCCTCCGTCTGTCTGTACTGGAGACGTCTCTCTGTCTCAATCCCCCTCCGTCTGTCTGTACTGGAGACGTCTCTCTGTCTCAATCCCCCTCCGTCTGTCTGTTCTATAGAGACGTCTCTCTTCACCTTGATGCGATCTGTCGTCCTGCTGCTGCAAATACTCCCTCCCTGCAGCCTATCTGACGGCAGACATGTTGTTCATGTCAGATCCATCCAGCCTCTCTCTCTCTCTCTCTCTCTCTCTCTCTCTCTCTCTCTCTCTCCTCTCTCTCTCTCTCTCCTCTCTCTCCCGTCTTTGAATAACTCGCATCATTACGACAATATGCCTAATTTACTTCTCGGTTTGCGAAGGGGCTGCTAGCTGGCGCTGCCAAAGAATCCAAACTTAAGCCACATGTAAAAGCGTCAAAATCCGGAGCTTATTTTAATTAATGAAAGGTTATTTTACCCATTATGGTATGAGACTTAGAGAAGCTCATAAGTGCAATATCTCTTGTGGCCAAGCAGGCGTTCCCCCCTCTTGAGAGAGTTTCTTCTCCCATATGGTTTGAAATCCTGAGTTGGACATGAAAGTTATGGATCACAGCATTAGAGAAGCTGTCCCTGGTGTGTGACTGGATAAAAGTAAGAGAGATTTTCAATTTGCAATGAAAACCCTCAAACCCTGTCTGCATGGATGGTGTTTAATGGGATGAGGAGCTCTCCAGGGGGGGGGGAAGCAAGCAAATTAGCATAAATGGGCACGGCCAAGCCTGATTTCCTGTCATTCAGGCATGAAACAAGCTTCCCCTAGAGGTTGTAAAAAACATTTTCTTTAGTCTCCGACGCTTAACTTTGTGTGTCCGTATATGTCTATTAGAGTACTGATGTGTGTCTGTGCATCCATATATATAACATATATATACTTAACTTTGTGTGTCCGTATATGTCTATTAGAGTACTGATGTGTGTCTGTGCATCCATATATATAACATATATATACTTAACTTTGTGTGTCCGTATATGTCTATTAGAGTACTGATGTGTGTCTGTGCATCCATATATATAACATATATATACTTAACTTTGTGTGTCCGTATATGTCTATTAGAGTACTGATGTGTGTCTGTGCATCCATATATATAACATATATATACTTAACTTTGTGTGTCCGTATATGTCTATTAGAGTACTGATGTGTGTCTGTGCATCCATATATATAACATATATATACTTAACTTTGTGTGTCCGTATATGTCTATTAGAGTACTGATGTGTGTCTGTGCATCCATATATATAACATATATATACTTAACTTTGTGTGTCCGTATATGTCTATTAGAGTACTGATGTGTGTCTGTGCATCCACAGAGTACTGATGTGTGTCTGTGCATCCACAGAGTACTGATGTGTGTCTGTGCATCCATACGGGCGGCTGTCTCAGGAGGTAGGGCAGGTCGTCCAATGATCTGTGGGTCGGTGGTTCGAATCCCGGCTCCTCCTCCTGTCTACATGTTGAAGTGTCCTTGGGCAAGACACTGAGCCACAAATTGCTCCCGATGTGCTGGTTGGTGCCTTGCATGGCTTCCGCCGCAAACGGTGTATGAATGGGTGAATGTAATGCACAATCTATGTAAAGCGCCTTGGATAAAGGCGCTATATAAATGCACCATTTACCATTCATACAGTGTATGTGAGTAGGGGAGAGCCGCCAAGGTTGTAACGCTTCACGGTTATAACATGGACGTTATCTCTTGATTGGTCAGCGCCACCATGACGCCATCGCGTCAGTATGTGTACAGCAACGTACTCTACGTGCCCAGGAAGTTTGAAGTGTTTACCTTCATCCCACGGGGAGCTATTGGCGAAAAACTGATTTTTCTCAATAAGCAAAATTTTTACACCTGGAGTATATGTGTGCTACAATTTTTTTCTTTGATGTTGGTGAATAAAAATCCACATGGATGTCTTCATGCTTATGTTCTTCATTAGTTTGCATCGTGTTTAGACGGAATGCACGTTCATTCTGGTCTGTAAGCAACGGCAAAGAAAACTTGCAAAAGTGGATCAATTGTAACACACGCCGGCTCCATTCAATACCATTATAGGTCATATTTACACAGTTGACATATTGGCTAATATTTTATGTTCTAAAATTGTATTGTATTGTGTAGTGTATTCTAAAATTATTGTAGGGTTGTATAACATTGTACAACTCAATAAATCAAACGTTTGTTTAATCAATGTATTTCCCCACTGAACTGACCAAAAAAAAAAGAAAGCCCAAACTGGTACACCCGATACTATTTAATATTTCCCTTATTTTTTATACATTTTCTTATCACATCCATGGTATGAAAACAATGCTAAGGAGTTGCTTCAATGAAATATAATTGCTTTAAGCTGAAAACGATATGTTTAATGATGTTTTTTAGCGTTACATTTATCATGCATGCCGTTACAATTAATCCGTCATGCGCAGCAATTGTAACACTGGAACAGCGTCCACGTTCGGTTTAATAACTCCCGACCTGTTTTATAAAAACAATTACTTGAAGTGGTTTATGGTAGCAGACATGTGTAGGTCCGTTGCCTGAAAATATTACATGTGTAGATAAACGGATCTCTGAGTAAAAAAATGAAACGTGCAAAATGTTACATCCTTGGCGGCTCTCCCCTACTGATGTGTGTCTGTCCCTTCCATAGACTGTAAAAGAAAATATGGACAAAGCGTTCTCCGGGTCTGATATGGACGTAAGATGAAGCCTGTCAGTCCTTGAAATGTAAATTGCCATCTTTCTAGATCCGTTTGGGCCTAGCTGGCCATTGGCTGGCCCAGACAACGAGGCGGGACTTCCCCCCCTTCTTCTTCGTTGGTTTTTATTTTGACTCGAGAGGGGGGTGGCTCCCGATCATAGACTGTAACGGTAGCCATGCCCCTCAGAACATACGCGACTTTATGGTCATTTTTTTAATAAATGGGACCATAATTTTCCAAAAATAATATTATGACGTGAGAAATGAGACTTTAAACTAGTGACTGGAAGCAGAAAGTATTCATGACCATGTTTATTAAGGTAATACAGTCTAGGTGAAGTTGGGCTTTTGGGTTTTTTGGGCCCAATGACAGCGCCACAACAGCCCATTATATGAACATTGAGGATGTCCCGATTTCCTTAGTGGCTTCACAAAATATCTGTCTGACTGCCCCCCTGGTCCATTCATACAGTGTCTATTTGAGTATGGACAGCTGTTGGAGTAGGATCTTTGACCCCTGCATGCGACCTGGTGATTGGAGCCAGAGAGTAAGACAGGTTTATGAACACTCCGTTCACTTCGTGGGGCTTCAGTCCAAGTCTTCTACATCAGTTCCCAAACTTCTTCATGTCAAGGACCCCCAAATTGACACTAATCATCCCGCGGACCCCCATTTGAAAAGACATGCCAGGGACCCCTATAAGAGAAGAATTCTGGGAGGAAAACAGAAACGGGGTGAGTTGTCTTGTTACCTGATTCTCGTTAGAGAAATTCAAAGTCCAGCCGTCTGCTGTCCAGCCTCTCCCACCCCTCTCTGGGGGAAATTCTGGGAGGAAAACAGAAACGGGGTGAGTTGTCTTGTTACCTGATTCTCAACCAGTTTCATTTAAAAGTAAAAATCAATGTTAATCTAACTCTTAGAGAGAAGAAAGTCTCTCTGCTCCTAATAACACAACGTATACCGTAGCTCAGGTTCACTGCAGGTCAGATAGACGGGATTCATTTTTAGTGGGAAGAGTTGAGACAGTAATTATTACAGTGTGTGTGTGTGTGTGTGTGTGTGAGTGTGTGAGTGTGAGTGTGGGGGGTAAGCACAAACAACATTAGTTTTTTTTTAATCTGCGAAAAGCTGAAACTGGTGTGATTGTGTTTTATTGGAATTCAGCAGAAATAATAAGCACCTGTGGCGATATATATCGCATTTGCTGGATATTGGGATATACTCACCGCATCTCTGTGCATTTGTTTGACTGTGAGTCTGTCGCTGGTTTCAGGTTCAGAGACCTTGTATCTCATATAGCAGTGTTGATTTCTGTCGACTAATACGACAAAAAAAACCTTTTTCACTGACGAAAACTAAATGGAAACTACATGAAAACTAAAGCTATGATGACTAAAACTGAGGCATTTTACGCTTGGTTGCATGCTGAAAATAGCCGATCTACAAGCTCCCAACGTGTCGCAGCGCGGCGCATTGTGAGCTTGTAGATCGGCTATTTTCAGCAAGTGTAAAATCAGTCATTACGATGCCAAAATACATGATACATGGTCTTAATTGCGACAACCGGTCGCATTTACTATGATCCCTGATTTACTGTATCATCACTGATGATGTCATAGTGATGTCCTGAGACCTGGGCACAATATACAGTATGGGGGCTTTCCCCATATATGGGGATTTAGAGTGACTGATCTGACGGACAAAACTCACGATTCCATAGTTGTTGTTGCAATGTGAGCTTGAGACTACCTAGCATCGGAAACCCAGACGTTTTTATGTCTGGGTCCGAGTCCACTTCAATACGGCATAGAGTAGTGCAAACGAGTCCACTTCAATACGGCATAGAGTAGTGCAAACGAGTCCACTTCAATACGGCATAGAGTAGTGCAAACGAGTCCACTTCAATACGGCATAGAGTAGTGCAAACGTCGATCACTCTCTGCTGATTTCTGATCGTCTGCACGTTTGTTAAATTGACGCACACCCTTACACACACACACACACACACACACACACACACACACACACACACACACACACACACACACACACACACACTTTTCTCTCTCTCTGTCGCTCTCTCTCTCTCTCGCTCTAATTAATTAATGAATAATTAATTAGAGCCTAATTGAGCCTAATGCGCCAAATTATTAGTCTCATGTCATTCTCCAGGCGGATCCTGCATGGAGCTGCCCTATGCCATAGAAAGCAGAGGTGGACCCCAGGCTATAGGGGGTCTGTGGTGGAGCTGCCCTATGCCATAGAAAGCAGAGGTGGACCCCAGGCTATAGGGGGTCTGTGGTGGAGCTGCCCTATGCCATAGAAAGCAGGTTGGCCCCAGGCTATAGTGACTATACCTAATACTTACATTGGATCCATTTAAGGCCTATTCATAGTCTGGATTTTCGGTGGTGAGGTGACCACCGCTCCGGTGGGTGAGGTGACCACCGGAGCTGAAATAACGTTGAGCGGTGGTGAGTAAAAACAGAGAGAAGGGCTGGAGCGGTGGCGGTGGTTTGCTCTTCACCGCGGCTCAGTGACGTCATGTTGTAGTTCGGTGGTCACCTCAGTGACGTCATGTTGTAGTTCGGTGGTCACCTCAGTGACGTCATGTTGTAGTTCGGTGGTCACCTCAGTGACGTCATGTTGTAGTTCGGTGGTCACCTCAGTGACATCATGTTGTAGTTCGGTGGTCACCTCAGTGACGTCATGTTGTAGTTCGGTGGTCACCTCAGTGACATCATGTTGTAGTTCGGTGGTCACCTCAGTGACGTCATGTTGTAGTTCGGTGGTCACCTCAGTAACGTCATGTTGTAGTTCGGTGGTCACCTCAGTGACATCATGTTGTAGTTCGGTGGTCACCTCAGTGACGTCATGTTGTAGTTCGGTGGTCACCTCAGTGACGTCATGTTGTAGTTCGGTGGTCACCTCAGTGACGTCATGTTGTAGTTCGGTGGTCACCTCAGTGACGTCATGTTGTAGTTCGGTAAATCCACCACCGTAAATCCAGACTATGTATGAGCCTTTAGAAGGCAGGTTCTTTTCGTCCGTTTCCTGAAAAGAAAACAGTTTTTTTGTTTTTTTGGTCATACAAGGTTTCCAACCGACAGCGACGATTGGCTCCATATTGAGATTGCTCGCCACGTTCTCTCTTCTTTTTATTTTTGCATGTTGGTATAGCCGCGAGGGGAATATATATGCAGTTAGCTGTTAGCTGTTATATAACCGCGAGGGGAATATATATGCAGTTAGCCGTTAGCTGTTATATAACCGCGAGGGGAATATATATGCAGTTAGCTATAGCTGGCACCACACACTAATTGGGGGGGGGCTGTTATACGTAAACAAACAACAAAAGCAGCCTCGGTGGCGCTCCCTCATCTTAACCCATTTTTGGCTGGAACCCCTTTTGGTGTTCTAATAAGCATTATGTTATACTTGAGCTATTGAAAAAAATAGCAGATCTACAAGCTTGTAGCGCGGCACCGAGTGCCGCGCTACGAGCTTGTAGATCTGCTATATATATTTTTTTTAATGTGGAACAAATCTTTGAATATTATATTCTCTCAGAGCGAACATTTTTAACTCAAATCTTTGCTTCTGTGGAACAACATATTTTGAGATGGGGTTCTTGCGGGTCAATTACATATAATTCTGGGGTGTCCTTGACATGAAAATGTTTGAGAACACCTGACATATAGAGGAACATGTGTTTTTTTTTCCTCCAGAAAACGGTCATGATTTTAGAAGGCATTAGAATATCATCCTCAGGTCTCAACGGGTTTATTCGCCGGGAGGCTGATATCTCTCACTTAACCCATTCTGACCTGAGATCAGATTCATACGAGGTTTCCACTGGACACACACTGGACTGATGAACACATTCTGACCTGAGATCAGATTCTAAAAATGTCAGTCGTTCTTCGATTTTTCAAAAATAGCAGACCTACAAGCTCGTAGCGCGCCACTCGGTGGCGCGCTATGAGCTTGTATATCTGCTATTTTTCAATAGCTAAAGCATAACATGATGCTAACACCAAAATGGGTTCAGAATGGGTTAACGACATTTCTCCCGTTTCTCCTGTTTCTCCCGTGCATCCCACTAAGTTCAACAACAACCTCACCTTTCCCCCCCCTCCCCCCCACACTGCAGCATCTCTGTCTATGACTGCAGCTGTTTCCATGACAACGGCAGCTCGCCCTCCGCCGCAACTTTAGAGAGCCATAAACACAAAAGCCCAATAATGCATTTTGATTGGTCTCTCTCTCCTCTTGTCTCTGTGATACTGATATCAGGGCCAAACCATGTGTGCATTGCGTGCCTGCGTGCGCATGCGCGTGTGCGTGTGCGCATGCGCGTGTGCGTGTGCGCATGCGCATGCGCGTGTGGGTGCGTGCGTGCGTGTGTGTGTGTGTGTGTGTGTGTGTGTGTGTGTGTGTGTGGTTAGAGTTATGCCTGATTTATACATTAATTATACTTTAGTTTTGTGCCGGTGTTGTGCGCCAAACATATCAGATCTACATATGCTCAGAACGTGACGCAAAAAATTACGCATTGTGAAACTCCTTAGTTAACGGTTTAAAAAAATAGGCTGAAGTTTCATGCATACAATCGCTGTTCCTAAAAATGTGACCCTTTCTGACCGGGGCTAAGGCCCTTTCCCAATTCCTTTTTTAACCCTACCCCTCAGCCCTTGCCCCTTCCCCTTCCCCCTACATAATGAGTGTCAAGGGGTAGGGAGATAAATCATCCCCCTAGGAATTGGAACGTCCCTAAATATTGAACGTCCCTTGTAGATATTGATATGTGATATAATATATTGATATACAACCTGTTCTCAGAAACTAGCTGATCTGCAAGCTCACTACAGGCCAGTGGTCCCCAAACTTTTTATGTCAAGGACCCCAAATTGACACTAATTAGCCCGCAGACCCCCATTTGATGGCATTTCTGTCTCTGGGACCCCCAATTTATATTGTAAAATCAATGTTAATTAGCTCTGAGAGTGTACAAACTATCATTTAGCCCATAACCCACTTTGAAAACCACTTTCCATAAGCTGTAGAGATGGAACGTAAATATAACATTGCTGTGGTTATGATGAAATAAATATATTGTAATTTTGTCTCATGTTGGTAGGCCACCATGCAGAATGTAATTCAGCTAGATATAGCTCATTCTGACACCTGCTCAACAGTTGTACCTGATTAATTGATTATTGTATTAACAGTTTGTATAGCATGGGTACAGATACAGGGTTAGAAAAAGGAAAAACTATTTACAGTATAGAAAGAAGGGGCTGTGGTCACTGAATGGGTAACGTTGTATGAATGCAACGCCGTATCATATCGTTAGTTCACGTGAGGTAACGTCAACCTTTGCTAGAGATTGCGATATTTTTGGCGATGCAGATTGTTAATACATTCAAATAATATTGGTTATTATAATATTTTTCCATAATAAAGGACATAAAAGGCTTCTTACCTCGTCCGCCTTTCAGCCCTCACTGCCCCTCAGTGATGTTGCTCCGTTTGAAGTCCCGTCGAGATATCCCTTCAAACGAAGGGGATTCTACCCCTCGCCCTCGGCCCTACCCCTCGCTCCAAAGACAATTGAGATAACCCTTCCCCCTCACGTGAACGGGCATAAGCAAGGGCAAGGGCTAAGGGCCAGGAAGAAGGGAGGAATTGGGATTGAGCCTAAGTGATTGGATTCTGTTTTTTTTCTTCATGTCATGTCATGTGAAAGCAGGGAATCATAGCTTCAAATTGACATTGTTTGTTCAGTTTGACCCACCAGTTTTGGAGGTATGACTTATAGAGAAATGTCTTGCAGAGAAACGGCGAGTTGAAGAAAAAATATTTGAAAGGTTCACTTCTGTGGTCTCTAACATTACACCTACAGTACATGTTTAAGCATTTATTTCACATTTACATGTCTTCTGTGGTCTCTAACATTACACCTATAGCTACATGTTTAAGATTTTATTTCACATTTACATGCCGATTAGTGCGATTACATGCTCCAGTATGTGTAGACTGTAGAGTCTGCCTGTGGTATTAACTTATTTTGGATCAAAAAAATTACTTCAGTTTTTCTCCTCTGGTGAAAAGGATGATGTCGCTATACGTCATGTTGTAGTATTGTTTTGTAGTCATCAGGATGATATCGTTACGTCATGTTGTAGTATTGTTTTGTAGTCATCAGGATGATATCGTTACGTCATGTTGTAGTATTGTTTTGTAGTCATCAGGATGCTATCGTTACGTCATGTTGTAGTATTGTTTTATAGTCATCAGGATGCTATCGTTACGTCATGTTGTAGTATTGTTTTGTAGTCATCAGGATGATATCGTTACGTCATGTTGTAGTATTGTTTTGTAGTCATCAGGATGATATTGTTACGTCATGTTGTAGTATTGTTTTGTAGTCATCAGGATGATATCGTTACGTCATGTTGTAGTATTGTTTTGTAGTCATCATGATGATATCGTTACGTCATGTTGTAGTATTGTTTTGTAGTCATCAGGATGATATCGTTATGTCATGTTGTAGTATTGTTTTGTAGTCATCAGGATGATATCGTTACATCATGTTGTAGTATTGTTTTGTAGTCATCAGGATGATATCGTTACGTCATGTTGTAGTATTGTTTTGTAGTCATCAGGATGATATTGTTACGTCATGTTGTAGTATTGTTTTGTAGTCATCAGGATGATATCGTTACGCCATGTTGTAGTATTGTTTTGTAGTCATCAGGATGATATTGTTACGTCATGTTGTAGTATTGTTTTGTAGTCATCAGGATGATATCGTTACGTCATGTTGTAGTATTGTTTTGTAGTCATCAGGATGATATTGTTACGTCATGTTGTAGTATTGTTTTGTAGTCATCAGGATGATATTGTTACGCCATGTTGTAGTATTATGTAGTCATCAGGATGATATCGTTACGTCATGTTGTAGTATTGTTTTGTAGTCATCAGGATGATATCGTTACGTCATGTTGTAGTATTGTTTGGTAGTCATGGGGGGAAGATAAATTATATAAAATTTAAAAAACGGTAATTGTTCTTTAAAATATATTTAAAAAAATTATATCGTGGAAAATCGTATTGTGAACCTCATATCGTGATACGAATCGTATCGTGAGTTGAGTGAATCATTACATGTCTACTTTAGGTAGTCGCACAGTCACAGAATATTTATCTACGATTGAGCCCCCGACCGTTGATAAACAACAGAATGAGCCCCAGACCGTTGATAAACAACAGAATGAGCCCCAGACCATTGATAAACAACATAATGAGACCCAGACCGTTGATAAACAACAGAATGAGCCACAGACCGTTGATAAACAACAGAATGAGCCCCAGACCGCTGATAAACAACAGAATGAGCCCCAGACTGTTGATAAACAACAGAATGAGACCCAGACCGTTGATAAACAACAGAATGAGCCCCAGACCGTTGATAAACAACAGAATGAGCCCCAGACCGCTGATAAACAACAGAATGAGCCCCAGACCGTTGATAAACAACAGAATGAGCCCCAGCAAAAAAGGCAAAAAAGAATATTTTCGTTTTTCAACGTCAAAAATGCAATCAAATCATTAACGACAGTTATTTAGTGTGACAATGGTTAACCCATTCTGACCTGAGATCTGATTCTAAAAATGTCTTCTACATCCTGACAGTTTTCATTCTGACCTGAGATCAGATTCTAAAAATGTCTTCTATGTCAGTCGCTCTTCGATTATTCAAAAATAGCAGACCTACAAGCTCGTAGCGCGCCACTCGGTGGGACACTATGAGCTTGTAGATCTGCTATTTTTCAATAGCTAAAGCACGACATGATGCTAACACCAAAATGGGTTAAACTGAAATGGAATGATCTTGACAGCCTCGTCGTGCACAGGAAGTGAGTAATAAGTGGCGATGCACGCCACGTTGTTGACGCGCTACACTTCTCAAATCAGAGCGTCTCTCTTGCCAATCACCGGAGCGGACCGGAGCGGACCGGAGTGGTGTGAAATTAATCACCCTCCGAGCTGTCGGCTGCCATCAGCCATGGAGTCGTCCGTCTTTTGAACCCGTGTCAGTAATTTGGCAATAACCGTGCTTTTGATTAATCCATTCTGGGCGGGAACCCCTTTTGGTTTAGCTATTGAAAAATAGCTTTGCCGTGCTACAAGACTTTTTTTTAACGTGTTTTTCAGAAAACTGTCAGGATTCAGAAGACATTATTTTGTAGAATGGTCCTCAGGTCTAGACGGGTTAATTTGCTGCCTGAAACTGTGCCAGCGGAGCAGCAGATCAGAGACAATGACAGATCGATGATGCCTTAAAGTCCTTTAATTCCCGCTGCACCCCAAACTTTAACGTGATTAAGGCTGTTGTAAAAGAGACAATAAAGACGTAAACAGTCATCCTAAATGTGATTATGTACGGTGTGAATCATCGGGCGCATCTTATCATGTGGTTTGAGGTTTGTAGATTATTGGCTGTTTTCTGTGCATAGTAGGTCAGTCAGGCTTAACCCATTTTGGGCGGAGAACCCCTTTTGGTGTTATAGCATTATGTTATGCTTTAGCTATTGAAAAATAGCAGATCTACAAGCTCATAGCGCGCGCTACGAGCTTGTAGGTCTGCTATTTTTGAAAAATCGTGAAAATGTGCCTCAAATTTGGAATGTATTTTTTTCAGAACGAACGTTTTTAACTCAAATCTTTGCTTCTGGAGGAGGGTCCCTGGAACCACATATTTTCAGATGGGGGTCTCGGAGGACCCTGTGATATATACAGTAGGCCTAGAAACATAGGTATTTCACAAAACTGTCAGGATTTAGAAGACTTTTTTTCAGGCCTAAATGGGTTAAAAGACCACTTCAGACAAGATGGTGCCCAGCAGAGCGACTATAGACAGTTGGAGATGGTTTTCTATATAGTTCTCTGTGTTTAATCAGATTACCTGTGCCCTCGCACTGCTTTAGCACAGCAGGAAGACAGACCTCAGGTTTCACAACAACGCTCACAAGAAGTGTTGCTATTATAGGAAAGATCCATCCCATTCAAATGTGCCACTCTGTGGCGCGCTATGAGCTTGTAGATCTGCTATTTTTCAATAGCTAAAGCATAACATAAAGCTTATAGTTAAAACACCAAAAGGGGTTCACCGCCCAGGATGGGTTAACCCATTTATCCCTCAGGACGATTCTACAAATGTCTTCTAAATCTTGACAGTATTCTTGGAAAAACCCTGTGTTTCTGTGTCAGTGGTTCTCAAACTATTTCATGTCAAGGACCCCCAAAAATGTATAAAGTACCCCCATCTGAACATATGTTGTTCCAGTGACCCCCCCCCCCCCCCCCCCCCTCCAGAAGCATTTTTGTTTAGTTAAAAGCGTTCACTTGGAAAGAATACATACATACATACACATATAGATATATTCAAAGATTTGCACACATTTTCAATTTTTTTTCTAAAATAGCTGATCTACAAGCTCGTAGCGCGGCACTCTGTGCCGCGCTATGAGCTTGTAGATCTGCTATTTGTCAATAGCTAAAGTAGTGTAACATTACATAATACTTAAAACACCAAAAGGGGTTCCCGTCCAAAATGGCGTTTAACTTTAAACACCCAAAAAATGACTTTATTTTTTTTAATCAATTACACATGCCACGAAGCCTTGAATTCATGTAGATTAATTTGTTATTGTCACATTCCTATTAAAAAGGCAATAATTTGATGACCGCCGGTCATTGCCGGTTAATGATTGGCTTTGGAATGACAAAAACATGCTTCATGGGGTGTATAATAATTAATAGAAAATATGCAATTGTTTGGTGCAGCTACTACAATTCTGAGGTACTTTATTAGTACTCTACTTTGCTTGAGTGTAACTATTTTGGAAGACGTTTGACACATTTGGCAACATTTTAGTACTTTAACTTTGGTTTTTAAATAGGCCTATATATTGATGCCACTATACTTTCGCACTTTTATTCAAGTAAAGTTTTGAATTGGCTATACTGGAACCTTAACTTGTAACAGACTGTTTACTTTAACTTATTACAGTAAAAACTAAAAGTAGTACTTCTCCCACCCCTGCAAGCAGGTCTGTTACCTTCAGGGAAAGCTTATACAGAGATCCATTCAACACATTGCCAAGATCTGACCTTGAGCTCCTTAGAATCTCAGACTTGATGGTGTCTTCTGTGAGTCTCAAGGGGACCGCCAGACTGGTAAACACCACGGTTTGGATATCTCTTATTCTTTTTCATTTGACAGCTACTAAAAACACATATTCTCCTCGGGCTGCTGCTCTGCTACTGTACTTATTTCGCACAGGCTTTTCAAAGTATGTTTCCACCGTAAAACTATCCGCTGAGAAATTGAAATGAATGCAGACCTGTGTTATTTTCCACACAATTGAATCAATTAAGCAGACATAATTTGGAATTCTAATTTGAGTATCGCTGGTGTTATTATTATTATTATTATTTCTAAGAGTACTGTATGGCATGATGAAAATTATCTTAATTACTGTATGTTGCAATTGGTCTCCTGTCTGGAGAAAATTCCCATTTATTTTCTTAACCACTTCCAACTTGGCATCCCTATTTTGGGCATGTTAATATAGGCAAAAAATATTAATAAATAAATAAATAAAAAACGTAGAAAGTACAAAATCACAATGCATCGCATCACTAATGGGGAAGGGGGAGGTTTTTTTTTTTTTTTTTACATTTTGATGAAGATAAAGATCCAAGCTAGTTCCGGTCACTCAGCTGTGGTATATATCAGCGTTCATAGTGTATATATCAGCGTTCATAGTGTATATATCAGCGTTCATAGTGTATATATCAGCGTTCATAGTGTATATATCAGCGTTCATAGTGTATGCAAAACGAGCAAAAAGAGTAAGAAGAGCAGCTGGTGAAGGCCAACTGTGTCCGAAACGCCGTGTAATGTCTATGTTTCACGAAAACAAAACACTTATAGGAGCAATGCTGTTGTGCATACTTTTATTCTTTTAAACTACTGTAGCACTATATATATATACCGTTCCAGTACTGCAGTACGGCAATCTTCTTTTAACCTATTCTGACCTGAGATCAGATTCATACGAGGTTTCCACTGGACACACACTGGTCTGATGAACCCATTCTGACCTGAGATCAGATTCTAAAAATGTCAGTCGTTCTTCGATTTTTTTCAAAAAATTGCAGACCTACAAGCTCGTAGCGCGCCACTCGGTGGCGCGCTATGAGCTTGTAGATCTGCTATTTTTCAATAGCTAAAGCATAACATGATGCTTACACCAAAATGGGTTCCCGTTCAGAATGGTCTAAGTTTTAACCTGCACTTATGTCTAACTGTGTGTACATGAAAAGGTTTTTCTTTTCTTTCCTTTCTTTTTGTCCAGTGTGCGTTGATGCACTTTCCTTGAAATTGCCCACAGAGGTTTAGGGCAGCGGAATGAACGCACCTCCTCAAACCACCAGTGTTGTTTTCGTCGACTAAAACTAAGACGAAAAATGTTCGTCGACTATACCTTTTCCACTGAAGAAAACTAAATGGAAACTAAATTGAAACTATGCTATGGTGACTAAAACTAAGACTAAATATAATGACAATTTCGTCAACAAATAAAAACTAGACTAAAATGTTAGGAAGGGACTAGTGGACAAGAGATCCAGTATAAGTCATTTTACACTTGGTTGCATGCTGAAAATAGCAGATCTACAAGCTCACAACGCTATGCAATGCAAATTCTGTTTGATAGAAGAATGAAGGCGCTCCTGTGAGTCGGAGCTGCCTCGACACACAATGTGTTGAAATACATTAAAATCTCTGTGATTGTAAAAATCACAGAGAAAAAAATGATCATTTGGAACCAAATGGACCCTTACGGGTCTGTAACTCTAAGAGTGTACAAATGGAACCAAATGGACCCTTATGGGTCTGTAACTCAGAGAGTATACAAATGGAATACAAATGGAACCAAATGGACCCTTATGGGTCTGTAACTCAGAGAGTATACAAATGGAATACAAATGGAACCAAATGGAACCAAATGGACCCTTATGGGTCTGTAACTCAGAGAGTATACAAATGGAATACAAAGAGAGTGTACATTTGTACACTCTCAGAGTTAAATTGGCATTGATTTTACAATATAAATTGGGGGTCCCAGAGATAGTCCGTAGACTAAGGCATGTCAAACTGGGGGGTCCTTGAAATTAAACGGGTTGAGAATCACCGCTATAGAGCCGTCAAAATCTTCTCTTATGGGGGGTCCCTCCCTGGCATTTATTTTTCAAATGGGGGGGGTCCATGGGCTCATTAGTGTCAATTTTGGGGGTTCTTGATGTTAAAAGGTTTGGGTACCACTAAGGCAACATTGCACTGGGGATAATACTTGAAAATCAGCCATTCGTGTTGCTGGGAGTCAGAGAGTTCTTATAATTGTCGCGCCACAGCTGGGAGATCTTCTTGTCTGGTGGTGGTTTCAATGTGAACAGTAAAGTACTGTATGCATCTTTTATATACCCATACCTGGAAGGTTAAAACACAACTACAAAAGCCTCCGGATTAGCATTTGAATGCCTGAACTGCGCGAACGTCACTGCTGGGACTGGAGGGGTGATGGATTTGATAAATGATGGGGTTTGCCAGCAGAATTCAACACTGTTGGAAGAAGGAGAATACCAGCACTCACAGAGTATAGTCCTTTAAGGTACTTTATTGTTTCATCTTTACATGGGAAGGTTATGCTGCAAGCAGCAACACAACATTGTGTTGCTGTCACACAATGCAATTGATCTGCATGTCAACAGACAAACCCTCCGAGCTATGGGGTCTGTGGCCTATCGCATATAGAAGGGGTTCTCAATGCTTTGGCCATGTCTCGTGACCCCTTATTTTATTACATTTTTTATATAATTTGGGGACCCCCAGAATAATTTGGCGACCCCCCCCCCCCCCCCCAGAACCCCTGACATACAGAACTGGGGGACTGGGCGCAGTGGTTCAGCGGTAGAGTGACCCAGATGGTAACCACAAGGTTCCCAGTTCGATCCCTGTGGGTTCACCCAGAGTTAGTGTCGAAGTGTCCTTGTCCTTGAGCAAGACTCTGAGCCCCTAATTGCTCCTGATGTGCTGGTTGGTGCCTTGCATGGTTTCCTCCGCCATCGGTGTGTGAATGGGTGAATGTAATGTAATGCACCATCTCGTAAAGCGCCTTGGATATAGATAGATAGATAGATAGATAGATAGATACTTTATTGATCCCAGAGGCGAAATTCAGATGGTCCCACAGCTCATACAGGCATACAATAAGGTTAAAATACAGCATAAAAATAAGTTTTTTCTTTTTTTGAGAACCACACATCAAATCATCGGCACAGGATGGAACACATCAGTTGAATGAACGCTGGCTGGAATGTTGGAGGCGTGAGTGATTTCTCCTCAGCAGAGGGTCTCCTGGGAGGTCCAATCATATATGGGTCCAATACCACCTCTCTATCACTCTCTCTGTCAGTGTTGTTTTCGTCGACTAAAACTAAGACGAAAAATGTTCGTCGACTACCTTTTTTCACTGACTAAAACTAAATAAAAACGAATCTATGGTGACTAAACCTAAGACTCAATATACTGACAATTTCGTCAACAAATAAAAACTAGACAAAAATGTTAGGAAGGGACTAGTGGACAAGAGGTCCAGTTTTATGCTGGGTTGCATGCTGAAAATAGTGCGATGCGTTGTTATTGTATATCTGCTATTTTCAGCATGCAACCAAAGTGTAAAATATGTCATAACAACGACATCAAGGCCTGTCAAAATACATTTTAGTCGACTAAATCAACTGTAGATTTAGTCGACTAAAATCGTATGACATTTAGTCGACTAAAACTAGACTAAACACTAGAACATTCCAGGTGACTAAAATGTGACTAAAACTAAGTGGAAACTATTCAAGAGACTATGACTAAAACTAAAATAGAAATGTGCTGCCAAAAACAACACTGCTCTCTGTCTATCTATCCTGGAAGATAGACAGCATCTCCATTAATTTGTGCATGCTGCATGGTGATATGCCGCGTGCGTGCGTGCGTGCGTGCGCGTGTGTGTGTGTGTGTGTGTGTGTGCGTGTGTGCGTGCGTGTGTGTGGGGGTGTTATGTTCCAGTTATACAGCATATCAGCACTCCATCCCGCCCCTCCACTGTATCCATGGCAACACCGCTGACCCCCTCCTCTGGTAAATGTCTTAAAGGGTGTGTGTGTGTGTGTGTGTGTGTGTGTGTGTGTGTGTGTGTGTGTGTGTGTGTGTGTGTGTGTGTGTGTGTGTGTGTGTGTGTGTGTGTGTGTGTGTGTGTGTGTGTGTGTGTGTGTGTGTGTGTGTGTGTGTGTGTGTGTGTGTGTGTGTGTGTGTGTGTGTGTGTGTGTGTGTGTGTGCGTGCACACGCTGTGTAATTTGACCTCATAGAATAGCTGTAATTGAATTAGTATAACTATTACATCCATTATCCACACAGCTCTCTCTTACATATCGTCTCTGTCAGGCAGAAACCTAATATCTCCATATTTCAACGTTTTAGTGTTTCTTCCCTACATGTACACTTTGTACAGTATGCCTTTCTTCATCAAACAATGGGTGTTGTGTCGCACAACAGCAGTGGAAATAGCTGATCTAAAAGCTCACAACTTGTTTTGCGATGTGAGGCGTCGTGAGCTTGTAGATCTTCTATCGTCATTATTTATTTTTATTTTTATTTTATTTTTGTGGTCCTTGACAGTAAATATTGACCACCACACGATACAGAAACATGAGGTATTTCAGAAAACTGAATACTTTTTTATTTTTATTTCAACGTCAGGCCTACATGGATTAAAGTGGTTAATTAAGTGAGTCTGTGGATTTTATAAATATTTCACCAATAGAAAGTTTAATTCCTTTTTTTCCCCCTGCCATTATTGAAGTGGAGACGGACAGGACAGAGGGATGGAGAGACAGGCAGAGACAGGACAGAGGGATGGAGAGACAGGCAGAGATAGGACAGAGGGATGGAGAGACAGACAGAGGGATGGAGAGACAGGACAGAGGGATGGAGAGACAGGACAGAGGGATGTAGAGACAGGACAGAGGGATGGAGAGACAGGACAGAGGGATGTAGAGACAGGACAGAGGGATGGAGAGACAGGACAGAGGGATGTAGAGACAGGACAGAGGGATGGAGAGACAGGACAGAGGGATGGAGAGACAGGACAGAGGGATGCAGAGACAGGACAGAGGGATGGAGAGACAGACAGAGGGATGGAGAGACAGGACAGAGGGATGGAGAGACAGACAGAGGGATGGAGAGACAGGACAGAGGGATGGAGAGACAGGACAGAGGGATGGAGAGACAGGACAGAGGGATGTAGAGACAGGACAGAGGGATGGAGAGACAGGACAGAGGGATGTAGAGACAGGACAGAGGGATGTAGAGACAGGACAGAGGGATGTAGAGACAGGACAGAGGGATGGAGAGACAGGACAGAGGGATGTAGAGACAGGCAGAGACAGGACAGAGGGATGGATAGACAGGACAGAGGGATGTAGAGACAGGACAGAGGGATGTAGAGACAGGACAGAGGGATGTAGAGACAGGACAGAGGGATGTAGAGACAGGACAGAGGGATGTAGAGACAGGACAGAGGGATGTAGAGACAGGACAGAGGGATGTAGAGACAGGACAGAGGGATGGAGAGACAGACAGAGGGATGTAGAGACAGGACAGAGGGATGTAGAGACAGGACAGAGGGATGGAGAGACAGGACAGAGGGATGTAGAGACAGGCAGAGACAGGACAGAGGGATGGATAGACAGGACAGAGGGATGGAGAGACAGGACAGAGGGATGGAGAGACAGGCAGAGACAGGACAGAGGGATGGAGAGACAGGGAGAGACAGGACAGAGGGATGGAGAGACAGGACAGAGGGATGGAGAGACAGGGAGAGACAGGACAGAGGGATGGAGAGACAGGCAGAGACAGGACAGAGGGATGGAGAGACAGGACAGAGGGATGGAGAGACAGGACAGAGGGATGGAGAGACAGGCAGAGACAGGACAGAGGGATGGAGAGACAGGCAGAGACAGGACAGAGGGATGGATAGACAGGCAGAGACAGGACAGAGGGATGGAGAGACAGACAGAGGGATGGAGAGACAGGGAGAGACAGGACAGAGGGATGGAGAGACAGGACAGAGGGATGGAGAGACAGGGAGAGACAGGACAGAGGGATGGAGAGACAGGACAGAGGGATGGAGAGACAGGGAGAGACAGGACAGAGGGATGGAGAGACAGGACAGAGGGATGGAGAGACAGGACAGAGGGATGGAGAGACAGGGAGAGACAGGACAGAGGGATGTAGAGACAGGCAGAGACAGGACAGAGGGATGGAGAGACAGGCAGAGACAGGACAGAGGGATGGAGAGACAGGCAGAGACAGGACAGAGGGATGTAGAGACAGGCAGAGACAGGACAGAGGGATGGAGAGACAGGCAGAGACAGGACAGAGGGATGGAGAGACAGACAGAGACAGGACAGAGGGATGGAGAGACAGGGAGAGACAGGACAGAGGGATGGAGAGACAGACAGAGACAGGACAGAGGGATGTAGAGACAGGCAGAGACAGGACAGAGGGATGTAGAGACAGGCAGAGATAGGACAGAGGGATGGAGAGACAGGCAGAGACAGGACAGAGGGATGGAGAGACAGGCAGAGACAGGACAGAGGGATGGAGAGACAGGGAGAGACAGGACAGAGGGATGTAGAGACAGGCAGAGATAGGACAGAGGGATGGAGAGACAGGCAGAGACAGGACAGAGGGATGGAGAGACAGGCAGAGACAGGACAGAGGGATGGAGAGACAGGACAGAGGGATGGAGAGACAGGACAGAGACAGGACAGAGGGATGGAGAGACAGGACAGAGGGATGGAGAGACAGGCAGAGACAGGACAGAGGGATGGAGAGACAGGCAGAGACAGGACAGAGGGATGGAGAGACAGGACAGATGGATGGAGAGACAGGACAGAGGGATGGAGAGACAGGACAGATGGATGGAGAGACAGGACATAGGGATGCAGAGACAGGACAGAGGGATGGAGAGACAGGCAGAGACATGGTCGTCATGAAGGGGACTCGAACACGCGACGCGCTGTCAGGCCCAGAGCCTATATGTGGCAAGAAAGTTATAATAAGAACTTGTTGATATAACTACAATGGATCCAAATTTGCACCACAGGTATATTTATTTACTTCTCAATTACTGTATTTAAGTATACACTTTTGGACTTCTACCCGGCGACAGTGACACATTTAGTGGTGTAAATTTACTCAATTACTGTATTTAAGTACGCCTTTCAGCTTACATCTGAAAGGCAAATATTGTACTTTTTACTCCACTAAATTATTTGACAACTTTAGTTACTAATGACTTTGTAGATTTGGATTATTATTTAAAAAAAACGGGCATTAACACTTCAGCATACTTTTGTAAATAGCTGATCTAATGAGCATTGTAGATCTATTTTCAAATCATTTTTATACAGTAAATTTTGAGTGAATTTTGAATACCCGGCTTCTATTTGTATTTCTACATTGTGGTATTTGGTACTTCATAAGTACAGAATGTGCAGTAGTCCTTCCACCACTGGATATAATTATATTCCATGCTGTGCTACAGTATACTGTACATTTTAACATTGGTGAGGCGGGCGGGCATCTAATGCAAGCATTCCAGACAGGCATATCATTCATGGAGTGATATGCCGTAGCTATTAACCCATTTTGGACTGAGGTCAATAAAAAAAAAAGGCTTCTGAATCCTAAAATAATGTCAGTGGTGCTCAACCTTTTTCATGTCAAGGACCCCCAGAGTTATTTGGGCCACGGACCCCCCCCCCCATCTAAAAATATGTAGTTCCAGGGACCCCTCCCCAGAAGCAAATATTTTAGTTAAAAATGTTCGCTCTGAAATATATATTCAATGATTTGCACCAAAAGGGGTTCCCGCCCGAAAAGCTTTAAAAAGACTGATTGTGGCTGGTTATACGTCATTGTTGTCAGATCCTATATCTGAGAGAGGAAAGAATAAGAATGAATGAAAAGAAAAGACAATGGGGGCGAATAAGAAAAATAAAATGAAGTTGAGATTGCGGTGACTTGAAGTTGCATTAAGTGAAGTTTTGCATAAGGGTAAAGTTTTGGATGTAATTTGTGGGGCCCTTGCTTTTACTGTTTATTTATTTGATGTATTGCCTTGCTTTTTGTTCTTGCTTGATGTAAATCGATCTGGATTTAGAGGGTCTGCTAAATGCCTGAATTGGAATTGGAATTGGAAGAAGTACTTTGAGTACTTTTCTAAAAAGTACATTGTAGAAATGCTCTGTTCCTGTGTTCAAAGTTTTACTTGAGTAAAAGTACAGAAGTGTTGACATTCAAACATAGAGTACTAACAGTAAGTACTCATTTATTATTTGAACTTTTCACAATGTGTCAAAAATCTATTTAAAAATAAAATACCAGATCAGCTACAAAGCTCACAACCTGATCCAGATCGGCTAGTTTTGAATAGCAAAAGTGTGAAGTGCAAAATAGTGCAAATATGTTTTGTTACTTTTGTAATAACACTCTAAAGCTGCAAGTTAACTGGCAGCGGTGGCCGAACGGTTTGCGGAGCGGTCTTGATATCGGAAGGTCGCTAGTTCGTATCCCCGGACCGGCGCGTTAAAATTACCACCGCTGAAGTGCCCTTGAACAAGGCATTGAACCCCTACCATGAAATGTTCTATGAGCAGGGCCTGGCTGTAAACAAGTTATTGAGCTTAGTCCAGTTACCCTGGGTAAACAGTACCTTTCCTTTCCTTATAGTCCAGTTACCCTGGGTAAACATAGTACCTTTCCTTTCCTTAGTTCAGTTACCCTGGGTAAACATAGTACCTTTCCTTTCCTTAGTCCAGTTACCCTGGGTAAACATAGTACCTTTCCTTTCCTTAGTCCAGTTACCCTGGGTAAACATAGTACCTTTCCTTTCCTTAGTCCAGTTACCCTGGGTAAACATAGTACCTTTCCTTTCCTTAGTCCAGTTACCCTGGGTAAACATATAGTACCTTTCCTTTCCTTAGTCCAGTTACCCTGGGTAAACATGGTACCTTTCCTTTCCTTAGTCCAGTTACCCTGGGTAAACAGTACCTTTCCTTTCCTTAGTCCAGTTGCCCTGGGTAAACATAGTACCTTTCCTTTCATTAGTCCAGTTGGCAGTTACCCTGGGTAAACATAGTACCTTTCCTTTCCTTAGTCCAGTTACCCTGGGTAAACATAGTACCTTTCCTTTCCTTAGTTACCCTGGGTAAACATAGTACCTTTCCTTTCCTTAGTCCAGTTACCCTGGGTAAACATGGTACCTTTCCTTTCCTTAGTCCAGTTACCCTGGGTAAACATAATACCTTTCCTTTCCTTAGTCCAGTTACCCTGGGTAAACATGGCACCTTTCCTTTCCTTAGTCCAGTTACCCTGGGTAAACATAGTACCTTTCCTTTCCTTAGTCCAGTTACCCTGGGTAAACATAGTACCTTTCCTTTCTTTAGTCCAGTTACCCTGGGTAAACATAGTACCTTTCCTTTCCTTAGTCCAGTTACCCTGGGTAAACATAGTACCTTTGCTTTGCTAACTGGAACGTTTTTCAAATAATGATAAGTGTATAGTCCAACAGACTCCTACTAAAAAAGTCCAGTATTTCCCCGCAACATGTAGTGTATAAAGTAAACATACCTGAAAGTTGCAGCACGGTACTTGAGTAAATTCTTAGTAACTTTCCAACCACAGCCTATCGGAGGAGTTAAGGGTGAGATTTGCAGAGCAGCGTGCAGATGTAACGGCTGAGTTGACATGAGTGGATCTTCCCCTGGTCAACACGCCGCTCAGATAGAGAAAGGAACTGCTCTGTGCCAGACAGTAACTGTGGGAAGCTTAACCCATTTAGACCTGAGAACCATTCTACAATTAATGCCTTCTAAATCCTGACAGTTTTCGGAAAAACCCTATGTTTCCATGCAGGTTCTCAAACATTTTCATGTCAAGAACCCCCAAAAAATATATGTAATTGGCCGCCGACCCCCCCCCCCATCTGAAAATATGTAGTTCCAGAGACCCTCCCAGAAGCAAAGATATGAGTTAAAAACGTTCACTCTGAACGATTTTTCAAAAATAGCAGACCTACAAGCTCATAGCTAAAGTATAACATATGCTTAAACACCAAAAGGGGTTCCCACCCCAAAATGGCTTAAGGATGTTGCCGGCTTCATTATGTCCCTAAGAAGCGTTTCGGCTCGCTGGTCAAAGGGTATTTTCTGCCCTCTGCCTGCGCCTGTTTTGGGGGGTGGTTGTGTAGAGATATACGGCTTTAGTTTGTTTGTCCGAGTGTGAAAAGCAACAACAGAAGGAAAAGAGGGGAATGGGAGAAAAAAAACTATAGTTGGCTTTCCTGGTTGGTTGTCACGTGGGTGACAGTTATCGGAAGACGGAAATTACTTGAAACCTGGCAGGGTTGAACTCTGAAGGAAATGTGTTCTGTGATGTCCACCGTCAGGTCGGACTCCCCCCCCCCCCCCCCCAGTGTATTCTCTGTCAAATGGCTCTTTTCGAAAGCGTAAGCCTTCCATAGCCTGACAATTCCCAGAACCTGGAAATCACGTTTCCAGGTACTGTACTTGCACGAGTACAATTCTGAGGTATTTTTTATTTATTGAGGTCTTTCCAATTTAGTTTACTTTTACTCCTTCTTCTTCTTCTTCTACATCTCAGAGGCAAATATTGTATTTTTTTAATTCTCATTATTATTTGAAAACTTTAGCCCTATAGTATATACATTTATTTCGACCATTTAAAAAAAGCCAAACTACAAGCTTGGTAGATCTAAAGCCAGGATGTAGAAGGCGTAGAGTCGGCATCAAATAGTATTTTCTTTGTATTTAGAAAACTGACCATGAGTAAAAGTATAGAGGTACTGTATTACAGGTACAGTATGTAGGTACTGTACGTAGGTGCTGTATGTAGGTACTACACTCTGGGACAAACTTTAAACTGGTTTACAACTGTTTTCTCTGAACTTGTATAAGAACAAATTGAAGGTTCTGATTGACCAAATCCCTTAATTATCATGTTTTGTATTCTCTTCTTGTCTCTAATCATATCTTAGACGTTTCAGAAAGTATTTATTTAACATGAGGATATGTACTGTCCATATATGGGCATTGAGTTATATTTAGTCCTGCCATAATAATGCCAGACTTGCATTCATGTTGAGGAAATGCAGGTTGAGATTGAGTATACTGTATATGTACAGTGATTCAAGGACCCTGTGGCAACTATTTGATACGATGTTTTGTATCTCTGCGACCCCAAGAAGAGGACACTTTCATTGTTTGATATGATTTAGTTCGATGTGATCTGCCATTTGGTCCAGCATTTCTTTACTCCTGTGTCTGTGTAAAACCAGCTCAGTGGCCTTAGTGGTTAAAGTGTCCGCCCTGAGACTGGGAGGTCGGGGGTTCGATCCCCGGCCGGGTCTTACCAAAGACTCTAAAAATGGGACCCAGTGCCTCCCTGCTTGACACTCAGCATCAAGGGTTGGTCCCTGCGACATACTAGCGTCATGTCCAGGGGGTGTACTTGTACATCAAGCTGCCTCACGCTACAGAAACAGGAGATAGGCTCCTGTCCCTATGGGCCTCATGGCTACATAAACAGGAGATAAGCTCCTGCCCCTATGGGCCTCATGGCTACATAAACAGGAGATAAGCTCCTGCCCCTATGGGCCTCATGGCTACAGAAACAGGAGATAGACTCCTGCCCCTATGGGCCTCATGGCTACAGCAACAGGAGATAGGCTCCTGCCCCTATGGGCCTCATGGCTACAGAAACAGGAGATAGGCTCCTGCCCCTATGGGCCTCATGGCTACAGAAACAGGAGATAGGCTCCTGCCCCTATGGGCCTCATGGCTACAGAAACAGGAGATAGACTCCTGCCCCTATGGGCCTCATGGCTACAGCAACAGGAGATAGGCTCCTGCCCCTATGGGCCTCATGGCTACAGAAACAGGAGATAGGCTCCTGCCCCTATGGGCCTCATGGCTACAGAAACAGGAGATAGGCTCCTGCCCCTATGGGCCTCATGGCTACAGAAACAGGAGATAGGCTCCTGCCCCTATGGGCCTCATGGCTACAGAAACAGGAGATAGGCTCCTGCCCCTATGGGCCTCATGGCTACATAAACAGGAGATAGGCTCCTGCCCCTATGGGCCTCATGGCTACATAAACAGGAGATAGGCTCCTGCCCCTATGGGCCTCCTGGCTACATAAACAGGAGATAGGCTCCTGCCCCTATGGGCCTCATTGCTACAGAAACAGGAGATAGGCTCCTGCCCCTATATGGGCCTCATGGCTACAGAAACAGGAGATAGGCCCCTGCCCCTATGGGCCTCATGGCTACAGAAACAGGAGATAGGCCCCTGCCCCTATGGGCCTCATGGCTACAGAAACAGGAGATAGGCCCCTGCCCCTATGGGGCCTCATGGCTCGGCAAGGCTACTACAAAAAGGCTGTGTATACTGTGTAAAAGCAAGGTTTTTTTGTACACCTATAAGGGCGACAGGTGCGTAGCAAAAGTCCAAACTATAGGGCCACCAACAAAATAGACTTTCTTGTACATTATCTATAGGCATATTTACTTGCACGTCAACACTAGCAGGTCATTTTGACCTCTCAGACATGAAGCTTTCAGAGGGTCCCCCTTCCATGACCATCATCCTCCATCATCATTCCATCATCTCAGAAATGTTTGACATCTGAAAGAAATTCTGAATGTGAATTTAAGCACATGCTACTTCTGTCTGATTTTACTTCCGACATGCTAGTGTTTTAATGCTGAAGATTACATATCAGTCATGTATTTGTGCACCCCCTGGAACTATTGGGGGTCCACAGACACACAGACCCCACGATGGGAAACCTGGAACTACTGCGGGTCCGATTCCACACACAGACCCCACGATGGGAGTGCATAATTATATCTCAGCGAGACCGCCTCTGTACTACTATTAAATTATGCAGTATTATGTCACACACGTACAGTCACACACGTACAGTACAGTCACACACGACGCACACAATATGAAAAGATAAAGCCATCCACACTATTTATTTATCTCGCCTCTCTTTCTCTTTGACGCCTCCTCCCCAGCAGATATCTGCTTATTAAATATGTTCAGTATTCTGTCCCTGACTGTAAGGGCTAAGTTTCACGTTTTCCAAGTGCACCCATATCTGAATAGGAAGATTAAATATTTATCAGGGTTGAGTAAGTCCTGTGTCTCAATGTGAGAATGTAAGAGAATTAAATTGTGCCAGTTTATGGAGTGAAAGTGTTTCCTCTCCTCGCCTCACATGCTCCTGCGGGACTATATACGAACAGAACGGTGCTAGAGTAGACTCCAATCTATCTACACGCCATTCATTCTTTCAGAGCGAACGTTTTTTTATTATTATTTCGACGTCAGGCCTAAATGGGTTAAATATTTATCAGGGTTGAGTAAGTCCTGTGTCTCAATGTGAGAATGTAAGAGAATTAAAATTGTGCCAGTTTATGGAGTGAAAGTGTTTCCTCTCCTCGCCTCACATGCTCCTGCGGGACTATATACGAACAGAACGGTGCTAGAGTAGACTCCAATCTATCTACACGCCATTCATTTTAAGTAATCAAACATATTTGTATTCAAACCACCAACCCTGCCCTGCTGTGATCGACCCTCTCCCACCGTGCCTGGCTGGTAGCCTGCGAGGCGATGCACGGACGGGGTTGAAAGGAGAGCATGAATCCTGTATGAGCCGATAGAGCTGGGCATGGAGACTAATAAGACCATCCGTTTGCAAATCTTCACTTCTCTGTCGGGCAGAAAAACCTCCATATTAAATCGTTAAATGTTTCTTTCATACATTAATATGACCTGGACGATTTTATACGTTGTTGTATGACAGCGTCGCGCTGATTTTGGCCAAAATAGAGATGCCAGGTTGAACGTCTGTCTGTAGATTTTATAAATATTTAACCAATTAATTATAAGTATTAACCCTCTAAGACCCAGCGTTGCTTTATAGCAACAAGTTATATTTTAATTAATGACTTAATTATTATAATTTTTTTCTGTTCTTTTTTCACCTAAACGTCATCAGTGATGTTCATTGCAATGCCATTTCAATGCCATTGGTCATGATATTTGCATATAAATACCCCCCCCCCCACAGAGGCTGAAATTCACACAAATTAAAAGTTTCTGGACAATTTTGATTTTCTTTTATCCTATGACTTTTGACCTTTAACCCTAATAAAAGTAGGTAAAATAATTGTAATATATGCTTTTTTGTGATCATTAGAATGTCTAGAACATGTTTTATTCATTGTGAAAGATATCCCCCAAATGTAAATTATTAATTTATTATATTATTATATAATTATTATATAATTATTAGAAAAGAATCATCAAACTTTATTTTTTTTAACATATTTTTTAGTCTTAGTCCTAGTAGTACAAAGTAGTAGTATGGTTGAAATCATTTTTTTGCAAGTAGAAATTAATGCGGGTCTAACAAGTGTTTGTGACTAAATTAACTACTTTGGATCCAAAAACACTTATAATTATTATTATTATTATTATTAGGCCTATTATTATTTATTTTTTTAGTTGCATTGAAATCGCCATAGGAGGATTTTTAGATTGCTTCATATAAGAACTGTGTTTGAAAAATAAACATGTCATCCCGGCCGCTTCACTCATATGGATATGAAGAATCAACTGACTGAGAGAAAACGCTAATGTTACTGCTACTGAATTAGTTACATTTTCACTAGAAGCAGACTGTATCATATATGAGTGACTGACTGTCGCAAACGATACAGAGACACCTCCCTGACAATAACGCCGAGTCAGCTTGTTTAAAGCTGTGGCCTGGGCCGTGGCTCAGCGGTCCAGGCACCTTGGCCGCTACGTAGCCCAATTCTGGCAGTGTGCCGCGGGTTGCCTTTATTGCTGCATGTCACTTGTCACTCCCCCAATCTCTCTCCCCCATTTCCTGTCAGCCTACTGTCTGTCTGTCTGTCTGTCCCTCTATAAAAATAATGATAAAATAAAGGCGAAAGCCGCAAAAAGAAACAAAACAACAGCTGTGTGGGCTTGCAGACATCATTTTGGTTGGTTTAGCCAGATGGTTTAGCAGGTAGGGATGTAGCTCTGGTCCATGAGTAAGGCTATGGACCAGAGCTACATCCCTACCTTGCGTTCTCTGCACCATTTGAGGCCGTTTCCAAATGTTCAAATGTAAAAGACCAATATTATTATGAACAAAACAAGATGTTAAGACCGCTAAACCAAATAGAATAAAGTTTACCTTCAGAAAAAGCGTTGTTTATGGCTTCTGAATGTAGGTCTTTTAACATGTAATGTCTATGGAGTGACGTCACGTCAACACCACTAGGTCTGGAAAGGGGGCGTGGAAGTGCTACATTTTTGTATCCACGTTTGTTTGTATTTTTCTACTGCAAGAGAAGTCAGTAAACTTTCATATTTCATACTCGGTGTCGTCATTTCAGCCTTTTTAAGATAACTTTCACTACAGCAGTTGAGTGATATCTAAACGAGCACTTCCAAACTGCAACACTTATAGAAAAAGAATCACCTGCCAGGACAGAAAGTATAACCCATAACAACATGTCTACGGTGGGTTGTTATGAAACGAACACGTTGAGGATAGAAAGAGAATAATTCAAGCTTTTCGTACATGCTGCAATGTTGGTGAGTTTGACGTAATACAATCAGAGAGGACTTTTCAATGGGCTGTCTATGGGAAGTTGCACCTTGTTAGCACCTTGCCATTAAAGGATAATTCCATGCTAGAAGGCTTTCTTACCTTTCTTTGTAGTCGTTACGTCCCCACCAAAGAGGTCCAGGTGTTATTTTGTGCAAAAACTCCTTATTGGCTATTTCCCCTACCATAAGCCCTCAATGAATTGCATTGAATTTAATGGGAATTTAATGGGGCTATGGGGTGTTGTGCTCATTTGCTTATTTCCATCGAAATAAGTAGTAAAGTGTGCCGCTTGGGTTATTATTTACATTATGAAAGAGAGGATATATACAAAAAATATATATATATTGAGCGATGGATATAAGCAAATTAGCACAACACCCCATAGCCCCATTCAATTGCCATTCAATGCAATTCATTTAGGGCTTATGGTAGGGGAAATAGCCAATAAGGAGCTTTTGCACAAAATAACACCTGGACCTCTTTGGTGGGGACGTAACGACTACAAATAACACCTGGACCTCTTTGGTGGGGACGTAACAACTACAAATAACACCTGGACCTCTTTGGTGAGGACGTAACAACTACAAACAACACCTGGACGTCTTTGGTGGGGACGTAACAACTACAAATAACACCTGGACCTCTTTGGTGGGGACGTAACAACTACAAATAACACCTGGACCTCTTTGGTGGGGACGTAACAACTACAAATAACACCTGGACCTCTTTGGTGGGGACGTAACAACTACAAACAACACCTGGACGTCTTTGGTGGGGACGTAACAACTACAAATAACACCTGGACCTCTTTGGTGGGAACGTAACAACTACAAATAACACCTGGACCTCTTTGGTGGGGACGTAACAACTACAAATAACACCTGGACCTCTTTGGTGGGGATGTAACAACTACAAACAACACCTGGACCTCTTTGGTGGGGACGTAACAACTACAAACAACACCTGGACCTCTTTGGTGGGGACGTAACAACTACAAATAACACCTGGACCTCTTTGGTGGGGACGTAACAACTACAAACAACACCTGGACCTCTTTGGTGGGGACGTAACAACTACAAATAACACCTGGACCTCTTTGGTGGGAACGTAACAACTACAAATAACACCTGGACCTCTTTGGTGGGGACGTAACAACTACAAATAACACCTGGACCTCTTTGGTGGGGACGTAACAACTACAAACAACACCTGGACCTCTTTGGTGGGGACGTAACAACTACAAACAACACCTGGACCTCTTTGGTGGGGACGTAACAACTACAAATAACACCTGGACCTCTTTGGTGGGAACGTAACAACTACAAATAACACCTGGACCTCTTTGGTGGGGACGTAACAACTACAAATAACACCTGGACCTCTTTGGTGGGGATGTAACAACTACAAACAACACCTGGACCTCTTTGGTGGGGACGTAACAACTACAAACAACACCTGGACCTCTTTGGTGGGGACGTAACAACTACAAACAACACCTGGACCTCTTTGGTGGGGACGTAACAACTACAAATAACACCTGGACCTCTTTGGTGGGAACCTAACAACTACAAAGAAAGGTAAGAAAGCCTTTTAGCATAATGGAATTCTCCCATATGGTAAGATGGCCGTGCTCTGTATATGGTCCACAGCAACACACTGAAGGTCTCTGTCCCTTCCTGACCTGTAGAGGTCCTCAGAGGGCTCTATAACGTCCTGTAGTCTCTGTCCCTTCCTGTAGAGGTCCTCAGAGGGCTCTGTAACGTCCTGTAGTCTCTGTCCCTTCCTGTAGAGGTCCTCAGAGGGCTCTGTAACGTCCTGTAGTCTCTGTCCCTTCCTGTAGAGGTCCTCAGAGGGCTCTGTAACGTCCTGTAGTCTCTGTCCCTTCCTGTAGAGGTCCTCAGAGGGCTCTGTAACGTCCTGTAGTCTCTGTCCCTTCCTGTAGAGGTCCTCAGAGGGCTCTGTAACGTCCTGTAGTCTCTGTCCCTTCCTGTAGAGGTCCTCAGAGGGCTCTGTAACGTCCTGTAGTAGTCTGTCCCTTCCTGTAGAGGTCCTCAGAGGGCTCTGTAACGTCATGTAGTCTCTGTCCCTTCCTGTAGAGGTCCTCAGAGGGCTCTGTAACGTCCTGTAGTCTCTGTCCCTTCCTGTAGAGGTCCTCAGAGGGCTCTGTAACGTCATGTAGTCTCTGTCCCTTCCTGTAGAGGTCCTCAGAGGGCTCTGTAACGTCCTGTAGTCTCTGTCCCTTCCTGTAGAGGTCCTCAGAGGGCTCTGTAACGTCCTGTAGTCTCTGTCCCTTCCTGTAGAGGTCCTCAGAGGGCTCTGTAACGTCCTGTAGTCTCTGTCCCTTCCTGTAGAGGTCCTCAGAGGGCTCTGTAACGTCCTGTAGTAGTCGTCATGGTTCCATGTGTACTCCCAGTGACCTCTGTCATGAATAAAGCAGAATAAATGTCAACTAAATGAATAAATCAATGGGAAAGTTCAAGTCACACTAGCTTCGCACCTGCTATTGGTTGTCCAAAAGGCATGGCTGTGAGTGATCTTTTCTCTGTATTCAGCAGAGGTATACGCTCTGATCCAGTCGACCTACAAAGTGGAAGTCGTGAGTAGGCTATAATATAAACGGCATGGACTCTCTAGTCTAGTGGTCAAGAAAATAGAGTGCCAAGAACAACTACAGTAGTAAGAGATGAGATGAGATATACTTTATTAACCCATTTTGGGCGGGAACCCATTTTGGTGTTAGCATTACGTTATGCTTTAGCTATTGAAGAATATGGGATTACATAATTATACAATGTTCTTGTGTTCTCCTGCCTTTTGCAATTTGCATAGCCTACTACAGTATAGACCTATTTTTGGTGATTAGCACCTACGAGGGTGTCTGCCGAGAAGGAGCCGAATTCCGGTGGCTATTTGTATAACAAAGGAGTTTGAGACAGACAGGTTGATCAAAGATTTTGGTTTTACATGTGTAATAAAAGTCGACACCCTACACCCATGTCAACTGTTTAAAAGGTTAACCAGGATAGGATAATTTTGTCAGTCGGGGCGCAAGCCTACATGGGGAGACGTCAGCCACTTTGCTGGCTGGCGTGAGCTTATGCTGTGCTTTACTGCTGTGCTGTACTTCGTTGAAATAAACATCATGGAACTTCATCTCGTCTGTTTGCCGTGCACATTTCTCCTCTGTATGGTATGAAATATACTTCACTATTTAAAAATAGCAGATCTACAAGCTCATAGCGCGCCACCGAGTGGCGCGCTATGAGCTTGTAGGTCTGCTATTTTTGAAAAATCGAAGAACGACTGACGTACAGTAGAAGACATTTTTAGAATCTGCTCTCAGGTCAGAATCGAAAACTGTCAGGATGTAGAAGATTTTTTTTAAAATCTGATCTCAAGTCAGATTGGGTTAATCCCAGAGGGGAAATTGAAGCGTTACAACAGCATAATGTGACGGGTACTATACTTTGGTCCGAAATACCATTGGTCCGATCGACTACCTACCCCAAACCCTTACCCTAACCATAACCGCGAGCACGGGGCAGCACACCTAAACCTAACCCCCAAACCCTCACCCTAACCATAACCGCGAGCACGGGGCAGCACACCTGAATCTAACCCCCAAACCCTCACCCTAACCATAACCGCGAGCATGGGGCAGCACACCTGAACCTAACCCCTAAACCCTCACCCTAACCATAACCGCGAGCACGGGGCAGCACACCTAAACCTAACCCCTAAACCCTCACCCTAACCATAACCGCGAGCACGGGGCAGCACACCTAAACCTAACCCCTAACCCTCACCCTAACCATAACCGCGAGCACGGGGCAGCACACCTAAACCTAACCCCTAAACCCTCACCCTAACCATAACCGCGAGCACGGGGCAGCACACCTGAACCTAACCCCTAAACCCTCACCCTAACCATAACCGCGAGCACGGGGCAGCACACCTGAACCTAACCCCTAACCCTCACCCTAACCATAACCGCGAGCACGGGGCAGCACACCTAAACCTAACCCCTAAACCCTCACCCTAACCATAACCGCGAGCACGGGGCAGCACACCTAAACCTAACCCCCAAACCCTCACCCTAACCATAACCTCGAGCACGGGGCAGCACACCTAAACCTAACCCCTAACCCTCACCCTAACCATAACCGCGAGCACGGGGCAGCACACCTGAACCTAACCCCCAACCCTCACCCTAACCATAACCTCGAGCACGGGGCAGCACACCTGAACCTAACCCCTAACCCTCACCCTAACCATAACCGCGAGCACGGGGCAGCACACCTGAACCTAACCCCCAACCCTATCCCGAGTCGGACCAAAGTATGCTCCCCTAATGTGACACATAAAAAGCTAAAACTAAAACTACCGGACAAACAGAAGAACACAAAACAGACACAAATGGACATAACCACACAAGACCAGGACAACCAAGGACCATATGCCAGTTGGGGGGGGGGGGGGGGGGGGTAGGCAGTTCTTATGCGTTCGTATTGTATAGTCTGATGGCAGTTAATTGGCATGAAAGATAGTCTGTATCGCTCCGTGTGCATCCTCGGGGGGAGTGTGAGCCCATCCTACAGGAGGTATTCCTGGGTATCAAACATACCATCTGTCTAAATAACATCTAGACCGATAATACAATTACATTAACAACGTATACAGTATAGGCTGTGAACAATATTAACCAACGTACCTGTAACTGTGGTTAACGAGCTTCTATAAATGGGCAACCGACGTGCTAGGGGACGTACGAGGTGAAATCTAAAGAGGCAAATTATTACCACATTATCACTGGCGTCCCTATTTTGGGCAAAATGGTCAAATGGGGTGCATGTCTGCCATGGGTTAAGGTTAGGTTTAGTTTAGACTAGTCATTGGTTAGACATGGGTTAAGGTTAGGTTTAGTTTAGACTAGTCATTGGTTAGACATGGGTTAAGGTTAGGTTTAGTTTAGACTAGTCATTGGTTAGACATGGGTTAAGGTTAGGTTTAGTTTAGACTAGTCATTGGTTAGACATGGGTTAAGGTTAGGTTTGGGTGTGCTGCCCCGTGGGAGGTTAGGTTTAGACTAGTCATTGGTTAGACATGGGTTAAGGTTAGGTTTAGGTGTGCTGCCCCGTGGGAGGTTAGGGTAAAGGCCTATTCATAGTCTGGATTTTCGGTGGTGAGGTGACCACCGCTCCGGTGGTGAGCTGACCACCGGAGCTGAAATAACTTTGAGCGGTGGTGAGTAAAAACAGAGAGAAGGGCTGGAGCGGTGGCGGTGGTTTGCTCTTCACCGCGGCTCAGTGACGTCATGTTGTAGTTCGGTGGTCACCTCAGTGACGTCATGTTGTAGTTCGGTGGTCACCTCAGTGACGTCATGTTGTAGTTCGGTGGTCACCTCAGTGACGTCATGTTGTAGTTCGGTGGTCACCTCAGTGACGTCATGTTGTAGTTCGGTGGTCACCTCAGTGACGTCATGTTGTAGTTTGGTGGTCACCTCAGTGACGTCATGTTGTAGTTCGGTGGTCACCTCAGTGACGTCATGTTGTAGTTCGGTGGTCACCTCACCACCGTAAATCCAGACTATGTATGAGCCTTGAGGGTTTGAGATAGGTTGTAGTTGTAGGACTAATGACTGGTCTAACCCAATGACTAGTCTAAACTAAGTACTGTCTAAACCAAGTACTGTCTAAACTAAGTACTGCACCTGGTCAAATGTATACATTTCCATCATTATACGTTTTAAGCAGTGACTTAAAATAAGGCACAGACTCTGCGAGCCTGATCTGCTGTACTCAGGGCAGGGCAGGTCAGGGCAGGTCAGGTCAGGTCAGGTCAGGTCAGGTCAGGTCAGGACATTCCAAAGTGGAATCGCAAAAGCCCGACGTTCGTTTGTTTTGGTCCGGGACTCGGGGAAAGACCGGCAGTGTTTTGCCTGAGGATATCGGCTCATATGGGGATAGTAATTCACACATCTCTGAACCAGACCTGGTCTAGTACAGTATGTAGGCTAATGAGCAAACATTTTAACATCAATTCTAAAAGGGACTGGCATGCGGCCACGTGTAAATTAAGGCATCTAAAATTGGTTAAAACAAAATAACAAATTGTTTGGAGCCAGCGAGCCTTCTGAAGCAAGTGTAGGCAATGAAGAGACATTTTGGGACGGAGAGTTGCAGTAGCCGAAGCACAATGCAATAAAAGCGTGGATAACTTTAATCAGATCAGAGATAGACATGAAGGGCTTAAGTGGGTTTAGGCTGTGGTGGAAGATATGAGTCAGTCTGCATTCATTCCTGACAGAGGGTTGATCCAGGAGGCAGGAGGCATTGGCCAGGGAGTCCGTGTCTGTGTTTGCGTACGGTTTGCAGATAGAGGGGATGTAATCATATCTGGATCATATTGTCACTGTCGGGGCATGAACATCTTATCTCCATATTCTAACTTTTTGTGTTTTCTTCGTAAATTAATGCCCTACTTTGTTCATACTAATACTGCGTCACACAAAAGTAGCAGAGACGCAGCATAAAGCAACACATGTTGAGCTTGTAGATCTGCTAGTTATTTGTTTTATTTGAATCCTGAAAAGTATGGAGGATTCCACTTGACAGAGACGATATCCTATAGATAGAGGTTTATATGTGTACCGTGCCCCTGTTTGCCTTGTAGGTCAGCACCGGTGTTTTGGAATGGATGCAAGCAGCAACCCGGGAGCCATCATTGTCCAGTCCACAGCTTTTATTATTTTGATCATTTGTGGTTCTCCAGTCATTACAACTTTATTGGACATAATTGTATGGGTCTACCTGAATAATTGAGACAATTTGGCAATTGAGTCAAATATTACCACTAGTATGATCCGCCAAGCATTAAACCGTATATTGGCTCTATACTGTATGCTAGGTAAGCTTCCCTCTAGTCTAGTATTTAGAAGATAGCATTCTAAGCACTCTATGGTGTATATATATACGCATAGTTTCATTATATAGATATTCCACTGTTAGGTTTTTAGCTTACATATGATTCTTGAAGACTATTTTTTATGTGTTTAACCCATGTTTTGTTCTTGCTTTGTAAGTCATTCTGGTTTAGCCCATTTTGGGCGGGAACCCCTTTTGGTGTTTAAAGCATTGTTATACTTTTAGCTATGGAACAATAGCAGATCTACAAGCTCGTACAAGCTAGTAGGTCTGCTATTTTTTAAAAATTGTGCCAAATTCAAATCTTTGAATATATATAGGCCTACTTTCACTGCAGTGAACAATTTTAACTCAAATCTTTGCTTCTGGGGGGGTCCCTGGAACAACATATTTTCAGATGGGGGCCGGCGGCCAATTACATAATAATCTTGGGGGTCCTTGAAAAAAAGGTCCTTGTGAAAAAGGTTGAGCACCGCTGACATAGAAACAATTGTTTTTTTCAGAAAACTGTCATGATTTAGAAGACTGCAGTCTTCTACAGAATCTACACCATATCTCTATGGCGAACCTAGCCGATCACATCGCCAAGTTTACCGCGCGTTGCGTCGCAAATATGTGACGTGTTGTGAGCTTGTAAATCAGGCTATTTTAGCCACATGTTTTGCTCCAGAACGGGGATCCATCCATCCATCCATCCATCCATCTTCAACCGCTTATCCGTAGTCGGGTCGCGGAGGCAACAGCTCCACCAGAGAGCTCCAGACTTCCCTCTCCAGAGCAACATTAGTGTTTTCCTCCTGGGGGATCCCGAGACGTTCCAAGGCCAGTGAGTCGATGTGTTTCCTCCAACTGCGTCTTGGGCTGCTCCGGGGTCTCCTCCCAGTGGGACGTGGTCCTTGGTCTGCCCCGGGGTCTCCTCCCAGTGGGACGTGGTCCTTGGTCTGCCCCGGGGTCTCCTCCCAGTGGGACGTGGTCCTTGGTCTGCCCCGGGGGGTCTCCTCCCAGTGGGACGTGATCCTTGGTCTGCCCCGGGGTCTCCTCCCAGTGGGACGTGGTCCTTGGTCTGCCCCGGGGTCTCCTCCCAGTGGGACGTGGTCCTTGGTCTGCCCCGGGGTCTCCTCCCAGTGGGACGTGGTCCTTGGTCTGCCCCGGGGTCTCCTCCCAGTGGGACGTGATCCTTGGTCTGCCCCGGGGGGTCTCCTCCCAGTGGGACGTGATCCTTGGTCTGCCCCGGGGTCTCCTCCCAGTGGGACGTGGTCCTTGGTCTGCCCCGGGGTCTCCTCCCAGTGGGATGTGGTCCTTGGTCTGCCCCGGGGTCTCCTCCCAGTGGGATGTGGTCCTTGGTCTGCCCCGGGGTCTCCTCCCAGTGGGACGTGGTCCTTGGTCTGCCCCGGGGTCTCCTCCCAGTGGGACGTGATCCTTGGTCTGCCCAGGGGTCTCCTCCCAGTGAGACGTGGTCCTTGGTCTACCCCGGGGTCTCCTCCCAGTGCGACATGCGTCGAGGACCTCCCTAGGGAGGCGCCCGAGAGGCATTCTAACCAGATGCCCCGGGGTCTCCTCCCAGTGGGACGTGCGTCGAGGACCTCCCTATAGGGAGACGCCCGAGAGGCATCCTGACCAGATGCCCGAACCACCTCAGCTGACTCCTTTCCAGGCGAAGGAGCAGCGGTTCTACTCCGAGTCTCTCTCGTGTGACTGAACTTCTCACCCAGAACGGGGATGCTAGGGTTCATTCAAGTATACTGTACTACTTACTACTTAAAGAAATGCTTTTCCATCCAAGCACGCAGGCTCACAGCCAGACAATATCCTTTTGAGGCAGTGTTGACACAACACGCTAGTCTCTTTGTGTAGCACCATTTTGTAAAAAGCCCCTGAAAGGGACAAGGGACTGAATTAGTAATTCTATAGCGACACTCTCACATGCCTCATGCTTTTAGTGTCTCTATAAGCCTAACGACAAGTGCTTTCGCTCGACTGTATAAGGACACCTGCCTGGTTCCTGATGAATTGGGTTCTTAAAACTTCTGAATTATCCCTGTAGTGTGTAGTCATTTGTCATTATACATTATCTGTAAAATTACCATAAATGGTCAAAACACATGCACGGCACGCACACACACTGCACAACTAATTTAAACATCCAACACAACACCCTCCTGGAGAGAGACCTTGTAAAACTGACACAAAGATCGGAGACAGAGATTGCAGGCTTTTTGCTGAAGTGCGATGGCGAGTTCCCTGCGGAGTTCAGCCGCTTAATAACGCAGCAAAAAAAAAAACGGCACGCAAACATCCTTGTTTCCTCTGCTGCTTCCCCCCCCCCATCCCTCCCTTCCCCCCAACCCTTTCTTCTTCTGGCCAAGACATAAAACATGAATCATTCACTTTCCCCAAGTAGAAGAAAGGCAGAGAGAGAGAGAAGAAGAGCCATGCATTATTAACCACTTAACCCATATATACTTAGTTGACCAGTATCCTCATGAGGCTCTCTAGAATAGGTCTGCTATATAGCTATTAAGTCCCTCTCTCTACACTAAAGTCGCTTTTACTGGAAATGGCCGATCTACAAGCTCGCAGATTGGCAATTCTTTTTTCAAATCCCTAGAACTCAGTGGTTGGCAAAGTAGTCGCTGTATAGTAGCTCTGGTGGTGGTGGGGGGGGGGGGAGGTGCTCAGAGTGTGTCCACCGCGGAAAGTGGGCTTTTTAATCCCACAAGCCGTCTTTGTATCGGTGAGGAGGGGAAACATAATATTTATGTTCTCTCTACAGTCGAGAGGCTGGTCTGCATTTCGGGAAGTAGAGAGTAGCACATAGCGCTCGCCTCTAATGCAAAAGGCATTAGCGCTATATGTGGACAAGAGCCATCGCAGTACTTAAACGGGCATTTCACTGGAGAACACTTCTGGGATCATTTTGATATTCATTATATCATACAGTACGTGCCCCCCCCCCCCCCCCCCCTTCCTCCTCCTCTCCTATCTAAACCCATTTAACTTCAAACTCCATTCTAACCATGCTAGACTCATTGAACACATCCCTATTATCGTACTGGTGACTGTGTCCTTCTGATGCGTATATATTTATATTTTTTTAATAACCCTTTTCTTTTATTTCTGTCTAACTTATAATAATATAATATAATGAAATACTTCATACGTTTCCACCACTGGGTACACCAGGGTGTGTATCATGGTAGCAGACTAAAACCAATGCAGCTGCGACTGCTTGGGACTAATTATGTACTCATCACACTGTGTATATACAGCCTACCACCCATAGTCAGATCATTACCTGAAGAAGACCCAAGAGGTCGAAACGTTGTAACCTTAAATAAAGAATTGGAGCTCATAACAGTGTGCGGACCTCCCTCCTTCCTTCCCATGTACGTATACTTGGTCCAGCACCTGTAGAATACAAGAAGATGTGCGTGCTTCCCTCCTGGCTCTGATACACCAGGGTGTGTGTCTTATTCATTTGGTGATTGGGGGGGGTATACTTTGGCCCAGTGTTGATTTTGTCGACTAAAACTAAGACGAAAAATGTTCGTCGACTACCTTTTTTCACTGACGAAAACTAAATGGAAACTATAAGCTATGATGACTAAAACTAAGACTAAATATACTGACAATTTCGTCAACAAATAAAAACTAGACTAAAATGTGAGGAAGGGACTAGTGGACAAGAGGTAAGTCATTTTACACTTGGTTGCATGCTGAAAATAGCAGATCTACAAGCTCACAACGCGTCGCGCTGCAACGCATTGTGAGCTTGTAGATCGGCTATTTTCAGTAAAATCAGTCATTACGACGGCATCAAGGCCCGCCAAAATACAACTGTAGATTTAGTAGACTAAAATCTTATGATATTTAGTCGACTAAAACTAGAGTGACACTGAAACATTCCAGGTTACTAGTAAAATGTGACTGAAACTAAATGAAAACTATTGAAGAGACTATAATTATGACTAAAACTAAAATCTACATTTTCTTGCCAAAAACAACACGGCTGTGGCCTCCGTATAGCAGGCCTGATGACGGGGCGGTTTATGGCGGATTCCTCTACCCATGTGTCTGGCTTCATGGCGGTAATGACGTGTCACCCGGCCGTGTACTGTTACAGTACCATGTGTCTGGCTTACCGCCACGCTCCGGTGGCGGCGTGCGTGACGGTAATGACGTGTCACCCGGCCGTGTACTGTAACCATATCTCGCGGCTATCTTGTGATGAGTCACTTCAGTGAGCCGATAAGTGGGATATGTCTTCAGGACCTCCGTGAGGGAGGAAGAGAATATGTCTTCAGGACCTCCGCGAGGGAGGAAGAGAATATGTCTTCAGAGCCTCCGTGAGGGAGGGAGAGAATATGTCTTCAGGACCTCCGTGAGGGAGGGAGAGAATATGTCTTCAGGACCTCCATGAGGGAGGGAGAGAATATGTCTTCAGAGCCTCCGTGAGGGTGGGAGAGAATATGTCTTCAGGACCTCCGCGAGGGAGGGAGAGAATATGTCTTCAGAGCCTCCGTGAGGGTGGGAGAGAATATGTCTTCAGGACCTCCGCGAGGGAGGGAGAGAATATGTCTTCAGGACCTCCGCGAGGGAGGGAGAGAATATGTCTTCAGGACCTCCGCGAGGGAGGGAGAGAATATGTCTTCAGGACCTCCGTGAGGGAGGGAGAGAATATGTCTTCAGAGCCTCCGTGAGGGAGGGAGAGAATATGTCTTCAGGACCTCCGCGAGGGAGGGAGAGAATATGTCTTCAGGACCTCCGCGAGGGAGGGAGAGAATATGTCTTCAGAGCCTCCGTGAGGGTGGGAGAGAATATGTCTTCAGGACCTCCGCGAGGGAGGGAGAGAATATGTCTTCAGGACCTCCATGAGGGAGGGAGAGAATATGTCTTCAGAGCCTCCGTGAGGGAGGGAGAGAATATGTCTTCAGGACCTCCGCGAGGGAGGGAGAGAATATGTCTTCAGGACCTCCGTGAGGGAGGGAGAGAGCGTTGCGTAGCGCAATCTGACTCAGTGGTTCTTAAAGATGGAATCCTGTGATTATTGTGCCGTTTCTGTTTTGCACGTTAGGCACTCACCATGTTAAAAGAGCTGGTTGAAAACACCAGGAACACTTAGTGTAGATCGGGCGAGGAGGCCGTGTTTGCTTACAAAATGCCTTTAAACCATTCTGGGCGGTGAACCCCTTTTGGTGTTTCAAACATTGTTATAATTTAGCTATTGAAAAATAGCAGATCTACAAGCTCATAGCGCGCCACCGAGTGGCGCGCTATGAGCTTGTAGGTCTGCTATTTTTTGAAAAATCGTAAAAATGTGAATGTTTTTAACTCAGAATTCAGAATGGGTTAAAGTGCTTTTCTTTTTTTTTCTCTCCTTTTGACTGACGGAAAAAGCTTTGAGGAAGGAGAGGAGACAGAAGCCGTAGCTCGCCTCACCCACGTCCGTCTGAGCAGCTATAAGAGCCATGCTATATGAGCTGCTCCACTTAAAGGGCATCTGAAGCTCTTTGCGTTTTGATTCATCCTAGAATGTGGCTTTGTGCATTATGGAGTCTCCACTGTCTCTCTCTCTCTCTCTCTCTCTCTCTCTCTCCATCACTTCATTCTCTTATAGCAGGGCAGTACGGTTCTCAAAGGGTGGTCCGGGGAACCCGCAAGGGGTCACCGAGAGGGGGGGTCCCCCCGGGCAAAATGAGTCGATATAATACAGTATATAGCATTCAAAATCAGCGCATGAAGCGATTTTGTCATCCGTGCTTGTCGATCTGCTATTTTTCAAAAGAGATCTTTTGAATATTGTAACATGGGTCCTGCCTCCCTGGCACAAGATATTTTCAGATGGGTGTCCACGGCAAAATACAAATTAATTAATTGAGAGGGAAAGTTTTGAGAATCACAGCTTCTTTTCTTTTGTTGCTTTTTTAGCTTTTTTTTTTTTTTTTTTTTTTTTTTTTTAGATATTTGGCCTTCATTGATGTATAGCGACATGCGGTCATTAGCATGCCAGCTGTCCGGGCTTAGAATCACTGCTCTTAATCAGACCAGTGTGTGTCCAGTGGAAACCTCGTATGAATCTGATCTCAGGTCAGAATGGGTTAATCAGACCAGTGTGTGTCCAGTGGTAACCTCGTATGAATCTGATCTCAGGTCAGAATGGATAAACCATTCAGGACAGGAACCCCTTTTGATGTTTTAACCCATTTAGGCCTGACGTCGAAATAAATAATCCTCTGAAAGAATATATATTCAAAGATTTGTGCCACATTTTCACGATTTTTTTTAAACTCAAATCTTTGCTTGTGAAGGGGGAGGGGGGGGGGGGGGGGGGGGCTTTGCTGGTGCAACGCATTTTCAGATGGGGATCGGCGGCCAATTACATAATAATCTTAGGGGTCCTTGACATGAAATATAGTTTGAAAACCACTGATATAGAAACATATAGGGTTTTTTCAGAGAACTGTCAGGATTTAATAGACATTTGTTGAATCTTTTTGATTGGCCACACACAGTACGTTGTATCGTTAAAGTCCTGTGCGGTACCATTTGGCCTTCCATGAATCCTATATGGAAACTGTGTGTAATGTCAGGGTCCATTACACCAGCGGAGAGTCTGGGCGTGCATATTAAGTGGGAACGGCTGCAGTCGTAATAAGAGAACCCAATATACAGTAGGCAGACTGTCCTAATTACGCATTACGGGACCAACCGCAGTATGACGCTATGCCAATCTGTGGCTGCTCGCGAGCAACACGATACGATACGCGTCCCGCGGTGACGACAGCATAATGAACGGACGGATAGCGGGGAGAGGAGAGGAGGGGGGGGGGGGGGGGGGGGGGGGTCTGACAGGAGCGAGAGGGAGGAGGACAGATTGAGAGACGTAGAGAGAGAGAGAGCAGGGCGTTCGGGGGGGAAAGCCATCGTTGTTCGCCAACGCAAAGAGCAAAGGGGCCGAATTGCAGCCGTCACCATGCAGAAACCTACTATATGTGGTTAGTTTATTAACCCATTTAGGCCCGACGTCGTTTTTTTTTTTTTTTAGTTTTTTATGTTTCTGTATCAGTGGTGCTCTATTTTTCATGTCAAGGACCCCGAAAATGATATGTAATTGGGCCGCCGACCCCCCATCTGAAAATATGTTGTTCCGCTCTGAAAGAATATATATTCTCAGAGGTCCATCCTGGGCCGTGGCTCAGAGGTCCATCCTGGGCCGTGGCTCAGAGGTCCATCCTGGGCCGTGGCTCAGAGGTCCATCCTGGCCGTGGCTCAGTGGTCCATCCTGGGCCGTGGCTCAGAGGTCCATCCTGGGCCGTGGCTCAGAGGTCCATCCTGGGCCGTGGCTCAGAGGTCCATCCTGGGCCATGGCTCAGAGGTCCAGGCACCTTGGCTGGTAATCCAGTCTGGCAGTGAGGCCGCAGGTTCGACTCCCGATCCCGACGGCCTTCACTGCATGTCTCCCACCCCCGGGCCCCCCTCCATCTCTCTCCCCATTTCCTGTCAGCCTACTGTCTGGCCCTCCATAAAAGTATAAAATAAAGGCCAAAGCCAAAAAAACAACAACATAAAAAATATAAATAGTAGTAGTAGAGAGAGAGTGAGAGTGAGAGAGAGGGGGGGAGAGGGGGAGAGAGGGGGAGAGAGAGGGAGGGAGAGAGGGAGAGAGAGACGAGCACAAATCAATATTTATACTGCAAGGCGAGACGATGCTGAAGCCGTAATTAAATTGGCGTGCCGTATTTCATTCCATTACTCGGCCAACGCTGCATGCAAATGATCCCAAAAGGGCCTCCTTTTTTTTAACCCATTCTGGGCGGTGAACCCCTTTTGGTGTTTTAAAGCATTATGTTATACTTAGCTATACTTATAAAATACTTAGCTATTGATAGCTATTGATCTACTGATCTACAAGCTCATAGCGCGGCACCGAGTGCCGCGCTATGAGCTTGTAGGTCTGCTATTTTTGAGAAATCGTGAAAATGTGCCTCTAATCTTTGAATATATATTATTACAGAGTGAACATTTTAACTCTTTGCTTCTGGGGAGGTCCCTGGAACAACATATGTTCAGATGGGGGGCCGGAGGCATATTACATATAATTTTTGGGGTCCGTGACAGGAAATATTGAGCACCACTGATACAGAAAGACATTTTTTGAGTTTCGATGTCAGGCCTAAATGGGTTAAAGTGGATTTAATTCCCATTATATGACAGTGAATTTCATAGAGCCAGACGGAGAGAAATAAAATGCCACCTCCAGTATTCATGAGGCCATTGTTTGGGGGGGGTGGGGGGGGGAGTAGGGTCGGGGCTTGGTGACCGTTCAGCTCCGATCCAGAGGGGGGCACAATACCAATTCCTCTCGTATATTATAAATAAACACCTTTTACAGTGAAATATATACTATATAGCAGCACACACTGCTGGAACTACATCAATCTCATTTAAATAATGATTGGTGAAACGAGGCGACACTGTGACTGATCGGGGACAGGGTGTGTGACCCCCCCCCCCCCCCCCCCACACACACACACACAGACACCCCCTCAATCTCCATCGGTAGCCAATTTCTTCATGGAGTCGCAGGGAATGAATAAAGCATATCGTCGCTGTTGGGCAGAAACCTATTATCTCCTTATCTCCATAATGTCCATATTATTTATCCATCCATCTTCAACCGCTTTTCCGTAGTCGGGTCACGGGGCAACAGCTCCTGCACCAGAGTGCTCCAGACTTCCCTCTCCTCCAGAGCAACATTATAGTGACTTATTCCTCCTGGGGGGATCCCGAGACGTTCCACCAAGGCCAGTGAGTCGATGTAATCCTCCATCTGCGCCTTGGTCTGCCCCGGGGGTCTCCTCCCAGTGGGACGTCCATATTTATTTTTATTTTTATTTTTATTTTTATTTTTATTTTTATTTTTATTTTTATTTTTATTTTTATTTTTATTTTTATTTTTATTTTTATTTTTATTTTTATTTTTATTTTTATTTTTATTTTTATTTTTATTTTTATTTTTATTTTTATTTTTATTTTTATTTTTATTTTTATTTTTATTTTTATTTTTATTTTTATTTTTATTTTTATTTTTATTTTTATTTTTATTTTTTTCCCCTACCATAAGCCCTTCGATGGAAATAAGTGAATTAGCACAAAAACCCAAACCTCAGTGAGGGCTTATATTATAGGGGAAACCGAAATAGCCAATAATGCACTTTTGCACAAAACAACACCTGGACCTCTTTGGTGGGGACGTAACAACTACAAACAACACCTGGACCTCTTTGGTGGGGACATAACAACTACAAATAACACCTGGACCTCTTTGATGGGGACATAACAACTACAAATAACACCTGGGCCTCTTTGGTGGGGACGTAACAACTACAAACAACACCTGGACCTCTTTGGTGGGGACGTAACAACTACAAATAACACATGGACCTCTTTGGTGGGGACGTAACAACTACAAATAACACCTGGACCTCTTTGGTGGGGACGTAACAACTACAAACAACACCTGGACCTCTTTGGTGAGGACGTAACAACTACAAATAACACCTGGACCTCTTTGGTTGGAACGTAACAACTACAAATAACACCTGGACCTCTTTGGTCGGGACGTAACAACTACAAATAACACCTGGACCTCTTTGGTGGGGTCGTAGCAACTATACAAAGAAAGGTAAGAAAGCCTTCTAGCATGGAATTCTCCTTTAAAGTCCCGTGGGGTCCCATTTGGCCTTCCATGAATCCTATTCCTATATGGAAACTGTGTGTAATGTCAGGGTCCATTACCAGTTAGAGAGTCTGGGCGTGCATATTAAGTGGGAACGGGTGCAGTTGTAATAAGGGAACCCAATATAGGCAGACTGTCGGGGACCACAATATGACGCTGCCAATCTTGTCGAGTCGCGCTGCCTGAGAATGCACTCGCTCCTTCTGTATGTGGGGGCCTCGCCGTGGCCCCCAGCCAGCCGCCCAACAAGCGGGGGCCCCGAATCGTTGGCTTATTATCCCATTCTGGGCGGGGACCCCTTTTTGGTGTTAGCATTACGTTATGCTTTAGCTATTGAAAAATAGCAGATCTACAAGCTCATAGCGCGCCACCGAGTGGCGCGCTACGAGCTTGTAGGTCTGCTATTTTTTGAAAAATCGAAGAACGACTGACATAGAAACATAGCTTTTTCAGAAAACTGTCAGGATGTAGAAGACATTTTTTAGAATCTGATCTCAGGTCAGAATGGTATTAACATCCCGTGTCATTGTTAGTTTGCGGCTTGAAGACGCTAACTGGTGCTGAGATGTTTTTTAGCCGGCGTTCCACTGAGATGCAGATGGATGACCCTAGTGGTCCATGTGTGTACAGTATCCTGCCAAACCGTGTTTACCCTAGGAATTAGTTTCTTCTGGCAAACAGAATTTCTCGGGGAAAACAATATAAACGCAGCTGTACGCCGTGTATCGGCGTATAGCCAATTAAAAGTTTCCCCTGTGCTGTGCCACCCCCTTTACCTTGCTGTATCTGGTGTTCTCTCGTTTGCCTCTTCCTCAGTCTAACATATGAAGTCGATGAGAGAGAGAGAGAGGGAGAGAGACCCCCCAAAGCATCAGCATCCTGTGGTTTTAAGTACTAAAATCCACAGATCTGTGTGTGTGTGTGTGTGTGTGTGTGTGTGTGTGTGTGTGTGTGTGTGTGTGTGTGTGTGTGTGTGTGTGTGTGTGTGTGTGTGTGTGTGTGTGTGTGTGTGTGTGTGTGTGTGTGTGTGTGTGTGTGTGTGTGTGTGTGTGTGTGTGTGTGTGGCTTAAAAAAAAACAAAAAAACAAAAACATCCTGTCTAGTAGTGTCAAGTAATAGTATGTAAACAATGTGCTATATATATTTTTTTTTCTCTTCTTTTCCCTCTGTGTGTTAAGCATGTGCAGCAGCTATATCTGGTTGGACCATATAATGTATAACCTAATTCTGATCAGTGTTTGGGTCTATTGTATTACGCCTCTTGTGCAGATCCAAATAAAATAATTCAAATGTGTGTCTGTGTGTGTGTGAGAACCTTCTGGAGAGATGCCACCTCTTTAGTGACAACACATGTTCCCTCTCCGCCCGTCATGCCATGTTCAAAGTCATGCCATGTGAAGTCATGCCATGTGAAGTCATGCCATGTGAACGTCATGCCATGTGAACGTCATGCCATGTGAACGTCATGCCATGGTTCAAAGTCATGCCATGTGAAGTCATGCCATGTGAAGTCATGCCATGTGAAGTCATGCCATGTGAACGTCTTGCCATGTGAACGTCATGCCATGTGAACGTCATGCCATGTGAAGTCATGCCATGTTCAAAGTCATGCCATGTTCAAAGTCATGCCATGTTCAAAGTCATGCCATGTTCAAAGTCATGCCACATGTGAAGTCATGCCATGTGAAGTCATGCCATGTGAAGTCATGCCATGTGAAGTCATGCCATGTTCAAAGTCATGCCATGTTCAAAGTCATGCCATGTGAAGTCATGCCATGTGAAGTCATGCCATGTTCAAAGTCATGCCATGTTCAAAGTCATGCCATGTTCAAAGTCATGCCATGTGAAGTCATGCCATGTTCAAAGTCATGCCATGTTCAAAGTCATGCCATGTTCAAAGTCATGCCATGTGAAGTCATGCCATGTTCAAAGTCATGCCATGTTCAAAGTCATGCCATGTGAAGTCATGCCATGTTCAAAGTCATGCCATGTTCAAAGTCATGCCATGTTCAAAGTCATGCCATGTGAAGTCATGCCATGTTCAAAGTCATGCCATGTGAAGTCATGCCATGTGAAGTCATGCCATGTTCAAAGTCATGCCATGTGAAGTCATGCCATGTTCAAAGTCATGCCATGTGAAGTCATGCCATGTTCAAAGTCATGCCATGTTCAAAGTCATGCCATGTTCAAAGTCATGCCATGTGAAGTCATGCCATGTTCAAAGTCATGCCATGTGAAGTCATGCCATGTTCAAAGTCATGCCATGTGAAGTCATGCCATGTTCAAAGTCATGCCATGTGAAGTCATGCCATGTGAAGTCATGCCATGTTCAAAGTCATGCCATGTGAAGTCATGCCATGTGAAGTCATGCCATGTTCAATGTCATGCCATGTTCAAAGTCATGCCATGTTCAAAGTCATGCCATGTGAAGTCATGCCATGTTCAAAGTCATGCCATGTTCAAAGTCATGCCATGTTCAAAGTCATGCCATGTGAAGTCATGCCATGTTCAAAGTCATGCCATGTTCAAAGTCATGCCATGTGAAGTCATGCCATGTTCAAAGTCATGCCATGTTCAAAGTCATGCCATGTGAAGTCATGCCATGTTCAAAGTCATGCCATGTGAAGTCATGCCATGTTCAAAGTCATGCCATGTGAAGTCATGCCATGTTCAAAGTCATGCCATGTGAAGTCATGCCATGTTCAAAGTCATGCCATGTTCAAAGTCATGCCATGTTCAAAGTCATGCCATGTTCAAAGTCATGCCATGTGAAGTCATGCCATGTTCAAAGTCATGCCATGTGAAGTCATGCCATGTTCAAAGTCATGCCATGTGAAGTCATGCCATGTGAAGTCATGCCATGTTCAAAGTCATGCCATGTGAAGTCATGCCATGTGAACGTCATGCCATGTGAAGTCATGCCATGTGAAGTCATGCCATGGTGGCAAATGGCACATCAGTGCCGCCACGGCGAGGTGGTGGCAACGACCGCTGGCGTGTGTTATTACATGATCACATGGTGTGTGTTATTACATGATCACATGGCGTGTGTTATTACATGATCACATGGTGTGTGTTATTACATGATCACATGGTGTGTGTTATTACATGATCACATGGTGTGTGTTATTACATGATCACATGGCGTGTGTTATTACATGATCACATGGCGTGTGTTATTACATGATCACATGGTGTGTGTTATTACATGATCACATGGTGTGTGTTATTACATGATCACATGGCGTGTGTTATTACATGATCACATGGTGTGTGTTATTACATGATCACATGGTGTGTGTTATTACATGATCACATGGCGTGTGTTATTACATGATCACATGGTGTGTGTTATTACATGATCACATGGTGTGTGTTATTACATGATCACATGGTGTGTGTTATTACATGATCACATGGTGTGTGTTATTACATGATCACATGGTGTGTGTTATTACATGATCACATGGCGTGTGTTATTACATGATCACATGGTGTGTGTTATTACATGATCACATGGTGTGTGTTATTACATGATCACATGGTGTGTGTTATTACATGATCACATGGTGTGTGTTATTACATGATCACATGGTGTGTGTTATTACATGATCACATGGTGTGTGTTATTACATGATCACATGGCGTGTGTTATTACATGATCACATGGTGTGTGTTATTACATGATCACATGGTGTGTGTTATTACATGATCACATGGTGTGTGTTATTACATGATCACATGGTGTGTGTTATTACATGATCACATGGTGTGTGTTATTACATGATCACATGGTGTGTGTTATTACATGATCACATGGTGTGTGTTATTACATGATCACATGGCGTGTGTTATTACATGATCACATGGCGTGTGTTATTACATGATCACATGGTGTGTGTTATTACATGATCACATGGTGTGTGTTATTACATGATCACATGGTGTGTGTTATTACATGATCACATGGTGTGTGTTATTACATGATCACATGGCGTGTGTTATTACATGATCACATGGTGTGTGTTATTACATGATCACATGGCGTGTGTTATTACATGATCACATGGCGTGTGTTATTACATGATCACATGGTGTGTGTTATTACATGATCACATGGTGTGTGTTATTACATGATCACATGGCGTGTGTTATTACATGATCACATGGCGTGTGTTATTACATGATCACATGGTGTGTGTTATTACATGATCACATGGTGTGTGTTATTACATGATCACATGGTGTGTGTTATTACATGATCACATGGTGTGTGTTATTACATGATCACATGGTGTGTGTTATTACATGATCACATGGCGTGTGTTATTACATGATCACATGGCGTGTGTTATTACATGATCACATGGCGTGTGTTATTACATGATCACATGGTGTGTGTTATTACATGATCACATGGTGTGTGTTATTACATGATCACATGGTGTGTGTTATTACATGATCACATGGTGTGTGTTATTACATGATCACATGGCGTGTGTTATTACATGATCACATGGTGTGTGTTATTACATGATCACATGGTGTGTGTTATTACATGATCACATGGCGTGTGTTATTACATGATCACATGGTGTGTGTTATTACATGATCACATGGTGTGTGTTATTACATGATCACATGGTGTGTGTTATTACATGATCACATGCCAGCGGGCGGATGGATTGATGGCGGGATGCAAATTTACTCAAAATGTTTGTGTGCGCTCAACCTGAGCAATCCACCTGGTAATCTGAACCATAATAATATGATGGATGGAAATTATGTCAAGTCGATATCCAGGTGCACTCGTTTTTGTCCCGGGAGGCTTGGATGTCCCCGTATAGCGGTGCTCTACTCAGGCTTAATAGTGCTCACAGACAGCTTCAACAACAGATAACATTATAGCAGCTATAGGCTAGAACAGTGGTGGTTTTCAGATTAAGGCCCATTATTGTCTCCACCAGGCGGAAGGTTTGGGGGGGAGTATATATTTTGCACTCCGTCCGTGTGTCCGTCCGTCTGTTACCAGCTAATCTCCGGCACCGTTAACCCGGTCGGTCGATGTCAAACTCTGCACACACACGCCCTGGATGCCAACGATGAACCTAATACTGTGGTTCCCAAACTTTTTAGCTCAAGACCCCAAAAATATTTTTTTTTGCCCGTGATTCAAAGTAACTATAGTGACAATGGCAGATCTACAATCTCACAAAGTTTCACTTTACAGGCAGACAGACAGACAGGCAGACAGGCAGGCAGGCAGGCAGGCAGACAGGCAGGCAGGCAGGCAGGCAGGCAGGCAGACAGGCAGGCAGGCAGGCAGGCAGACAGACAGACAGACACTTGGTGCATTTATAGATATATATTACGGTAGACTGTAGGGGGGTGGGGGGGGGGGGCCTTATATTATGATTATATGATTATGAAGTGCAGCTTCTTGGTTTAGTTCTTGTGTTGTCTTTGGGCACATTTCTGCAGACCACCCATAGATGGCACTGTAAACCCAGAGGAAATACCCTCTCCCCAGGTGGCGTGTGTGTGTGTGTGTGTGTGTGTGTGTGTGTGTGTGTGTGTGTGTGTGCGCTCGCGCACACACTCATAATCATGAGAACCAAGTGCAGTAGAATTCTTTGTCCTCACAAGAGATATTGTTTTTTTATGTTTAAAGAAATGGGTTTTTTTTTTTTGTCCGGCTTACATTTATGAAAAGATTCAGTTTGGGGTTAGAATTAAGCTTGTAGGTTTTGTGTTTAGGAGTCAGGGCTGGAGTTATATTACCATGAACCGGGAAAAAAAACACCAGATCTACAAGCTCACAAGTTAACGCATAGCAGCATGATGCGTTGTGAGCTTTTAGTGTAGATCTTCTATTCTTATAGCTCAATAGTTAGGGTTAGTCAAATGACCACCACCATGTCCATACAAACGTGTTGTGTGTTTGTATTTGAGGTTGCGTGTGTGCATGTGACACACATGTGTGCGTGCGAGTGTGAGCGAGCGTGCATGTGACACACATGGATGTGTGTGTGCCAGTGCGTGCGAGCGTGCATGCACGTCTTGCAGCCTGCATTCCATGCAGTGTGCCTCCCAGACTTAATTATTCATCACTTTCAGCGCAAAAAATGTGTTTTGTCTTTCATGCCAAACGGCTCATATTGTTTGGGTATAAGAGTGTGGAGAGACGCCGCTGTGGGTGTCATCATAATTACGCTGCGATGAAGACGACCCTGAAGAAGACATCGGCCGTGCCTTCGCCAGGCTGCTGCCAGCCCGCACGACACTGCCAAGTCACACTCGTTCATTAGGCCTGCTGAGCTGTTTCGTCAATCGCCACCGATATGCCTGGTTTATGTTTCGGTGTGAGGCGGTGCATGTGTCGGCGCTGCAAAGATATAGCCGATCTCTACATGCTTTCACTTTCACTTAATTTTTTGGTCATTGCGGTTCAACAATCTTCTTCTTCCTCAATTTACAATTTAGGCATTTAGCAGACGCTCTTAATCCAGAGCGACTTACATTAAGCAAGAACAAAAAGCATGGGAATACATCACACAAAAGCATTTATCATAAAACATGCGTAAGCTAAGAAAGTAACAGTGGAATATCTATATTATGAGACTATACATATAAACTATATATATATATACTACTATGCTATACATAATGTACTATGGCGTGCTATGACTACAGTATATACAATGCAATATAGACAGTGCTGTCTACATAACATGCTATAAGTCTGTATCAGATGCTATCTAAGTCTACAGAAATGCTATCTAAGGGGGTAGGGTAAGTGCTATGGGCCATGATGGAGTCTGAAAAAGTGGGTTTTCAGACTACGGCAGAAGATTGGGAGTGATGCTGCAGTTCTGACTGCAATGGGAAGTGCATTCCACAGTTTTGGAGCCAGAAGGGATAAGAGTTTGGGACGTGTGGAGCGTTGTCCCGGCATTTTTAGTGAGGGTACTTCCAGCTTCCCTGCGTTGGCTTATCTGAGTGCGCGGGAGGGTTTGTAGGGTTCAATCATACTTGCAAGATATGGGGGAGCCATACCTTTGGTTGCCTTGAATGCCAGCATCAGAGGTTTGTATTCTGTGCGGGCAGCGACCGGGAGCCAGTGGAGGGAGCGGAGCAGGGGGGAGACATGTGAGAATTTTGCCTGGTTGAAGACCAAGCGAGCTGCGGCATTTTGGATCAGCTGGAGAGGCTTAAGTGCACATGCTGGTAGGCCAGTAAGGAGGGAGTTACAATAGTCACGTTTTGGCAAGACTGTTGCGAAGACTCTAAAAAAAAAAGATGTGGAAGGCACCAATCAGCATACTGGAGGAGGAGTGGGGTGGGGGGTGGGGGGCTGTTCATAGAGGAGGAGGAGTGGGGTGGACGGTGGGGGGCTGTTCACACTGGAGGAGGAGGAGTGGGGTGGACGCTGGGGGGCTGTTCATAGTGGAGGAGGAGGAGGAGTGGGGTGGACGGTGGGGGGCTGTTCATAGTGGAGGAGGAGGAGGAGTGGGGTGGACGGTGGGGGGCTGTTCAAAGTGGAGGAGGAGGAGTGGGGTGGACGGTGGGGGGCTGTTCAAAGTGGAGGAGGAGGAGTGGGGTGGACGGTGGGGGGCTGTTCAAAGTGGAGGAGGAGGAGTGGGGTGGACGGTGGGGGGCTGTTCAAAGTGGAGGAGGAGGAGTGGGGTGGACGGTGGGGGGCTGTTCATAGTGGAGGAGGAGGAGTGGGGTGGACGGTGGGGGGCTGTTCATAGTGGAGGAGGAGGAGTGGGGTGGACGGTGGGGGGCTGTTCATAGTGGAGGAGGAGGAGTGGGGTGGACGGTGGGGGGCTGTTCATAGTGGAGGAGGAGGAGGAGTGGGGTGGACGGTGGGGGGCTGTTCAAAGTGGAGGAGGAGGAGTGGGGTGGACGGTGGGGGGCTGTTCAAAGTGGAGGAGGAGGAGGAGTGGGGTGGACGGTGGGGGGCTGTTCATAGTGGAGGAGGAGGAGTGGGGTGGACGGTGGGGGGCTGTTCATAGTGGAGGAGGAGGAGTGGGGTGGACGGTGGGGGGCTGTTCATACTGGAGGAGGAGTGGGGTGGACGGTGGGGGGCTGTTCATAGTGGAGGAGGAGGAGTGGGGTGGACGGTGGGGGGCTGTTCATACTGGAGGAGGAGGAGGAGGAGTGGGGTGGACGGTGGGGGGCTGTTCATAGTGGAGGAGGAGGAGTGGGGTGGACGGTGGGGGGCTGTTCATACTGGAGGAGGAGGAGGAGGAGTGGGGTGGACGGTGGGGGGCTGTTCATACTGGAGGAGGAGTGGGGTGGACGGTGGGGGGCTGTTCATAGTGGAGGAGGAGGAGTGGGGTGGACGGTGGGGGGCTGTTCATACTGGAGGAGGAGGAGGAGGAGTGGGGTGGACGGTGGGGGGCTGTTCATACTGGAGGAGGAGGAGGAGGAGTGGGGTGGACGGTGGGGGGCTGTTCATAGTGGAGGAGGAGGAGTGGGGTGGACGGTGGGGGGCTGTTCAGTGGAGGAGGAGGAGTGGGGTGGACGGTGGGGGGCTGTTCATACTGGAGGAGGAGGAGGAGTGGGGTGGACGGTGGGGGGCTGTTCATACTGGAGGAGGAGGAGGAGTGGGGTGGACGGTGGGGGGCTGTTCATACTGGAGGAGGAGGAGGAGTGGGGTGGACGGTGGGGGGCTGTTCATACTGGAGGAGGAGTGGGGTGGACGGTGGGGGGCTGTTCATAGTGGAGGAGGAGGAGTGGGGTGGACGGTGGGGGGCTGTTCTTGTCCCCTTTAACTCTGCACTTGCTGCTGCCAGGCAGATCCTCAACCCGCTGCTGCTGCTGGGGGGGGGGGGGGGGGGGAGAGAGTGAGAAAGGGGGAGGAGAGAGAGAGGCAGAGAGAGAGATGGCAGCCAGCTAAGGGAAATGTAAGTCCTCTAGGTTATAGTATTTTTAGAGAGAGAGAGAGAGAGAGAGAGAGAGAGAGAGGCAGAGAGAGAGGCAGAGAGAGAGACAGAGAGAGAGACAGAGCCAGCTAAGGGAAATGTAAGTCCTCTAGGTTATAGTATTTTATTTGTTCATGCTTGGTGTCACTACATGCAGCCTGGAGATAAGATGACCGCCAGGATTCTTGCTTAAGGGACGGAGAGGATGGATGGAGTGGAGGGGAGGAGGGGAGGAGGGATGGAGGGGAGGATGGAGGGAGGCATGGGTGGAGGATGGAGGGAGGCATGGGTGGAGGATGGAGGGAGGCATGGGTGGAGGATGGAGGGAGGCATGGGTGGAGGATGGAGGGATGGAGGGATGGAGGGAGGCATGGGTGGAGGATGGAGGGATGGAGGGATGGAGGGAGGCATGGGTGGAGGATGGAGGGATGGAGGGATGGAGGGAGGCATGGGTGGAGGATGGAGGGATGGAGGGATGGAGGGAGGCATGGGTGGAGGATGGAGGGATGGAGGGATGGAGGGATGGAGGGATGGAGGGAGGCATGGGTGGAGGATGGAGGGAGGCATGGGTGGAGGATGGAGGGAGGCATGGGTGGAGGATGGAGGGAGGCATGGGTGGAGGATGGAGGGAGGCATGGGTGGAGGATGGAGGGAGGGATGGGTGGAGGATGGAGGGATGGAGGGATGGAGGGGAGGATGGAGGGAGGCATGGGTGGAGGATGGAGGGAGGCATGGGTGGAGGATGGAGGGAGGCATGGGTGGAGGATGGAGGGAGAGTGTTGGATGAAAAGGTCCAGAGATAGAAGACGAGGAGTGAGTGGAAGGGAAGAGAGAGCTAAGCACTCTGGGCAGAGGAAGAGAGAGACACAGCGAGAGGGAGAGATTTGGAAGAAAAGGGAGATAACGCACGCGCGCGAGTGTGCGTGTGTGTGGGTGCACATGTGTCAGTGTGTGTGTGTGTGTGTGTGTGTGTGTGTGTGTGTGTGTGTGTGTGTGTGTGTGTGGGGATGAAGAGAGAGAGAGGCAGTGTGTTACAAGGAGAGAGGAAACCAGGGTGGGAGGGGAGGGGAGGGGGAGGAGGGGGAGGTGACAGTTTCCCGAGACATGCATGGAATGTTAAAAAAGTGTTTCTGCTCACACACAGAATGGGACATTTGTGTCCAAGAGCTGTAGTGGCTGCAACTATCCGTTATGTTCTCTGCAATAATTATTATATACTAATTGTGTTTTTGATGAATCGAATAATTGAGAAGCTCTCTCTCTCTCTCTCTCTCTCTCTGTCTCTCTCTCAATTCAATTCAATTCAAAGGAGCTTTATTGGCATGATAAAGCGTACGTTTATATTGCCAAAGCAGAAGTGGAACAAGACAATCAAAATAGAACAATGCATTTACAAATAAATATTGGATATAAATAGGAATTAAATAAAGGTGTAAACAGAGCTGTGTTATATTAGCTGTGTGTGTGTGTGTGTGTGTGTGTGTGTGTGTGTGTGTGTGTGTGTGTGTGTGTGTGTGTGTGTGTGTGTGTGTGTGTGTGTGTGTGTGTGTGTGTGTGTGTGGAAGGCGTTCTTTTGTACTCCTACTCTTACACATCACACATTTTCACTGTCAGAGAACAGTGAAAACAGCGTACAGTATCTACAAAGCTTTCAGCCCTGCATGCACTCATCATGGGTCCTTTACTCTGCAGGGGAGGTTATAGTTATAGACGTGCAAAATGTATCCACAGTCAACATGTTGCTTTTTCCCATCTCCCCCCATTACTCCCACATCGAGGAGGTCTGATATGCTATCATGACTCATCTAGTCATGGATAATCGCCATGTGGGGGAAGGGGGGTGCAAATTACTCACACTCACACAAGTACGTCTGGTGAAATATTACTTACACTGAGTGCAAAGCCATGCTGTGTACTTGAATACTTGAATTGAAATGACATGGAGTACTTAATTTAAAAAAAAGACTTAGTTACACTGAAGCTACACGTGCATTTTACGCGTGCTCACATACATGCATGTGTTCACGCATGGCATGCGACAATAGGTCTACATGACAATAAATGTCATATAGACGATTGAGATCCACACATTTAAATTTTCAATGTATGAGTGAAAAAGGTTATTATCTCTCTCAGTTTTGACACATTTATAAATATCCAATGTGTGAAATGTCAGGGTTTTCTCTGCACCGTGCTCTCACTTATTGCACTCTCGCCAAAGAAAGTATAGAAGTCCTATCTGTAAAGTTAAAAAAATGACATTTAAAATATATGCCCTCTCTCTGCCTAGCGAACGAAGAATGGAGAGAGACACAGTGAGAGACATTGTGGAAACAGTGTTTATTTCGTCGTCTAATAGCCTACTATAATGACAAAAAAAAAATCATCTACCACCTTTTTTCACTGCAGAAAACTATATGGAAACTAAAAGAAAACTAAGCTAAAAAAAACTCAACAATTGTCAATATATTTAGTCTTAACTAAATATATTGACAATTTTGTCAACAAATAATAATATATATACGATTTATATAGCGCTTTTCTAGGTACCCAAAGTCGCTTTACAGAAAGAAGTACAGACATGATGGTGAGTATTTTGAAATCAATTCTGGACTTGACTGGGAGCCAAATAAAAACCAGACTAAAATATTAGGAAGGGACAAGCGGACAAGAGATCCAGTAGAAGTCATTTTACACTTGCGGTTGCATGCTGGAAATAGCAGATCTACATGCTCACAACACGTCACGCTGCAGCAATCTTCAAAATATATATTTTGAAGATTTTATGTCCCAGAACTTATGGATATTATCTATGGTCTTATGGCTCCATCGCTGCCTCTTTCTTTTCTATCAAGTAGAACTTTAACATGTTGCTGTTTACCGTCCCTCTCACAGAGTGCTGTCTCTGGACGTCAAACTAGAAATGGAGACGACCTGCAGGACACCTCGTCATGCAGAACTGAGAGATACAGAAAATCACCAATCCCATATACAGGTATGTGCAGATTTTTTAATGGATTTTTAGATAGGCTATTGCATTTTAGATTTGAAGTTTTACATTTGTGATCGGCAAAATAGTGTTTTTTTAATGGCACCCCTGTCTTTTAAAACCTATCATGCTGAAAGTGGAATAAACATAAACTCTCTTGACTCACACAGGCCTGAGACGTGTGGGCGTGTGCGTAACGTGGCCCAGGGGTCTTAAGGTGAGACAGGTTTTCTGAAATTATATGTCAACAAACCCCTCTGTAAATTTCTGCAGAATATAGTTATGAATAAGACTGGAAAGTTTGGTGTATGTGAGTTCAACTGAAGTGGAGATTCCTTGTCCCAGGTATGAGGAAAACTCATTTTGAGAAAACGGCCTTTAAAGATTTGTATTGTAAAATTCCAAAACGTTTTATTTGAAGCCACTATTTCGAGACAAAATATCTAGGGCCGGGACTAATTGCGATTAATTTAGATTAATTAACTACAGAAAAATTTATCGCGATTAACTAAATTAATGCGATTAATAAATTAATCGCACCTTTTTTTCCACCGCGGAACGTTTCTCACTGGGCGCTTTTCTATAGTACTGAAAACTGGAAATAATAAAAGGTCACCCCATTTTGTGTTGCCTAGAACTGGAGGTCTGACAAAAAACAGTAACAATATGAAGTAAGTACAGCTTTGTGATGTCACTGAGATGTACTTGTTACTGTTACTAATTTTTTTTCAGACCTCCAGTTCCAGGCAACACAGAATGGGCTGACTTTTTATTATTATTTCCACAACAGGTATATTAATGACAGTAAAATGTTGAAAATGAGTGGTATCCTGTAGTCACTATTCGTTGATTCACTGGGATACCAAAAAACATTAAAAAAAAAGGTTTCTCGCTGTTCTCGGGTTGAATATTGATATGCGATTAAAATGCGATTAATCTAGATTAATTAATCGCAAAGCCTCTGATTAATTAGATTAATTTTTTTAATCGAGTCCCAGCTCTAAAAATATCTCATCCAAACCTTGGCAACAACATATAATGCCATATATCATTGTAAAGGTCTAGACCTCGAGCTGCCTGTGGTTGGATCCAAATATGGTCACTTCCTTTGTACCAACAACCAATCATGAAAATAAGAGATGGTGGATTTTCACCCAGAAAAACGAGCTGTCATTGGCTAAAATAAACTACTAAATCTGTATTTTCAATGTTTATTTTGCTTTAGTTTGAAAGAAAACATGTTTGGGAAGCAAAATAGCAAAAAAAAAGAAAAACCATGATTTCACCTGCCATGTCTCGTCTTAAATAATCCGTCCCTGTTCGGCTGAATTAACCACAGGCAAAGTTATGCCCGCAGCGTGTAAGGACCTTCATAGTTAAATTAATACAGAGGAGGATTTACTGCGAACCGTCACTCATTAAGCAACACGTACAAAAAACGATAAATAGCTATAGCCGCCGCCCGCGGCAGTGGCTCAGGGTCAGAGCGCCGGCCGATTGGGAAGCGGAAGGTTCCAATCCCAAGCTCCCCCTGCAGAGTTGGTGTCCTTGAGCAAGACTCTGAACCCCTAACAGCTCCCGATGTGCAGGTTGTTGGGGCCTTGCATGGTTTCCCCCCCCCATCAGTGTACAAATGTGTGTGTGGATGGGTTAATGTAATGCACAATCATTGTAAAACCCTATATAAATGCACCATTTATTTTACCATTAACCCCCCCCACCCCCAACGCTGCACGCACGCGCACACGCACACGCACACGCACACGCACACACACACACACACATGCACATGCACACGCACACACACAGACACGCACCAAATCTCAAAGTTCTGCTTATAGAATCAAATCATCTGGAATGAAAACCCATTGTGAAAGCTGGCCGAGCTTGAAGCTAGAAATAATAGCGACGTATCAGTGAATATAAAAAGCTTTGAATGAAAAAAAAATATATATATATATATATATATATATATATATATATATATATATATATATATATATATCGTCCTTATGCTCAAGGACAGTTCAGTCTGTATCAGCGAACACTCCAGAGCTGACAGAAAGAAAAAGAGTCCCATCCTTTGTTCGTCTCCTAATCCATTCTGGGCGGGAACCCCTTTTGGTGTTCTTAACTAAGCATTACTGTATGTTATACTTTAGCTATTGGAAAATAGCAGATCTACAAGCTCGTAGCGCGCCACCGATTGGCGCGCTATGAGCTTGTATAGGTCTGCTATTTTTTTTTTTATCGTGAAAATGCGGCACAAATCTTTGAATATATATTCTTTCAGAAGACTTATTTTTTTAAATACTTTAGCTATTGAAAAATAGTAGATCTACAAGCTCGTATCTACTATTCTTCTTGTAGGTCTGCTATTTTTTTTTTAATCGTGAAAATGCGGCACAAATCTTTGAAAATATATTCTTTCAGAAGACTTATTTTATTTTATTTCGACGTCAGGCCTAGATTGGCTAATCAGCGGTAATGGAGCAGCTCCAGCCTATTACAGTGATTCAACAGGACCAATTAGCAGTGGCGGAATAAATAATTACTGACATGTTTTACTTATAATGTAAAAGTGTAAAATACCGTAAATGTAGAACCTATTCCGTTACAAGGGAAAGTCCGGAATTAAAAATGTAATCGAAATACAAAAGTATATTGGCATCAAAATATATTTATCCATTTAGGCCTGACGTCGAAAAAAAAAAAGTAATCTGAAAGAATATATATTCAAAGATTGGTGCCGCATTTTTACGATTTTTCAAAAATAGCAGACCTACAAGCTCATAGCGCGCCAGTCGGTGGCGTGCTATGAGCTTGTAGATCTGTTATTTTTTCAATAGCTAAAGTATAACATAATGCTTAGTTAAAACACCAAAAGGGGTTCCCGTCCAGAAGTACATAAGTAGTGATTAAGTGTACTATATAAGGGTCCCTGGAACAATATATTCTCAGGTGGGGGTCCGCGGCCAAATACAGATAATAATTCTGGGGGTCCTTGAAAAAGGTTGAGCACCACTGACATAGAAATATAGGATTGTAAGACTAGAAGCCTTTATTTATTTTTTTATTTTTTAATCTGCCTCAGGCTCAGGTCTAATGTACAGTACTTATAGAGGCTACTTTCCCGTTTCCACCACTGCCAATTAGAGTTCCACGTCTCTGGTATCAACGGCTTCCACAGATAAGCTGTTCACCAATCCCCAGTCGGTCGAAGCATCGCAGCGCAGCGCAGCTAGGCCACACATTATGTAATAATATGCTCTGTTCAATCTCACAATGGCATCTCTCCCTCTTAAAGCTGCAATCCGGAGAGATGAATGACATGTTATTTTAACCAATATACGTTAAAGATGCAGTGCCCTGATGTTTTTGTGTTTTATTTTTCCTATACAGCTTTTCATGTGTTTATGAGGCGACTATACTTTCTTTCTTTCTTTCTTTCTTTCTTTCTTTCTTTCTTTCTTTCTTTCTTTCTTTCTTTCTTTCTTTCTTTCTTTCTTTCTTTCTTTCTTTCTTTCTTTCTTTCCTTCTTTCCTTATTTCCTTATTTCCTTCTTTTTTTCTTTCTTTCTTCTTTCTCACCTTTATTTATACTCGGAAATACAGTTGAGGGCAAGCCCTCATTTTCAACGTAGCCGAGGTTACAATACACAAAATACAGTCACAAAACAATACATCAAACACAACGTTATAAATCAGGGTAAATTACAAAGGAACTTTATGGCAGAACAACCGTCAGTAAAATAGATCAATTGAAGCAGGAGCAATCACGGTGATAAAATATATTCTGGAGCGTTCCTGACCGGAGGATCAGCTCATAGTTTTAAGGAGTTTTGGAGTTCATTCCATGAAGTTGGGCCATTGACAGAAAAAGCTGTCCTTAATTAGACGCCTTCCCCCCCTTTTGAAACTATAGCTGTATAGGGCGAGTGGAGAGGAGCTATAGTTTATAGTTTAGTGCAGGGGTACTCAACTGGCGGACCGCGGTCCACGACCGGACCGCGGACCACCTCTATGCGGACCCTAGGCAAAAAAAAAGGAAAAAAAAATCTCTCCTAAGCTCAGGCCAGGCCAGCCACAGTCAATTTCAATTCAATTCAGGCAGTGTTGCTGCAGCACAACTACATTGTGTGTCTTGTGTTAATGGAGGGAAGAAGTTAATAATATAAATAACATCAGAGGGTACATTTCTCATGTGAAATTGCTGCAAAGGCCCCCAAAATGTCCCCCAAGGGCCCCCAAAATTCTGGCGCACGCCATGCGCACGCAGTGTGATTTGGATTTGGAGTTCCACTCCGGGCCTGCACTCTGCACCCCATTATTGGTTGGTTGGAAGGGGATCTGATTTGTATAAGCTTGGCTTGACCAGGCATAGAGCCCCGCTCTCCGATGGACGCCGCACATGGGACCGGACCTCGGTCTTATTCAAAAAAAAATTGTGGACCTTCATCATTTCTAGTTGAGGACCCCTGCTATAAACTATAGCTCCTCTCCACTCGCCCTATACACTAAACTATAAACTATAGCTCCTCTCCACTCGCCCTATACACTAAACTATAAACTATAGCTCCTCTCCACTCGCCCTATACACTAAACTATAAACTATAGCTCCTCTCCACTCGCCCTATACACTAAACTATAAACTATAGCTCCTCTCCACTCGCCCTATACACTAAACTATAAACTATAGCTCCTCTCCACTCGCCCTATACACTAAACCAGGGGTCCTCAACTAGAAATGATGAAGGTCCACACATCTTTTTTTGAATAAGACCGAGGTCCGGTCCCATGTGCGGCGTCCATCGGAGAGCGGGGCTCTATGCCTGGTCAAGCCAAGCTTAATACAAATCAGATCCCCTTCCAACCAACCAATAATGGGGTGCAGAGTGCAGGCCCGGAGTGGAACTCCAAATCCAAATCACACTGCGTGCGCGCATGGCGTGCGCCAGAATTTTGGGGGCCCTTGGGGGACATTTTGGGGGCCTTTGCAGCAATTTCACATGAGAAATGTACCCTCTGTTGTTATTTATATTATTAACTTCTTCCCTCCATTAACACAAGACACACAATGTAGTTGTGCTGCAGCAACACTGCCTGAATTGAATTGAAACTATAAACTATAAACTATAGCTCCTCTCCACTCGCCCTATACACTAAACTATAAACTATAGCTCCTCTCCACTCGCCCTATACACTAAACTATAAACTATAGCTCCTCTCCACTCGCCCTATACACTAAACTATAAACTATAGCTCCTCTCCACTCGCCCTATACACTAAACTATAAACTATAGCTCCTCTCCACTCGCCCTATACACTAAACTATAAACTATAGCTCCTCTCCACTCGCCCTATACACTAAACTATAAACTATAGCTCCTCTCCACTCGCCCTATACACTAAACTATAAACTATAGCTCCTCTCCACTCGCCCTATACACTAAACTATAAACTATAGCTCTTCTCCACTCGCCCTATACACTAAACTATAAACTATAGCTCCTCTCCACTCGCCCTATACACTAAACTATAAACTATAGCTCCTCTCCACTCGCCCTATACACTAAACTATAAACTATAGCTCCTCTCCACTCGCCCTATACACTAAACTATAAACTATAGCTCCTCTCCACTCGCCCTATACACTAAACTATAAACTATAGCTCCTCTCCACTCGCCCTATACACTTGAGCAGGGATATAAATAATGGAGACGGTGCTGGATGGGAGGGTAATCCCGGTGCCGTCTCCATTATTTATATATCTATATATGCTCAAACCAGTGTTGTTTTCGTCGACTAAAACTAAGACGAACAATGTTAAGAATGTTAAGAATAAATATACTGACAATTTCGTCAACAAATAAAAACTAGACTAAAATGTTAGGAAGGGACTATAGTGGACAAGAGATCCAGTTTTATGCTGTAGATTTAGTCGACTAAAATCGTATGACATTTAGTCGACTAAAACTAGACTAAACACTAGAACATTCCACGTGACTAAAATGTGACTAAAACTAAGTGAAAACTATTCAAGAGACTATGACTAAAACTAAAAAAGAAATTTGCTGCCAAAAACCACACTGGCTCAAACCGAGAGGAAGTGTGTACAGGGAGAGTGGCGAGGAGGTAGTTTCAAAAACGGCCATAGGTGTGGTTATGTATGTGCAGCTGTGGGTGCGGCTTCAGTTCAGGTGGATCTACAAGCTCATAGCATGCCACTCAAGCTTGTAGATCTGCTATTTATGAATAATCGTAAAAATGCATCACATTTGAATATATATTCTTTCAGAGCGAACGTTTTAAATGGGTTAACTCTATTTTATTATTTAATTGTGAGCAATGTCATTTACTTGGAAAAGTAAACTTCGTTTTCTACAAGTTTTTTTTTAAAGTTCTGCAGAAATATTATCACTTTGACTTCATTATTTTGTCTGCAGAAACCATTGGAATAAAAGGATCCCAGAGGTCGGTTTGTCTGCAGAAACCATTGGAATAAAAGGATCCCAGAGGTTGGTTTGTCTGCAGAAACCATTGGAATAAAAGGATCCCAGAGGTCGACACGGCATCACTGTTGACACTCTTATCTGACACCCTGGGATCTGCCTCCGTGTTGACTGAGAGTAGAATAACCACCCACTGCCTCCACGCCACCAGGGTCCACGTGTCTGTGTCATATCTGTTGGTGGACGCCATGGAGTGGAACAGCACGACCAGACCACCCCCAGGGACCACCCCACCCCCACCTCCCCCCATGTGATGTACTTGGTAGGCTATACTGTATGCTATACTGTAGTAGCCTTGCCGAGCCATGAGGCCCATAGGGGCAGGAGCCTATCTCCTGTTTCTGTAGCCATGAGGCCCATAGGGGCAGGAGCCTATCTCCTGCTTCTGTAGCCATGAGTCCCATAGGGCAGGAGCCTATCTCCTGTTTCTGTAGCCATGAGGCCCATAGGGCAGGAGCCTATCTCCTGTTTCTGTAGCCATGAGGCCCATAGGGCAGGAGCCTATCTCCTGTTTCTGTAGCCATGAGGCCCATAGGGCAGGAGCCTATCTCCTGCTTCTGTAGCCATGAGTCCCATAGGGCAGGAGCCTATCTCCTGTTTCTGTAGACATGAGGCCCATAGGGGCAGGAGCCTATCTCCTGTTTCTGTAGCCATGAGGCCCATAGGGCAGGAGCCTATCTCCTGTTTCTGTAGCCATGAGGCCCATAGGGCAGGAGCCTATCTCCTGTTTCTGTAGCCATGAGTCCCATAGGGCAGGAGCCTATCTCCTGTTTCTGTAGCCATGAGGCACATAGGGGCAGGAGCCTATCTCCTGTTTCTGTAGCCATGAGGCCCATAGGGCAGGAGTCTATCTCCTGTTTCTGTAGCCATGAGGCCCATAGGGGCAGGAGGCTATCTCCTGTTTCTGTAGCCATGAGGCCCATAGGGGCAGGAGGCTATCTCCTGTTTCTGTAGCCATGAGGCCCATAGGGGCAGGAGCCTATCTCCTATTTCTGTAGCCATGATGCCCATAGGGGCAGAAGCCTATCTCCTGTTTCTGTAGCCATGAGGCCCATAGGGGCAGGAGCCTATCTCCTGTTTCTGTAGCCATGAGGCCCATAGGGGCAGGAGCCTATCTCCTGTTTCTGTAGCCATGAGGCCCATAGTGGCAGGAGCCTATCTCCTGTTTCTGTAGCCATGAGGCCCATAGGGGGAGGAGCCTATCTCCTGTTTCTGTAGCCATGAGGCCCATAGGGGCAGGGGCCTATCTCCTGTTTCTGTAGCCATGCGGCCCATAGGGGCAGGAGCCTATCTCCTGTTTCTGTAGCCATGAGGCCCATAGGGCAGGAGCCTATCTCCTGTTTCTGTAGCCATGAGGCCCATAGGGCAGGAGCCTATCTCCTGTTTCTGTAGCCATGAGGCCCATAGGGCAGGAGCCTATCTCCTGCTTCTGTAGCCATGAGTCCCATAGGGCAGGAGCCTATCTCCTGTTTCTGTAGACATGAGGCCCATAGGGGCAGGAGCCTATCTCCTGTTTCTGTAGCCATGAGGCCCATAGGGCAGGAGCCTATCTCCTGTTTCTGTAGCCATGAGGCCCATAGGGCAGGAGCCTATCTCCTGTTTCTGTAGCCATGAGTCCCATAGGGCAGGAGCCTATCTCCTGTTTCTGTAGCCATGAGGCACATAGGGGCAGGAGCCTATCTCCTGTTTCTGTAGCCATGAGGCCCATAGGGGCAGGAGGCTATCTCCTGTTTCTGTAGCCATGAGGCCCATAGGGGCAGGAGGCTATCTCCTGTTTCTGTAGCCATGAGGCCCATAGGGGCAGGAGCCTATCTCCTATTTCTGTAGCCATGATGCCCATAGGGGCAGAAGCCTATCTCCTGTTTCTGTAGCCATGAGGCCCATAGGGGCAGGAGCCTATCTCCTGTTTCTGTAGCCATGAGGCCCATAGGGGCAGGAGCCTATCTCCTGTTTCTGTAGCCATGAGGCCCATAGGGGGAGGAGCCTATCTCCTGTTTCTGTAGCCATGAGGCCCATAGGGGCAGGGGCCTATCTCCTGTTTCTGTAGCCATGCGGCCCATAGGGGCAGGAGCCTATCTCCTGTTTCTGTAGTGTGAGGCAGCTTGATGTACAAGTACACTTATACCCCCAATCCAACCCTCGATGCTGAGTGTCAAGCAGGGAGGCACTGGGTCCCATTTTTACAGTCTTTGGTATGATCCGGCCGGGGATCGAACCCCGACCTCCCAGTCTCAGGGCGGACACTCTAACCACTAAGGCCACTGAGCTGGTCTCTAGTAGCGGGTCTCATGTTCTCATGTTGGTTTTTTCATGTCAGAGATTTTTTTTTTTTTTTTTGGCCTGTGGACCCCTATTTTTAAGTAAAGAAATATATATAGCAGATGTATCAGTAACGCCCAGTTGGGGCCCATGTAGGGCCCATGTAGGACCCAGGTAGGGCCCATGTAGAGCCCAGTTAGGGCCCAGGTAGGGCTGGGCCTTAATTTCCGCGCGGCTGCACTAATAACTTTGGGGCAGGACCGTCTAGAGTTTAAATGGACAGGTATATCAGTCAAAAGGGAGACATCGAAGAGGAAGGATGGATAGGGAAGGATCAACATATGGAATGTCAGAACAGGTCAGCTCCATATATGGAGATCTAAGGGTTTGAGGTCAGATGTAGAGTTGCTGGCCGGCTCCATATAATATGCAGATCTAGGTGATGATGATCCAGTCTTCTCCATGTATGGTTATCCAGGGTTTGATGAGGTCATTGTCGGGAGTAACTGGTTTCATCACACATGATTGGATGAGTGATTGATCAATCTGATGATCCACTTTGATCCGCTTTCATTCCTACACACACACACACACACACACACACACACACACACACACACACACACACACACACACACACACACACACACACACAAGCACACACAACGCACACGCGCTAATCAGCCGGTGGGTTGTACATTTTGCAGCCCAATGTCCACCAGCTTAGCTGACGGTGCCAATAATAATGCCTGAATTCCTACAGAGAAAACGGCTGAGTTGATACGATCAATCACAGCAATGCGTTCATTGCTGGCGGAATAATCCAATTCATATTAAGCGATATCATCGAGGCACGCTCAGCCTAGTCATGGCGTCGTCCATCACTTGATCTGTCCTCGTTGCTCAGTCGGCGCGCTTTGTTTTTGATGTTGTCGTCGTAACCATTGTGTTTTTGACAGGTTTCATCATAATAATAATGTGACCAGATTTGACTGAGAGACTGCCATGGCACAAACGCCAGCTTGAAACACTTTTTATTTGTATCCAAAATGAGTTAATAGCACAGGCAGACTCTTCACATACTAGAGCATGTCTGAAATAAGTGTCAGAGCTGAAATCGACACGTAAATATGAAATAAATTCTTAAAAATGTAGCTAGGTGTAATGTTAGATGTTAGAGACCACAGAAGACATGTAAATATGAAATAAATGCTTAAACATGTAGCTAGGTGTAATGTTAGAGACCACAGAAGTGAATCTTTCAAGCCTGTTTTCTCAACTCTCTGCCAGACATTACTCTATAAGCCATATCTCCAAAACTGGTGGGTCAAACTGAACAACCAATATGTCAATTTGAAGCTATGATTCCCTGCTTCAACATGACGTGAAAAAAAAAACGAAAATTCAAAAAAGTCCAATGGCAGTCCCTCTGTCAAATGTAGTCACATATAAACAGACAGACCTACTACTAACCTTTGACATGAAGTTCAACCTCATCGTTATATAATTGGTCCTCCACTACCTCACTAATTCACACTGTAAGATGACACAATTTATGTACTGTATCCTCACAGCTGTGGACAGTTCAGAAACATGCATACCAATGGTGGGGATCCCAAGCTATATAGTAGAAACTATACAGTCTGTCTTTGCTGGAGTTATCACGGTGGAGTGGAAGCCTGCATTGGGTTTTTTTTTGCCAAACCTATACCTACCTATTTCCTCCTCTGAGACACAGAGCAAGTAGACATTGCATGTCCATCTTACAATGTCCATTAGTGAGGACCAAATATACAAAGAAAAGTTGAAAATGGGTACTTAAAGTATAGCCTATATAGTCCTTTACACATTTTGGGCAGGAACCCCTTTTGGTGTTTTAAACATTATGTTATAATTTAGCTATTGAAAAATAGCAGATCTACAGGCACCGAGTGCCGCGCTATATGAACCTGTAGGTCTGCTATTTTTTTTTTATCGTGAAAATGTGCCTCAAAGAGTTTCAGTTTTAACTCAAATCTTTGCTTCCTTTTGGGTCCCTGGAACAACATATTTTCAGATGGGGGTCAGCGGCATATTATATAATTTGTGGGGTCCTTGACATGAAATATGATATGATACTGAAACATGAGGTTTTTCAGAAAAAACTGCATTTTAAAAAGACATTTTTTAAGTATAGCCAAAATGATATCCAATTCCAAGCCACGCCACTTGGATGGATGAGGTGCGCCTGGGGCCTGGGCGTGTGTGTGTGGCCTGTCATATATTGGACATCTCTGATGGAGCCTGTCTGTGGGGCTGTGGGAGAGAGGGGGAGCTCCATCTCTGATGGAGCCTGGCTGTGCATGGGGGTGATGGGGCTGTGGGAGAGAAGGGGAGAGACTGGCAGAGTCAGTGACTCTGTGACTGCTGGCTCCTGTTGAACAGCCTGCTGAGGGGAGCCCATCTCCCCAGCGTCTCTCTCTCTCTCTCTCTCTCTCTCTCAGCTCGCTGGTCTCCACTGTGTAATGAGACACTGCTGGCTGCAAGAGCAAAGGGGGGAGAGAGAGGCAGGGAGAGAGAGAGTGAGGCAGGGAGAGACAGAGAGGGAGAGAGAGTGAGGCAGGGAGAGAGAGAGAGAGGGGGAGAGAGAGAGAGAGAGAGAGTGTGAGGGAGGGAGAGAGAGATAGAGATGGAGAGAGAGAGTGAGGCAGGTAGAGAGAGAGAGAGATGGAGAGAGTATGAGGGAGGAAGAGAATAATGCCTAATTTATCCTCCGTCGTACGCCACTGTCATTCGGCGAAAAGGAGACGATTTACAAGCTCACAACGGGTCGCATGTGCAACGGGTCGTGAGCTTGTAAATCGGCTTCACTGTGACCGTCCGTGCATGTATGTGCCTTTTGTGAATGATCGCTGATTGCGTGAATAGAAATGGAGGCTGCTCGTTCACCTAAATCAAGGCCACATGCTCTCGGCCCTGGAGTAAAACCCACGGAGGGCAGTGAAGCAATATTCTGCCACTCAGCTGGGGAGATAATACTATACCGCCGTGCGCTCTCCTCTCCTCGCCCTCGCATAAAAATAGCGTGCGGTAACCTTCAATAAGTCTGTTGTTAGGGGCCGACTTCATGACCGCTTGTGACAGATTTGTGATCGCATAATCCTCTCAGGTTTTATGTGTGCATTGTGTTCCTTCCACACCAATGTGACAATCGCTAAAATAAAATGTGACCAAGGCTAAAATGTGACCAAGGCTAAAATGTGACCAAGGCTATAACCACTAAACTGCAGTGGTACTGTAGCTTGGTGGGTGGAGAGGCCATCTGGTTATCACAGAAAGTCACTGGATCACCTATAACAGTGGTTCCCAAAGTTTTTCATGTCAAGGATCCCCAAAATTACACTGATTAGCCCGCGGACCCCCATTTGAAAAGATATGCCAGGGACCCCCATTTGAAAAGATATGCCAGGGACCCCCATTTGAAAAGATATGCCAGGGACCCCCATTTGAAAAGATATACCAGGGACCCCCATTTGAAAAGATATGCCAGGGACCCCCATTTGAAAAGATATGCCAGGGACCCCCATTTGAAAAGATATGCCAGGGACCCCCATTTGAAAAGATATACCAGGGACCCCCATTTGAAAAGATATGCCAGGGACCCCCATTTGAAAAGATATGCCAGGGACCCCCATTTGAAAAGATATGCCAGGGACCCCCATTTGAAAAGATATGCCAGGGACCCCCCATTTGAAAAGATATGCCAGGGACCCCCATTTTAAAAGATATGCCAGGGACCCCCCATTTGAAAAGATATGCCAGGGACCCCCATTTGAAAAGATATGCCAAGGGACCCCCATTTGAAAAGATATGCCAAGGGACCCCCATTTGAAAAGATATGCCAGGGACCCCCATTTGAAAAGATATGCCAGGGACCCCCCATTTGAAAAGATATGCCAGGGACCCCTAAAAGAGAAGATTCTCAACCAGTTTAATCTCAAGGACCCCCCCAGTTTGACATGCATTAGTCTATTTGAATGCGTCGCGATGCGATGCATTGTGAGCTTGTAGTTCTGAATATTCATAGACATTTTAAAACTTGAAATGAGACAATCTGCACAAAATAGAGACCTGAATTCCCATAAATATTTAAATAAATCAATCAATCGCTCCGAGGAGCTCGTTTTTCTAGTTTAGGTGAAAGCCAGCGTATAGGCCTCAGGTAGACACCATCAGAATCTAACGGAGCAAAAGCAATATATTTTTAGTTTAGGTAGTTTGGAATTGTTTTGTATTGATCTGTGCCTTCTCTACGCCAGAGTTGTCCTGAAACACAAACAGAGATAAAAAAAACTAAATCAATGGCTGTCACATCTTAATGCTGTTCCAGGGGAAAAAAGTATACAATGCCTGCATGTGTTAATTTGCCAAAGTGATGAGTTATGCTGAGCAAAGCAACAGCGTGGCTCTGTGGATTGTTTCAACAGCTTTTTGGACAACAATGGTGTTGTATGACTTCCTGTTGAGCTACAGTATCAGTTGGCTCAGTAGATAACATTTCATATTATAGCATTGTAGGTTTTGGTCTTTTCGTATATGCCCGCAAACCGAAACGTTGCTCTCTGCTCTTTGACCCATTTTGACCTGAGGACGTTTCTACAAATGTCTTCTAAATCCTGACAGTTTTCTGAAAAACCTCCCCCCCCCCCCAGAAGAAAATATTTGAGTTAAAAAACGTTGGCTCTGAAATAATATATATTCAAAGATTTGGGCCACATTTTCACGATTTTTGAGCTTGTAGAGCTGCTATTTTTCAATAGCTAAAGTATACCACAATGCTTAAAACACCAAAAGGGGTTCCCGCCCCAAAATGGGTTAAAAAATAAATGCTCTTGAACCTGACAAAAAGTGGCGGTGTGCGGGTTACACTTTAATGAAACATATCGTACAGGGACGCCCAGCTGAGAACCTGCAGGTGACACATCACCTGCTGTCCTCCTGTTAGTGTTTTAACATTAAACAAGGTGTCTAAACGGGTGCTCACCCATAAAAGCATGAAGGGGTAGTTTAGTGGCAGGTGAGGTGACTCTGTTCATTCACCCATAAAAGCACGAGGGGTAGTTTAGTGGCAGGTGAGGTGCCTCTGTTCATTCACCCATAAAAGCACGAGGGGTAGTTTAGTGGCAGGTGAGGTGACTCAGTTCATTCACCCATAAAAGCATGAGGGGTAGTTTAGTGGCAGGTGAGGTGACTCAGTTCATTCACCCATAAAAGCATGAGGGGTAGTTTAGTGGCAGGTGAGGTGACTCTGTTCATTCACCCATAAAAGCATGAGGGGTAGTTTAGTGGCAGGTGAGGTGACTCTGTTCATTCACCCATAAAAGCATGAGGGGTAGTTTAGTGGCAGGTGAGGTGACTCTGTTCATTCACCCATAAAAGCATGAGGGGTAGTTTAGTGGCAGGTGAGGTGACTCTGTTCATTCACCCATAAAAGCATGAGGGGTAGTTTAGTGGCAGGTGAGGTGACTCTGTTCATTCACCCATGTCATCACCCATAAAACCATGAGGGGGTAGTTTAGTGGCAGGTGAGGTGACTCTGTTCATTCACCCATAAAAGCATGAGGGGTAGTTTAGTGGCAGGTGAGGTGACTCTGTTCATTCACCCATGTCATCACCCATAAAACCATGAGGGGTAGTTTAGTGGCAGGTGACTCTGTTCATTCACCCATGTCATCACCCATAAAAGCATGAGGGGTAGTTTAGTGGCAGGTGAGGTGACTCTGTTCATTCACCCATAAAACCATGAGGGGTAGTTTAGTGGCAGGTGAGGTGACTCAGTTCATTCACCCATGGGAATAAATCACAAATCTCTCTCCAGAGCTTGTTATTCTCTGTATTATGCCCTGAAGAGAAATACATCATGCCACCATATAGGGCAAGGTGTATCGCTGTATCAGCAACATGTATGTCAGCGCTTTTGGGTCTCTTCCTACACGACGGACGGACATGCAGTGGGGAGAGATATGGACCACCATGCAGTGTCTCTCTGTCTCCTTTAGCATCACTGCTTTAACCCATTTAACCCATTGACTGAGGTCGATAAAAAAAAAGGCTTCTAAATCAAAACATCTTTCTGAAAAACCTATATTTCTATATGTCATTGGTGCTGAAACCTTTTTCATGTCAAGGACCCCCAAAAATATCTGGATTTGGCCGCCGACCCCCATCTGAAAATATGTTATTTCAGGTACCCCCCCAGAAGCAAAGATTTGAGTTAAAAACATTCGCTCTGAAAGAATATATATTCTATTTGCGCCACATTTTCATGATTTTTCAAAAAATAGCAGACCTACAAGCTCTATGAGCTTGTAGATCTGCTATTTTTCAATAGCTAAAGCATGACACAATGCTTTAAACACCAAAAGGGGTTCCCGCCCCCCAAAATGGGTTAAATGGCATACTGTTGTGTTGGCCCTCTGGAAGCGAGTATAGCATCATAAGAGAATAATAATCCATGTCTCATGCATCATTTGTCAACCGATGCATGTTCTAAATATCCAAGTCGATATCAATATCCCTGAAAGTCACTGGCATTGCAAATATGCAAATATGCCACCTTATAGCTTCGAGTGCCGCGCTATGAGCTTGTAGGTCTGCTATTTTTGAAAAATCGTGAAATGTGGCGCAAATCTTTGAATATATATTCTTTCAGAGCGAACATTTTTAACTCTTTGCTTCTGCGGGGAGGTCCCTGGAACAACATATTTTCAGATGGGGGGTCGGCGGCCAATTTCAGTACATATAATTCTGGGGCTCCTTGAAATGAAATAGTTTGAGAACTGATATAGAAACATAGGGGTTTTTCCAGAAAACTGTGAGGATTTAGAAGGTATTTGTAGAATCGTTCCCAGGTCTAAATGGGTGTCCCAATTGCGTGTCATCAATATATGACTCGTTCAAAGTCATCCGAACGGATATAAATTGCGCCCCGTTGATTTTGTCTCATTTTATAGTGACACCGCCATAGACACGCCGTTGGCCTTTGTTCCCCTCGTCCCTAAAACACCGTCCACGGTGACGGTTCTTGTTCCTCGACCCGCTACGAGGCCCAGGAGAGACTGCTGGCAGTGCCACTGATCAGGATTTAATTTATTATCTACAATAAATTTCCAATTTAAATTCCACTCAATCGTAGCTCATCTGCATGGCCTCCGGGCCACCGCGATGGCTGCTGTGCAGCTCAGACAAGTGAGTCTGCAGCAGTGAGTTATAGCTATTATATACTCCATTTAATTTGGACAATGAAATAAGCCTAAATTAGATCAAATCTACATTTCATAGATGGATTTAAGATATACAGCCACGGTGATTAATTTGCTAATTTTGTGCTGTTAGCCTGTTACAGGGGAGTCAGTGAAAGAGACTGACTGACGCAGCCATTTTCTGCTGTTGCACAAATGGACCCCATAAGGGTCCATTTGGTTCCAAACTATCACCCCTGGATATCCCTCAGGTACCCCTGGGGGTCCCCGGACCCCACTTTGGGAACCACTGGGTGATACAGTGTTGCCATGTCGGCTTGTTAAAAGCTACTTTGGGGCTTGTTTTTCTGTAAGTTGCTTGTAATACTGGTGGTTTCGGCTTATACGTTTTTTGGGAGGGGGCTTGTTTCAAAAGTGTAGTTGCTTATTCCCAAATTAATATATATTTGTCCCTATAATCCCCACCTGAAAATCTTTTGTGCCTGGGTGCTCTGTACCAGATGTATAATCTTCCAAATGTTATATAAATACTTTTTTTAATAGCAGATCTACAAGCTCACAACAGGGCGCATGTTTGCTTATTTTGTCTCACAAAGTCTGGCAACAGTGCTGACAGTGCGGGACCCCGACGTGGCAACCAGCAGGGGTGTCTGGGTTGATATAAGACACGTCCGCCGTATAGAATATGCAGAGAGGACATTTTCAATCTCCATATGTAAATTGACAATGAAGTTATGTTCTCCTTCGTCTGCGCGTTATCTAGTGAGCATAAACAAACTCAGACCTATAAACCCAGAAGCCGGTTCTGTTTTGCTGTTGACTACATTTTGTTTTTTTATTATTTTTTGTTTAAAGCTAGATGTACAATCAGGAACTCATTGTAATGACTATAAACCTTGTTTAGGCCGTCTGTATGGTAGAGAATATTAATACAATACAACTAATACATTCTGCAGTGTTGGGAAAGTTACTCAAAAGTCACTCCACCCCTTAAGTGTCTTTTTTCACGCCTACAGGTCTTAAGTTAAGTAATAAGACCTGGTACTTAAGACACGCAAAATACAGCCCAGGGTGTGTGAACTGCAGGGCCGAGTGGGACGTCAGCTGGACCGGTTGCATAACCTGATAATAATAATAGCTCAAGTTTATATATAGCGCTTTTCTGAATACCCAAAGCGCTTCACATAAGAACACTAGGAACAGACTTTATTAGGACAAAAAACAAAGTAAAACATAGCCAGAAACAACAACAGTACAAGGTTAAAAAGATAAAAAGATAAATGAGGAAAGGGGGGGGAGACATCCTATGGGGCAGGCATTCCCAATTTGCGTGCTTCCTGACTTGCACGGCCGGCGGTCTATAGTTGTTCTCTCTCTCTGTTGACATGTTTCCTTCACACACGTCTCATATTGACACTATTAAAGCCGCAGTGCTTTTGTAAAGATGCCTGATCGCTTTCCTCTCATCTCTTGTGATTTCCATCACTATCGACTATCGGAACACATAAATGTCAAGTATCGCCGTGCATAACACCGTGCTTTTATGTGACGACGCCGTAATGACCGCGAGCATATAAAGGCCATCCTCGTAAACCACTCCCTGACGGCATCAACGGAGCATTAGCTGATGTTGTTTGTTGTCAATTCTATTAGGGCGATTAGACGCTATAACTCATTGACATTGTTGTCACGAGAGGGTGCCATCTCCCCCCCCCCCGGCCCCCCCGACCAGGCTATACATGCAAATATTGATTTGAAGAGCTGCTTCGCGGTTCCATCTCCCGGTGAGCTGTTGGAGTGCCTGTTCTCTCTAACCCATTTTGCGCGGGAACCCCTTTTGGTGTTAGCATTATGTTATGCTTTAGCTATTGAAAAATAGCAGATTTACAAGCTCATAGCGCGCCACCGAGTGGCGCGCTATGAGCTTGTAGATCTGCAAAAAAAAATTTAATCGAAGAGCGACTTGACATAGAAGACATTTTTTTAATCTGATCTCAGGTCAGAATGAAAATTGTCAGGATGTAGAAGACATTTTTAGAATCTGATCTCAGGTCAGAATGAAAATTGTCAGGATGTAGAAGACATTTTTAGAATCTGATCTCAGGTCAGAATGGGCTAATCACAGAGCCAGATCAGGACTCACAGGGTCGGTGGGGGGATCAGTCGACAAGACAAACAATACACGCCGTCTAACACAAACAACGACAGCACGCATAAATTGCGCTAACGCCAGCGTGGAGAAATAAGAAGAAAACAAACACCACACAAAGTTCCTTTTGTGGATTAGCCCATTTAGGCCAGACGTCGAAATTACTAAAAATGTCTTTTTAAAATGTTATTTTTCTCTTTTCTGCATAAAAAACCTCATGTTTCTATGTCGGTGGTTCTCAATATTTCATGTCAAGGACCTCAAACATTTGATGAAATTGGACCCACAACTGCACATTTTCACGATTTTTCAAAAATAGCAGGCCTACAAGTTCTGACCCGAGGACGATTCTTAAAAAATGGACCCCCAGAAGTATCTGTATTTGGCCGCAGACCCCCATCTGAAAATATGTTGTTCCAGGGACCCTCCCAGAAGCAAAGATGTGAGTTAAAAAACGTTTGCTCCGAAAGAATATATATATTCAAAGATTTGTGCCACATTTTCACGATTTTTCAAAAATAGCAGACCTACAAGTTCATAGCGCGGCACTCGGTGCCGCGCTATGAACTTGTAGATCTGCTATTGTTCAATAGCTAAAGTATAACATAATGACACCAAAAGGGGTTTTTCCCGCCCAGAATGGATTAGTATTCCCTCCTGTATCTCTCCGTAGATCTGGAGCCCTTGGTGTGTAACATTTTCAAAAGGACAGGGTGGGGGGGGGGGGGGAGGGGGGGAGGGGGGGAGTGAGCTGTGACCTATGCTGTAAGCCCAGCTCCTGACACAATGCAGGGCGCGCTGCCGTTCATGTCCTTCAGAAGAGAGACTTTCTTCGCCCGGTGTAATTCATCCATGCCATCTTCTGATTTACAGAGCATCACGGGCAGCCGCTCGCTCGGAGGTGTGTGGGGGAGCTTTATCTCCACCTTGTCGCGCTAAATGAATTCCAAATGGCACACTGCCCAGTTATTTGTCAGTGCATTTGTTATCGCTGACAACCACAACCCCCCCCCCCCCCCCCCCCCCCTTTAAACAAATATAAATCCGCCGGAGAAAAAAAAGACAATCGCAGAAAGCAAGGCACTGCGTTGGGGGGGGGGGGGGGGGGGGGTAACCTTTTGAAATATCACACTGGCCATCAGTTTTTTCCCCGAGCAGATCATCCTTCCTCTTCCCCCCCCCCCCCCCCCCCCCCCCGAAACGTGAAAGTAGTGACATATAGGCACAACATGTCTCCAACGGAGTGTTTTTGCCGTGGACTACTTTCTGTTTAACCAGTTTAGGCCTGACGTCGAAATTAAAAAATAAAAATGTTTTCTGAAATTCCTATGTTTCTGTATCAGTCGTGCTCAATATTTCATGTCAAGGACCCCAAAATGATATGTAATTGGCCTCCGCCGACCCCCCCATCTGAAAATATGTTGTTCCAGGGAAGCAAAGATTTGAGAAAAATATATATATTCCAAATTTGCGCCAAATTTTCACGATTTTTCAAAAATAGCAGACCTACAAGCTCGTAGGTCTGCTATTTTTGAAAAATCGTGAATTTTGCTTGTAGATCTGCTATTTTCCAATAGCTAAATTATAACATAATGTTTAAAACACCAAAAGGGGTTCCCGCCCAAAATGGGTTAATAATGTCAGTATAACTGGAAATATGACAGCGTTAAGTATGTCATTAGGGTCGCAAGACTGCCCTGGAAATACTTTGAATTGTCTTGCTGTCTCGGTACAACATTCTGACTCAGTGTCTCTACCACGTAGATGGACATATCCATTCTGTCTCAGTACAGGCCATAATATCCCTTCTGTTAAACCAAGGGTCATTTATTTCGCATGCAGCCACAGCGCCCACCAGAGCAGGGAGGGCATGAGCCTTTGACTTTAGCCGATGTTACTTTAGCCAGGCCTATAACCTAACCTCAATGTTTATTTTCTCCCCCCCCCCCGAGGGCATAATAAGCTGCAGGATATTTACACAGACAAAACAAATCAGCAAACAGATATATATCTCAAGGGCAACAACATGAACTCAACCCCAGTACTTGGGGTCAAAGTGGAAATAGCAGATACAGGTATAATACTCCACTACAAGTGCAAGTGTAATTTGTACTGGAGTGCTTGCTTTTAAAACATATGTTAGTTTAATAGATTTTCCCCCAAAATTCCCAAGATTTTTCCAAAAGTTGACATTTACTTTATTAGTTTATTTGGACAGGACGATGCATATTAATGGACGTTACATGGACGTAAATACACCGGATATAGCACTGTTGCTAATTTTCATCCACAGTCCTCACAAGAAACACAAAACGGAAAAACAGACAACAGTCAAACAGTGGATTACATTTACATGACATTACATTAGGGAACACAGCATAAAAAAAGAAATACACCTAAAATAAGATCATAAATGGTTGCAGCTTTGGTTTTCAAGCAACCCTTTTTTCAGATTGTATTTAAAAGAGGGAAATGTATAGCACAATCCCTTATAAGCAGAGGAAGGCCATTCCATGCTACACAGCCCTGTACTGAGAGGACATTTTGGCCCAATGTTGTTAAATTCCATTCAATCGTAGCTCAGCTGACCTTGGCCACGATCATGGCTATGCAGCAGAGAACACCATGCATGCAGTGAGTTACATAGCTTACTGCTTTGTACACGATTGAATTTGGACATATAAGCCAAATTAGATCTACATTTAATTTCATAGCTGAACTTTCATAGCTATTATACGACCAAGGTGATTAAGTTGCTCATTTGTGCTGTTAGTTGTTACAGGCGAGTCAGTGAAAGCGACCGACACAGCCAATTATTGTGCAGCAATTAAAAAATAACAGACAGAGACAGGCAGGCAGGAACACACGCACGCATGCACACCCACACACACACACACACACACACACACACACACACACACACACACACACACACACACACACACACACACACACACACACACACAAACGGCACCGCTCAGTGTGTGATATCTTTTTTTTTTTCTTAAAAAAAAAACCCATTGAGGCCTGACGTCGAAATTAACCTATAAATAAAACCTCATGTTTCTATATCAGTCGTGCTCAATATTTCATGTCAAGGACCCCCAAAACTATATGAAATTGGCCGCCGACCCCCCATCTGAAAATGTGTTGTTTCAGGGACCACCTCCCAGAAGCAAAGATTTGAGTTAAAAACGTTCGCTCTGAAAGAGTATGTATTCAAAGCTTTGCACCACATCATGATTTTTCAAAAATAGCAGACCTACAAGCTCGTAGCGCGCCACCGCTATGAGCTTGTAGATCTGCTATTTTTCAATAGCTAAATTATAACATAATGTTTAAAACACCAAAAGGGGTTAATGTACATTTTGCATGCAGACATGACAGTGACTGTACATTTCTCCAACGTTCGCAGCCAGAAGGTGTGAGATCCCAATCTGGTGGACTAGAGGGCTGAGCTGAGCGCTACGTCAACATGGCAGAGATAGACGTTCCTCCTCCTCCTCCAAGACGCAGCCTGACCTGACCTGAACAACACTAGGCTGACTGAGAGCTGTGTTATCCTGCAGATAAATGCTGCTCAATACCTTTACCCAAGTACTGGACTTAAGTAAAAAAATATGTAGGTACTTTTACTTCACTAGTAGTATAACGTTTTTTCAGTAGGCTATACTTTATACATACTCAACTGCTGCACATTTCAGTGCCAAATATTGTACTTTTCTTTTCACTCCACTGCAATCATTGGACAGCTTTAATTACAATCATTTTTAAGTATATTTGAAACTTCAAAAGTAAGTGTGTGTGTGTGTGTGTGTGTGTGTGTGTGTGTGTGTGTGTGTGTGTGTGTGTGTGTGTGTGTGTGTGTGTGTGTGTGTGTGTGTGTGTGTGTGTGTGTGTGTGTGTGTGTGTGTGTGTGTGTGTGTGTGTGCGCGCGTGCAGTATAGAACGTTCCCCAAGTGTTTCAGAAACTCCCTGATTACTCTGTGACCACAGCTGTCCCTTCAGGAAATTCTGACGTCCTCAACCAGACCTGCGTTGGCGAGAGAGACCCGAAGGCCCTGGACATCCATCTGGACACCTGGGAAGCTGCAGCGTCAGATCCCACGGCTCGGAGACGGACCGTTGAGTCCAGGACTCTCTCTGTATACAAGTTGGAAGAGACGCTTCATGCCCAAGCAGGCAGTCTGTGGCGAATAGACTGAGGCAGAAGAATAAGACCTAAAAACCAAACAGACAGACCAGCATCCTAGTCCTAACCCTGTGTGAAGTGTGGAATGGATTGAATATCCCACATGTCTATTCAGCCACACTCTATACGCTGCAACGCACTGACGGATGCCAATGATGAAATGATGAATTCATAAATCAAAATTAATCTAGTGTTTAATCGCATGCACATATTTGACCGGAGAAGCATTGTCTTTTTTTTGCAATGAGTGAGTTTTTGTAAATTTCCCATCCGCTGCATGGTATAGGTAGCCTACACCTGAAACTCATCCAGTTAGAAAGCGTGATTAAAATGCGTATTTATTTAAATTGCGTTTTTTTGTTTTTTCTGTAATTATTAATCAAAATTAATCATTTAAATTAGCCCTTCGCTAAGCCCCTCCCCCAACCCGTCCTTGTCCAATAGGCACGTTAGCAGCGAGGAGACAGGACAAGCTGTCTTTCTCCCCCAGATGCATGTTAAATGTCGGGATTTATCCATATAAATAATGGATCATTTCAGTAGCAAAACCTTCACAATGTCTTCTAAATCTAGTCAACCAGACCTGCCTATAGGCTATGCACTGGACAAATGTGCTGCATGACATTTTAAATAAACTAGAAATACGAGCAAACGCCAGAGGAGGAGAAATCTACTTTTAACTTACTTTTTCATGTTGCACAGTATAGACTACGGTCATTGGTATTAGTATGTATTGCCATCACCTGGGTGGGTCAGTTGTGTAACTTTCTTGACGTTAAGCCATGCTGTGTATGTGTTCAACAGTGGCGTGCTCAGACATTTAGAGGGGCAGGACAGTGGGTGTGCTCATACATTTAGAGGGGCAGGACAGTGGCGTGCTCAGACATTTAGAGGGGCAGGACAGTGGCGTGCTCAGACATTTAGAGGGGCAGGACAGTGGGTGTGCTCATACATTTAGAGGGGCAGGACAGTGGCGTGCTCAGACATTTAGAGGGGCAGGACAGTGGCGTGCTCAGACATTTAGAGGGGCAGGACAGTGGCGTGCTCAGACATTTAGAGGGGCAGGACAGTGGCGTGCACAGACATTTAGAGGGGCAGGACAGTGGCGTGCTCAGACATTTAGAGGGGCAGGACAGTGGCGTGCTCAGACATTTAGAGGGGCAGGACAGTGGCGTGCTCAGACATTTAGAGGGGCAGGACAGTGGCGTGCTCAGACATTTAGAGGGGCAGGACAGTGGCGTGCTCAGACATTTAGAGGGGCAGGACAGTGGCGTGCTCAGACATTTAGAGGGGCAGGACAGTGGGTGTGCTCATACATTTAGAGGGGCAGGACAGTGGCGTGCTCAGACATTTAGAGGGGCAGGACAGTGGCGTGCTCAGACATTTAGAGGGGCAGGACAGTGGCGTGCTCAGACATTTAGAGGGGCAGGACAGTGGCGTGCTCAGACATTTAGAGGGGCAGGACAGTGGCGTGCTCAGACATTTAGAGGGGCAGGACAGTGGCGTGCTCAGACATTTAGAGGGGCAGGACAGTGGCGTGCACAGACATTTAGAGGGGCAGGACAGTGGCGTGCTCAGACATTTAGAGGGGCAGGACAGTGGTGTGCTCAGACATTTAGAGGGGCAGGACAGTGGCGTGCTCAGACATTTAGAGGGGCAGGTGCTCAAGTGAAAAAAGGGCATCTTGTGCAGCGTGTGGAACCGGCCTTAAGGTCAACCTACTGTACCAAGCCACCATGGGCTCTACTGTATCTCAGACAGGGCCGGCCCTGAGCAATTTGGTGCCCTAGGCAGGATTTTTCACATTTCAAAGTTTCAAAGGGTCATATATCCTGTTCAAATATTTTCCAATTTCAATGAACAATACATCATAATATGAAAGCTTATACATTCTGTAGTTTCATAATGTGTAAAAAGCTGAAAAGTGACCATGGCCCCATTGTGTCCTAAAGCACTGTACTTGGTAAAATATATGAGTTGGGATTGTATTGGCGCCCTAGGCGGCTGCGCGCTCTGCCTGTAGGAAGGGCCGGCTCTGATCTGATCTCAGACCCTGGAAAGGTCTGTTTTAAAAATGTTTCATGCATGTCCACAGATGATGAATGCTTCAAATGTCCCTGCATGCACATTCTCTCCTGACTAGTCTTTTCAAGTTTTCATTAAGGGCTCTCTTATAGTCCATGCAGGCTATAGGGTTCATTTACAGGCTGGAGCCTTCCTCGTGGACCTGATATGTTTAGCTGAAGGAAACTAAGCACACCTTCAGCATACTAAATGGTATGTTAGTATGTGATTTCAGATGGCGCCCCTCACCTACTGTTTAGTAGCTACTAATAAGCTTTCGGACATGCTAAAGTAATTTGGCAGAGTGTACTATCAGGCCTATCAGTCTGTTTGGCATAAAAAAAAAACTAAAAAAGTGTATATTGTAAACTGAAATGTAAAGCATGTTTTTCATGACTGTATGGCACTCTGAATACAAAGATTATTAAAAAAAAAGTGTCATTTCAGACGGGCCCCATAATTTAGTATGCATTTCAGAAATTTGGGGTTACTAATTTTAGGTGTCTCTCTCTCTCTCTCTCTCTCACTCTCTCTCTCTCACTCTCTCTCACACACACACACACACACACACACACACACACACACACACACACACACACACACACACACACACACACACACACACACACACACACACACACACACACACACACACACACACACACACACACACACACACACACACACACGTAATGTCGGACGGGGCCCCAGAATTTAGAATGCATTTCAGAAATTAGGGTCACTAATTTTAGGTCTCTCTCTCTCTCTCTCTCTCTCTCTCTCTTTCACACACACACTCACACACTCACACACACACACACACACACACACACACACACACACACACACACACACACACACTCACACACTCACACACACACACACACACACACACACACACACACACACACACACACACACACACACACACACACACACACACACACACACACACACACACACACACACGTACACGTGTAGCAGTATGGGTGTGGCTTCCACTCTGCCCATGCTCCTCCCAGTAATCAGTGGGCTGATTGGCTGCAGTATTTAAGCAGCACACACGCTGCCTGCCTGTGTTAGTTAGCGTCTCCTCAGTTGGTGTTCCTGAACAGAGCTGGCCCTTTGGGCTGCAGCGTGCCACGCAGTCCCACAGCGTGTGCGGGTCCTCCTCTGACATGTATCCCTCAAACAAAGCTGGCCTTATGGGCTTCAGTAAATGGTGCATTTATACAGCGCCTTTATCCAAGGCGCTTTACGTAGATTGTGCATAAATTCACCCATTCACACACACATTCATACACCAATGGCGGAAGAAACCATGCAAGGCACCAACCAGCACATCAGGACCAATTAGGGGTTCACCGTTCAGTGTCTTGCTCAAGGACACTTCAACACTAACTCTGGGGGAGCCCAGGTTCGAATAGGCAACCTTGCAGTTACCATCCAGCCACTCTACCCCTGAGCCACCGCCGTTTGATTCATTATGCTCAACCCAGGTAAGCCTGCAGTCGGTGTATTGTTCTTGACTTCGAGTTATGGCCATGAAATTGACCGGGGTTGTCTCTTGCTTTTTAGTCTGTGTGCTACTTGATGCCACGCTTCTGCCTCTAGTCCTTCAGTACAACGAAGTTAACGGACCTTGTGGGGAGTAATTAATGATGTGTTCAGGAGGTTTAATTATAGTTAATTATAGCTCACCCAAAATATTTCCTATGGCGCATAATTCCCTAGGTGGTGTGGTTGGCTACTTTAATTGATACCGCCCTGCTACACACACACACACACACACACACACACACACACACACACACACACACACACACTTAGATACTTTCCACCACCCACTGATGTGTATATGTTTCAGTAATTGGACAGTATTAAGGCTCTGGGGAACCATTGTGTGGGAAAGCTTTTCCCTCTCAAAACAATGGTTCCCTTGCTAGCCTGTAGCACGGATGGTTCCCTTGCTAGCCTGTACGTAGCACGCCTCAGATCAATGGTTCCCTTGCTAGCCTGTAGCACGCCTCAGATCAATGGTTCCCTTGCTAGCCTGTAGCACGCCTCAGATCAATGGTTCCCTTGCTAGCCTGTAGCATAGGGTGGCCAGACGTCCGGTTTCACGCCGGACAGTCCGGTTTTAGACCCACCTGTCCTCCTCCCAACTCAACCTCTGGCCGGACACATAATTGTCCGGTTTTGTGTGATATACAGTGCTTGTGTCATAACTGTCATTTACGTCGTCTCTGTATTAAAAGCTCCGCAGGGCTGCTCAGCTCCGCAGCGAGCCGGCCACACTCCCACTGTCTTAAAAAGAGAGAGGAGACATTGCCATGTCCGCTTAATTATAAGCGACTTTGGCCTTGTTTTATAAAATAGTCTACTAAGCCTAGTCAGGCTTCTTTTGGGCTTGTTTTCATAGACATGGTTGCTTGTTTCTCTTCCAAAACCTGTCAACACTGCCAGTGGGATGGTCTGTTTGTTTTTTGTGGAATGTGTGTTCTCACAATCACTTTAGTATAGTTAATGCAGGGATAAATAAACCAAATATGCCAAAATGAAAAACTACATTTAATGAGCAATATGGCTCGACATCAGAAAGAAAGGGAGGCTAAAGCACTGTGAACATAGGCTACTGGCTTCATTCTATGTCCCACACCGATGACCATAAGACTGTATAAAAAAACCCACAAGAAAGAGATTCAACATAAAACATATCTAAACATGAAATAAAATAAATTGATTATAAAAGGAATGACCTTTGTGGTACCCTATAATTTAAAAAGGTTAATTGAATTAGCAAATATATGTTCTCTGTGGACATACTGCTGGAGATGATGGTGGTGAAAATCAGGTGCGTGCAATAGTAGTAGTAATAATAATAATAATAATAATAATAATAATATCTGGAATTTTATAGCGCTTTTCTAAACACTGTGTGTGTCTGTTTGGGGGGGGGGGGGGGGGGGGGGGGGAGGCTGGGGAGCGAGCCCCGCAAAAGTGTCCTCCTTTCTGAGGTCTTGCAGGTGGCCACCCTACTGTAGCATGCCTCAGATCAATGGTTCCCTTGCTAGCCTGTAGCACGCCTCAGAGCCTCAGATCAATGGTTCCCTTGCTAGCCTGTAGCACGCCTCAGTGCCTCAGATCAATGGTTCCCTTGCTAGCCTGTAGCACGCCTCAGTGCCTCAGATCAATGGTTCCCTTGCTAGCCTGTAGCACGCCTCAGTGCCTCAGATCAATGGTTCCCTTGCTAGCCTGTAGCACACCTCAGATCAATGGTTCCCTTGCTAGCCTGTAGCACGCCTCAGATCAATGGTTCCCTTGCTAGCCTGTAGCACACCTCAGATCAATGGTTCCCTTGCTAGCCTGTAGCACGCCTCAGATCAATGGTTCCCTTGCTAGCCTGTAGCACGCCTCAGAGCCTCAGATCAATGGTTCCCTTGCTAGCCTGTAGCACGCCTCAGATCAATGGTTCCCTTGCTAGCCTGTATGTAGCACACCTCAGATCAATGGTTCCCTTGCTAGCCTGTAGCACGCCTCAGATCAATGGTTCCCTTGCTAGCCTGTACGTAGCACACCTCAGTTCAATGGTTCCCTTGCTAGCCTGTACGTAGCACACCTCAGATCAATGGTTCCCTTGCTAGCCTGTACGTAGCACACCTCAGATCAATGGTTCCCTTGCTAGCCTGTAGCACGCCTCAGAGCCTCAGATCAATGGTTCCCTTGCTAGCCTGTACGTAGCACACCTCAGATCTGTGTCGTTACATCAAGCCGGAGCCAGACACGCAGACACACTTCTCACAATTTTTATCTCCCCCCCCCCCCCCGATTGATTTCTGAGCTCTGGTCAATTTCATCCTCTCGAGTAATCTGCTCGACTCCTCCCGGAGACACTTGGAGATATGATGCTATACAGTATACGTGCCTGCCTTACAGAGTTGGGGTCCGTTACTCATAAAAGTAAGGCACTACATATTACATATTACTTTTGAAAAAAGTAATGCCTTACATTACTTTATTACTCCCTGGAGAAAGTAACTATAGTTACATTACTCGTTACATTACTTTTGCGTTACTCCATAAAATCGCATGTCACATTGTCACATAATTTACCACTTAACAAATCTTGTAAAACTTTTTCTATGCAAACTTCTAATCAATTCTTCAATCAATCAAATCAAATATATTCAAATAAAAATAATGAGACTGAGAGAAATCAGTAGCTTTACAGTGCTTTAGGATCCCTTTCTTTATGATGTGGAGTTCCCTGCTCCATGCTCATTAAATGTAGTTTTTCATGTCGGCATATTTGGTTTATTCATCTCTGCATTAACTAACTAGTGATTGTGACTCTGAGAGAGCACATACGTTCTACAACAAACAAGACCCTCCCAGCTGGCAGTGTTGCCAGGTTTTGGAAGAGAAACAAGCAGCCATGTCTATGAAAACAAGCCCAAAAGAAGCCTGACTAGGCTATTATAATACAAGCCCAAAGGCGCTTATAATAAGCGGACATGGCAACACCCAACTGCTCCGTTTCTGTGACAGTGGGGGTGACAGTGAGAGAGACGCTGTGAGCACTGAGCAGTGCTGCTGCGGATATTTTAATACCGAAACGACGTAAATTTGACATGTTCTAGTCCGCGACTCCAGCGCACCATTACTGTTCATGTTCAACTCATCTCCGTTGTGCGCATTAGTCCAAAGCAACACTGCTGAAAGCAGCCACATGACGCAATTAAGTAACGAGTAACTGCAGCACTAAAGCGACCAGTAACTGTAGTGTGATTATCAATTTTGGAGGAGTAGTGTCGTTATATTACTCGCTACCGACCAAAGTAGTGTCGTTACAGTAACGAGATTTTCCGTTACTCGTTACACCCAACTCTGCCTGTAAGAGAACGACCAGGGGTTCTCAAAGTGGGGTCCAGGGTTTCAGCTATATATTGCAGCAAAATGTATTAAAATAGCATAACACAACACACAAAACTGCCTCCCCCTGGCCAAGCCGGGACGCCTGATGGAGGGAAAGGAACTGGTCTCTATACTGCCTCCCCCTGGCCAGCCGGGGGGCCTGATGGAGGGGAAAGGAACTGGTTGGAATAACGTGTTCCTTCCACGCGCTACGTCCAACCAGGGAAACTCCCCCGTCAGGTGTAAAGGAGCAACTTGGACACTCAGGCATGAAGGAAGCATTAGTTCAAGTCCGTTGCTCTCCCCATGTCCCTCATATATGGGGACTAGGTTGGTGGAGGGTGTGTAGAGCCCAGGATCACATTAGATGATTGACACAGGGGTGAAAAATGGGTTACAAAATCGTGGGATAAAGAATATATTAATAAAATAGCATAACAATCAGTGCAGCCTCTTTGAAAATAGCTGATCTACAAGCTCTGCTTTTAGATCTGCTAAAAAAATATATGAAATGAATAAATGTTGGAATATGTCCAACCAATTTTAACAACACAAATCTTGTAAATACATTTTTAACATGCATGTAGTGGAGTAAAAGTACAATATTTGCCTCTGAGATGTAGTGGAGTATAAGTATAAAAGTAATGGACATTGGAAATACTCAAGTAAAGTGCAAATACCCCAAATGTACAGTACAGTACTAGTAAATATATAGTTATTTTCCACCGCTGCGCGTCAGTTCTGAAGAGTTCCTGCAGCTGTCAGAGCCCAAATGAGGACAAATGAGCACAATAAAACATAATAGGAACAAAAAATAACAACGACACAAGAGGACGAATGTTCTTATGTATAGTATTATAGCGGCGGTATTTGAAACGACACTCTGCTGCTAAAGATAGAAAGATGAAAGGAATTCCATACGTCTGCTTGTGCACGTCTTGACACTGCTGCTATATACGATAATTCTATCTGTTGTACGTTTTTGACACGGCAGCTAAAAGATAGCTTGTACAGTACGTTGTATAAAACATTTGAATTCTCATTATTCTTACTGTTTTTTTTTATTACTTTTACCTTGCTGTAGTGCGTTATGATATTAACCCATTTGGCCTGACGTCGACATTTTTAAAATGTCTTTTTAAAATATATATTTTTCTGAAAATGTTGAATGTTTCTATATCAGTGGTTCTCAATATTTCATGGCAAGGACCCCACAAATTGTATGTAATATGCCACCGACCCCCATCTGAAAATAAGTTGTTCCAGGGACCCCCCCCCCCCCCCCCCCCCAGAAGCAAAGATTTGAGTTAAAAACTGAAACTTTTCACGATTTTTCAAAAGTAGCAGACCTACAAGTTCGCCATGAACTTGTAGATATGCTATTTTTCAACAGCTAAAGCATAACATAATGCTTTAAAACACATCCCAAAATGGGTTAAGTCCCACCAACATTTTGCTGCTTGTAAAGATGCACCTTTACAAGCAAAAGTAGCAGATCCACAAGCTTGAAACGCAGCTTATGTTTTGAGCTTGCAGAATCTGCTACTTTTAACTGTTACTTTTCATTTTGAATAGTGAAAAGTAACAGTTTTGTACATGAGGTTCCCACCCGGCAGAGACAATAAGTGACCATAAACCCTTCTTGGTTGACTTGTCTTTCACAGTTCGTTTAGACATTCTTCCCAGCACTGATTTCAAGATTTGCACTCAAATTGTTCTGAAAGTAGGGATGTCCCGATTTCGTTCCGATCCGATCCCGATAACACAATTTCTGTGTTAGCCGATACCGATACCGATACCAGTGTTGTGATCTCGTGTTGTGTTTTTAGCTATCTCTAGCTACAGTATATCTCGTGTTGTGTTTATAGCAGACTCCTCACTCATATGTAAACTTGCAGTTTGGGGCAACTCCAAAGCAAACTCCACATGCCCAAAGATTTTATTTGCCTGCCATAGTGTCGACCCCTTATTACTCCTGTGTCGGATCGGTGGTTAGACTGGCATATTCGCCGATACCGATATGACAAATATCGATATCGATCGATACTTTTCCGATAACGATATAGTATCGGGACATCTCTATTTGAAAGCATAAAATCTGTCGTTGTAAACCATTGTTGGATACAAGTCGATGGCAAAACAATATTTACACTTCCAAATGGATCTCTTGCTCTGAGCACATGGGGGACATCAATGACCGAACAGTGACCGCATGCTGTTCTGAAGAGTTGCTGTTATCCAAGTTAAACAGAAAACAGAACAGAACGTTATTCCCAATGGACACAGCTTTGCCCCAGGCCTGGGAATACATCACACACTTGATTGTTTGATAGGCCTAGCTATAGAAATCCATTTGGGCCAATTCTGGTAGTAGAGCTACTCAGATAGTTAAAGTGGGCTCTGCAAGTTGTGAGAATCTTCGCAACATGACATTTTGATAGAGAAAGTGAAGAAGTCCACTTTCACACCGGGTGAAAAATAGCACAGCGGGGGAAGAAAAAACATTTTTTTACAAATACAAACCAGGCATCCTTTTAATTGCCTCGCCTGGTGAATTCCCTCCACTCCTCCACGCCCTCGCATGATCACAGCATCGTGGAGCTCCAATCACAGCCACAGTGTTTTAGCAGTAATTGCATGCGTGATATTTATCTTCATACAGAAGCAAATAAGAGCACTTCTTCTAACCCATTCTGGACGGTGAAACCCCTGTTGGTGTTTCAAGCATTATGTGTATAGCTTTAGCCTGTTGAAAAATAGCAGATCTACAAGCTCATAGCGAGGCACAGAGTGCCGCGCTATGAACTTGTAGGTCTGCTATTTTTGAAAAATCGTGAAAATGTGGCGCAAATGTTTGAATATAATCTTTCGGTGGGAACGTTTTTAACAAAAATCTTTGCTTCTGGGGGGTCACTGGAACAACATATTTTCAGATGGGGGGTCTGCGGTCAAATACAGATACTTCTGGGGGTTCTTGACATGAAAAAGGTTGAGTTTAGCCCATCACACACTGGGTGCGCAGCGACACGGCACACTGGAAAATAGAACAGTGGCGTATCGGAGCGTCAGGCGAGGCATGAACACGCATCGGGCGGAGCCGGTGTGGGATAGGTTCATTGAAAATTGAAAATTGCTTTCTCTCCCCAACTTTGTTGCTTAGGATGAATTATCTTTCCTTTCTCTCGTTCACAGACTGGTTGCGTTCATGCATTGTCAACAAGACAGAGGGAAATCATCCATATAGTCAAACGTTGATTAATTAACAGTTAATGAACAGTTTACTGGGGCCATCTTACAAAACCAAAGCCTAATTGCCAGTATATTTGTTTTGCTTAGTCTTTTCTGTTTTAAGTCGAGCAGGGGATGAATAAATCCTGTATTGTAGCCATAAATGTATTCATGAAAATGCGGTCGAGCGCACCACAAGTCAAAGGAAAGGAAAGGTACTGTGTTTACCCAGGGTAACGGGACTAAGGAAAGGTACAATGTTTACCCAGGGTAACTGGACTAAGGAAAGGTACTATGTTTACCCAGGGTAACTGGACTAAGGAAAGGAAAGGTACTGTGTTTACCAGGGTAACTGGACTAAGGAAAGGAAAGGTACTGTGTTTACCCAGGGTAACTGGACTAAGGAAAGGAAAGGTACTATGTTTACCCAGGGTAACTGGACTAAGGAGAGGAAAGGTACTGTGTTTACCCAGGGTAACTGGACTAAGGAGAGGAAAGGTACTGTGTTTACCCAGGTAACTGGACTAAGGAAAGGAAAGGTACTATGTTTACCCAGGGTAACTGGACTAAGCTAAAGAACTTGTTTACAGCCAGGCCCTGCTCATAGAACATTTCATGGTAGGGGTTCAATGCCTTGCTCAAGGGCACTTCAGCGGTGGTAATTTTAACGTGCCGGTCCGGGGATACGAGCTAGCGACCTTCCGATATCAAGACCGCTCCGCAAACCGTTCGGCCACCGCTGCCTCATAACATGGTCCAGGACGATTTAGTGTCACCCGTTCTGTTCTTCATAGTTTGCCGTGACGGCGTGAAGATCTTCACTAAATTGAGAGACTTCCATGTCCTCTGACGTAAAGATTGCATGCATAAATGTATGGTTTTTTCTTTTTTGTTGCGGCTTTCACCTTTTATTTTATATTTTTTATAGAGGGACAGGCAGTAGGCTGACAGGAAATGGGGGGGGGGAGAGATGGGGGAGTGACATGCAGTAAGGCCGTCGGGATCGGGAGTCGAACCCGCGGCACACTGCCAGACTCAGACTATATCGGCCAAGGTGCCTGGACCGCTGTGCCACGGCCCAGGATGGACCGCTGAGCCACGGCCCAGGATGGACCTCTGAGCCACGGCCCAGGATGGACCTCTGAGCCACGGCCAGGATGGACCTCTGAGCCACGGCCCAGATGGACCTCTGAGCCACGGCCCAGGATGGACCTCTGAGCCACGGCCCAGGATGACCGCTGAGCCACGGCCCAGGATGGACCTCTGAGCCACGGCCCAGGATGGACCTCTGAGCCACGGCCCAGGATGGACCGCTGAGCCACGGCCAGGATGACCTCTGAGCCCCACGGCCCAGGATGGACCTCTGAGCCACGGCCCAGGATGGACCGCTGAGCCACAGCCCAGGATGGACCTCTGAGCCATGGCCCAGGATGGACCTCTGAGCCACGGCCCAGGATGGACCACTGAGCCACGGCCCAGGATGGACCTCTGAGCCACGGCCCAGGATGGACTTCTGAGCCCCACGGCCCAGGATGGACCTCTGAGCACGGCCCAGGCCAAAGATTGCATGCATGACTCGGAGAGCCGCGTTCTCTGTGAAATCTTGCGCTATACCGCATACATCCCTCATGAACGCATACAGCCCTAAACCACTAAAACCCCCATTATGTTTGAGCGAGTCCCTCAGGGCTCTGTACATGGGGGTTTTGTGTTTTCTGCTTAGCTGAAAACAGCAGATCGATATAAGCTCAAGCTTGTGGAAGAGCCTTAGTGGAACACTTCCGAGTTAGTCTCAAATCGCTCAACGGCAAAAGCATTTGACAGCTAAATAGTGATGTGGCTTTGAACGCCTACTGTAGCTCTCTCCTCAAGTCGCATGGAAGGCACCCCTCAAAAAACTAAAAAACAAACAAACCAACATTATATAATATGTAATATCATCTCTGCCGCGTGAACACGTACCTCATACCTCCAAAAGTGTTACTTTTTTCAGATCTATAAAGCGTGCGAGGTTTTGACAGTGTGTGCAGAACCCTGATAGAACCGTCTCTTTGCCAGGCTACGTTTTTGCGTATCTGAATTAGCCCATTTTCAGCTGGAACGCCTTTTGGTGTTAGCATTGTGTTATGCTTTAGCTATTGAAAAAATAGCAGATCTACAAGCTCATAGCGCGCCACCGAGTGTCACGCTAAGAGCTTGTAGGTCTGCTATTTTTGAAAAATCGAAGAACCACTGACATAGAAACATAGCTTCTTCAGAAAACTGTCAGGATGTAGAAGACATTTTTAGAATGTGGTCTCCGGTCAAAATGGGTTAAAGTCCTGCCCCCCCCCCCACCTCCCTATGCCTTTTGTTGTTGAGTGTTTTTAGATTTTTTTCATCAATTTTCCCACAGAGTAATGGATAACATCTGATACTCATCTATAACTCTCTCAGCTGCCCTACAAATGTCATCACAGCAGCACTGCATCTCCCCGAGGGCTGAGCAGAGAGAGCCTCGCCTCGCCTTCACTGTCTCCTCTCTCTCTCTCTCTCTCTCTCTCTCTCTCTCTCTTCCTCCCTTGCCTTCTCTCGACCCTTTCAACTTGTGCTGCGAGCTGAAGCTCTCTACCGCTTTGCTTCGTGCAAGCAGGGGAAAAAAAAAAAATATATATATATATATATACAGTAAATAAAAGAAGGCACAGCACACATGATCAGACCGATTCTTTTTTTTTTTTTTAAAGGGCTTCGAAATGATGTAACACGCTTTCTCTGACTGCACGACCGGCTTTGTTTTGCCGAAGCGAAGTGGGCGCCTCACTCACTGCCGTGCGTCTCTCTAGTTAGTGATACTGTACGTGGAGTATATGGAGTTAGACAAAAGAAGGCAGTAAACTTCAGAACATTCCCATGAAGACTTCACAGCAGGCGCCTGAACCCAATGACCCAAAGTGCTAGTGTAAAAACAAACTAGCAAACAAACAAAGAGTCACCACAGTATACTTTCTCAGACCAATCGGTATACCAAGTTTATCTCGAGGTAGCTCGAGGTCAGGGCCCCCTTCGTTAACGATGTCGCCGTTGATGGCCCCGAGCCATAGGCTATCGTTTTGATTAGTGACAACATGTTGTTCGACGTACTGGCACTGCTGTGGGAGAGGACGCCTCACCACTGGAGAGGACGCCTCGCCACCATCTCTACTCTCCAGCAGGAAGATGCATGGTGTGAGTACACCCTTCCCTCAAGCCTGAGTTACATATACGTGGTTGCAGTGTTGCACTATATGGAACGCACTCCCCTCCCACGTCAGATTGGCCCCTTCCATCGAGACTTTTAAATCTGGCCTAAAGACCCACCTCTATACCTTGGCTTTTAACCCCGCTTGAGTTCCTTTGGTCCTTGTATATGTTTTGTCTCACTGTGATGCTATTTTGAGTTAGTGTTTGTAAACAATTGTAAGTATTGCCTTTGTTCAATGTTAAATGTTTGTCTGTGTCGGACCCCAGGAAGACTAGCTTTTGTCAAGGCAAAAGCTAATGGGGATCCTTAAAACAATAAACAATGCTGTTGCTTTTCTGTTTTTCTGTAATGTGTCTCAGTTGTTTTCACTGTTTGTACTTTGTTTTCTCGCTGTTGCTATTCTGTGTGGTAGCTTTAGTGCATTTGTTTTTATTTTTTCCTGTACAGCACTTTGTAAACCCTGAGTTTTGAAACGTGCTATATAAATAAAGTGGATTGGATTGGACTAAAACTAAGATGAAAAATGTTCCTGGGTAACCGTTTTTAAACTGACAAACTACAGTTCTATGCCATTCATAATGTCTGCGTTGTCTGCGCGAGGTCTGCGTGGTCTGCGCATTTCACAATGTATATATTATGTCCACTAGGGGAAGTAGAGAGCTATATAAAAATCTGAGAAATGGAAATGGAAACTAAATAAAAACTAAGCTAGCTATGATGACTAAAATTAAGACTAAATATGCTGACAATTTCGTCAACAACTAAAAACTAGACTTGATAGTGGACAAGAGATCCAGTAGAAGTAATTTTACAATTAGTTGCACTGCGACGCGTTTTGAGCTTGTGTAGATCAGCTATTTTCAAGTGCAAAAAACAGTTATTACGTCGGCATCAAGGCCCACCAGAATACATTTTGTTCGACTAAATCAACTATAGATTTAGTCGACTAAAATCTCATGATATTTAGTCGACTAAAACTAGACTAACACTAAAACATTCCAGGTGACTAAAATGTCAACGACAATCAGTGGTGGAAAAAGTACCCAATTATTTTACTAAGTAAAAGTTAAGTAAAAGTACCAATACAGCAATTTAGAACTACTTCGTTACAAGTAAAAGTACGGAATTGAAAATGTACTTAAAGTACTAAAAGTAAAAGTACTCATATTGCAGAATATCCCATTTCACAAGTTCAAAATGTGTACAAAATCTATTGAAAATAGCAGATCTACAAGCTCACAATGCGCGTTTTCGCGTTTTCAAATGGCCGAAAATTATAGGGCTGAAGTGGTTACTGTATGTTTTCTAATCAAAATTAAGTAACTAGTAACTAAAGTTTTCAAATAATTGTAGTGGAGTAAAAGTACAAATTGTGGCTCTGAGATGTAGTGGAGTAGAGGTATACAAGTACGGGAAATTGGAAATACTCAAGTAAAGTACAAATACCTCAAAATTGTACTTAAGTACAGTACTTAAGTAAAAGTACTTTACGTAGTTACTTTACACCACTGCCGACAGTAGCCAATCTAGGCTCCAAGCCGAACAGCCCCCCCCCCCCCCCCCCCCCAAACAATGTCTCAGGCATGTACTGTAGTATGAGGTGTGCACTTTTTCTTTCACTGAACATATTCCAAAAACTAACCGCTCTCAGAGAATAAACAGCATGACGGAACCACCCTGTGGGACTGGGAGACTAGAAACTTGTTGTGTCTCTCTTAACTTCCGAGAGTGGCGCACGTGCGCGGTCCCCAGCGTGCTCTTAGTGGGATTCCAATTTATCCGGCACAGCTTGATGTCGTCGTTCCATCAGTTTGTTGTGAGGAATGCGCCGCGCATGCAGCCATGCATGGCTGACTGCTTCCTTCCCTTCATCAAGGTATATGCAGGAATACGGAATGCAGCTGCAGTCTACAGTCTACAGTCCCCCCCGGGGGCTTCTGCATGCGGATGGTCATGAATACGTGATTCATGACCATCTCCGTGCCCATTGCATCATGCGCGGGGTGGCGGGCGGTCACGGCTACAGATCATAACCGCGTCCAGATCACCGCATCCTTTTTTACACATCATTGATTCGCAAACTTTTGCCAAGGACCCCCAAAATGTATATATTTGGCCGCGGACCCCCATCTGAAAACGTCTGATGCCATGCAGGGACTCAAGAAGAGAAGATATATATGTAAAATAATAATAATAATAATAAAAATGGTAATAATAATACTAATACATGCAGATGTACAAGATCTCAGCGTGGCACAAAGTGACACGCTGTGAGCTTGTATATCTGCTATTTTTGAATAGCCAACGTACAGCATGAATGGATGGAGAGGTTCAAATGATTGTAACGCTGAGACATTTTGCTGGGGACCACCTGGGGACCCCCTGGTACTCTCTGGGGACCCCCTGGGGACCCCCCGGTACTCCCTGGGGACCCCCTGGGGACCCCCTGGTACTCCCTGGGGACCCCCTGGGGACCCCCTGGTACTCCCTGGGGACCCCCTGGGGACCCCCTGGTACTCTCTGGGGACCACCTGGTCCCCTGGTACTCTCTGGGGACCCCCTGGTACTCTCTGGGGACCCCCTGGTACTCTCTGGGGACCCCCTGGGGACCCCCTGGTACTCTCTGGGGACCCCCTGGTACTCTCTGGGGACCCCCTGGTACTCTCTGGGGACCCCCCGGTACTCTCTGGGGACCCCCTGGGGACCCCCTGGTACTCTCTGGGGACCCCCCGGTACTCTCTGGGGACCCCATGGTACTCCCTGGGGACCCCCTGGTACTCTCTGGGGACCCCCCGGTACTCTCTGGGGACCCCATGGTACTCCCTGGGGACCCCCTGGTACTCTCTGGGGACCCCCTGGTACTCTCCCAAAAATCCCACTTTGAGAGGACCTCCAGGTTGGCTGCAGACCCCTATCTGGAGGGACCCCCATCAGAGAAGACTATCTTGTTCAAAAGTTTAATTGTTTTTCTACAATCTATCTTTCAAAACAGCAGATCTACACATGCTCAAAACAAGTTGTTATGCTATGTTTAGCACATTTAGCTTCAAGGACACATGGGGGTCCCTGGACCCCCCTTTAACCCATTTTGGGCGGGAACCCCTTTTGGTGTTAGCATTGTTATGCTTTAGCTATTGAAAAATAGCAGATCTACAAGCTCATGGCGCGCTACGAGCTTGTATGTCTGCTATTTTTGAAGAATCGTGAAAAGTGACATGAAAGTGTTTGAGAACGACGGACATAGAAAAACAGCTTTTTCAAGAAAACAGTCAAAATGGGTTGAGAACCAGTGCCATATTGTGGAGTGAACATTCTGTGAAAATAGAGGATTCTACAACGTCGCAGTGCGACACGTCGTGAGCTTGTTGTAGATTTAGCTTGCTATTTTCAACAAAGATATTTGGTAGAAGGCCGGGGGGGGGGGGGGGGGGGGGGGGGAATAGTAAAATAATAATAACAGCTTGAATTTATATAGCGCCTTTCATGAACCCAAGGACACTTTACATCAAAAACAATGAACAACCAATAAACAGACAACAAAACAAAACAAAACAACAAACGACTTATTTGCTATTTAGCCCGAGAGAGGAATGGAGGAATGGTTTGTTTTCAAGGCAGCCTTAAAAGAGTCATGGAGTTGCGGCATGTTTATTTATTTATTTATTTATTTGACAGGGACAAAGCTCATTAATCAACATGTCATTTTTCACATCAATGTAAATGGGCCAGAGTTAGCCGAAGCTAAATTTCACCTAGTCCCTGGGCAGGCTCTTAAAGGTTTTACGACATTAATTTTCATTTATTTTTGTTTTATTTTTTCTTTGAGGTTTTATGACCTCAATTACACCCAAAAAACCTGAACTTTGAACATTCAGTGGATTTTCTGTGGTCTGAAGTTTTCTTTGGGGTTTGGAAGCCTTTTGAGCTACAATGAAAACAGGCAAAACAGTGAAAACAGTGACATCTGATGGCAAATCCCATTGACATATATGGGATTTGCAGGATCTTACATCACAAACAGCAGGAAAATCAGAGCACCTGTTTGAGCCAGAAAACCCCAGATCACAGAAAATCTACTGAATGTTAAAAGTTCGTGTTTTTTGGGTGCAATTGAGATTAGAAAACCTAATAAAAAAAAGAACAATTCCAAAACCTTTTTTTTAATGTCACAATCCCTTTAAAAAGTGAATGATAAAAGAAAGACATAGGCTGCGGTTACATGAGGGCTTTTTCATTCAGAATGAAAACTTCAGAATTAATTAATTCAGAAGTAAGTTTTTTGCTGCGTGTTTACATGGGAAATGGTCATTCCGAATGAGTGTTTACATGGACAATACTTTTAAATCCCATTATTTCATTCCACATCAGGTTTTGGGCTGGGAATGCTTCTGATTGGATAGGGGGCGGGGCGGATATGTTTAAGTCCAGTGGTGGAAAGTAAATAAGTACTTTAGTAGTATTTCTACTTCACTTGAGTATTTCAGATTTCCAATGCTTTTACTTCTACTTCACTACATTTCAGGTAAAACAAAATAATAATAATAATAATAATAATAATAATATAAAAACACTTTTATGCCATATTACTTTATATATATCCTGTAGCCTATGAGAGGTTGCTCTCAGAGATGTGAAATTAAACATGTCTAGTTTCTTATAATTAATCGCAAAACAAGAGCATAATATAGCCATACCAATTACATGGAAACAAGCATGCACATAAAGATCCGAATGAGTGTTTACAATTGTTTCAATAGGATTTAAAAATGGAATAATCCGGTCAGTTACATCAGATCTAAGTTTAAATCAGATTGGCCATTTTCATTCCGATTTAAGTTTTTGTAGGTGTTTACATGACAACTTTTAATAGGATTTAACTTTTATTCTGAATGAAAAGGGGATTTAACTGTCCATGTAAACGTAGCCAAAGTGTAGTGTGCCTGCACACAACACCATGCGTTGATGCCATGTGTTGGACTCTACACCAAAAACTCTTTGATGAAAATAGCCGATCATGATACTAACCATACTGACCATGATAATTGTATGATACTGGCCATTATATTGACCATGATAATGGCATGATACTGACCATGATAATAGCATAATACTGGCCATGATACTGACCATGATAATGGCATGATACTGACCATGATAATAGCATAATACTGGCCATACTGACCATGATAATGGCATGACACTGGCCATGATACTGACACGGAGAAACTGACACGACACAGACCATTATATTGACCATTATACGGACAGAAGTTACACAACACGGACCATGATACAACAAAGGTTGCTATTTTCGGCCTGTGCTCTCCCCAGAACAGATCACCATGCAGGACAGATCCCCAGAACAGATCACCAGGATGCCTGCCTGGGCTTGAAGTGGTTAAGACGGGGTTAACATGTGGCTGCAGGAGAGATGGAGCTCCACACGATCACCTCCGTGTTCCTCCGTCTTCCCTGCAGGCCTCCCCAGGGACCTGCAGGCTGTGCTGCAGGCCTCCCCATGGGGACCTGCAGGCTGTGCTGCAGGCCTCCCCAGGGACCTGCAGGCTGTGCTGCAGGCCTCCCCATGGGGACCTGCAGGCTGTGCTGCAGGCCTCCCCAGGGACCTGCAGGCTGTGCTGCAGGCCTCCCCAGGGGGACCTGCAGGCTGTGCTGCAGGCCTCCCCAGGGACCTGCAGGCTGTGCTGCAGGCCTCCCCAGGGACCTGCAGGCTGTGCTGCAGGCCTCCCCAGGGACCTGCAGGCTGTGCTGCAGTCTCTGTTTGCTCCCGTCACCTCGCTTCCACATCCAGCTCCACCCACGTCTCCACTCCCCCCCCCCCCCCACACACACCCACGTCTCCACTCCCCCCCACACCCCACGTCTCCACTCCCCCCCCCCCCCCCCACGTCTCCACTCCCCCCCCCCCCCCCACGTCTCCACTCCCCCCCCCCCCACACACACCCACGTCTCCACTCCCCCCCCACACACACCCACGTCTCCACTCCCCCCCACACACACCCACGTCTCCACTCCCCCCCACACACACCCACGTCTCCACTCCCCCCCCCCCCCCCCCCCACGTCTCCACTCCCCCCCACCCCACACATATACTGTAGCCACCACAGCCTGCAGTGTAGCCTGTATGAGAAAGAAAAGCCCTTGTTGTGGTTGTATTTTCTTCCCAGACTCTCCCAAGCCGAGACGAGCCGAGACGGCCCGGAGCAGCTGTTTAATCGGCCTGGATCCGGGAAAACAACAGTCGCTCAATCACTCAACACAACATGTACGTGATTAATTAGGTTTACAGAAAGAGCCAAGTGAACGTACACATTTTCAATTACCTGCAATATGATTCATTAGTCATCTCTAATTCACTCATTTGGAGTGAGTAAGTGGCGTATGTGTTGAAAAATGAATACCTGGCCAGGGCTAACAGATTGTGCTACTAATAAGTGGCATTGATCTTTCATTTAGTTGGACTTCGTTCTGAGGCCAAAAGGGAATTCAGGAAAAGCACAAGATTATCCAAACACTTACTGTACACAAACACTTAAACCACAAACACAAAGAATAGCTGATGTACAATACAAGCTCACTGCGATTCAATATTCAATATTTTCTTTGACTTGGTGACTCTGAAAGACGCAGTCGAGGGCCTGTCTACATTTTTTGTTCACACTCTCCACGTTAACTAACTATTCCTAAATGTTTTGTTCAGTTTTTAAGTTTACGTTTTCCGGCACTTTTTTCTTTTACAATGGAAGTCAATAGGGTTTGGATTGTTCACATTTTGGGCATAATTGTGCCCAAATTATCTCTTTCAGGGCCAAGCAGTCTTATCAGGAAGTGAATGGTCCAAATATCTTTGTCAAACATCATAGATACAATGGTTATTTTTTATTATCACCTATAACAACATGCCCAACATTGGAACGCCTGGGTTAAAGTGGTTAGCGGGATGTTTGTTGCCGTATATATTAATTAATGCGTATGTTTATTTAACCGAGGCGGTTAAATAAATGTTGGCTGTTGGCCCAGCTGCACCTGACAAAATGTCCACTTCCTCCCCCAAGATGTATTGCGCTACGATTGAGCTTATCAGCATGACCCAGATAGATAGATGGGCTACAGCGTGTTTCAGTGGCTGGTCCTGTTTAACCCGTTTAGACCTGAGATCCATTCTACAAAAGGTCTTCTAAATCCTGACAGTTTTCTCGAAAAAACCTCTGTTTCTATGTCAGTGGTATACTCAACCTTTTTCATGTCAAGGACCCCCAGATTTAGATGTATTTGGCCCTCCATCTGGAAATATATTGTTCCAGGGACCCTCCCAGAAGCAAAGATTTGAGTTAAAAACGTTCGCTCTGAAAGAATATATTCAAACATTTGGGCCACATTTTCAAGATTTTTCAAAAAATAGCAGACCTACAAGCTCGTAGCGCGCCTATTTTTCAATAGCTAAAGCATAACATAAACATAATGCTTAGTTAAAACACCAAAAGGGGTTCCCCCGCCCAAAATGGATTAATTCCACTGACTCATGCCCGCTAAAGAAAAATGCCCACATTATAAAGGGATATGTCTCCCTGGAGAATACACAGCGCTAGCAGAGAGAAGAGAACATCATCCCTATATAACGTCCTCCAGGCAAATTGCAGCTTCAGCCGAGCCGCCCCGGCCTTGTGAGGAATGCACCACTCCAAAAAAACAGCACCGCCTCTCCAAGCAGTCATGGGGTATTCATGACTCACTGCATGCATGGGTAACGTGGGCCCCTCGCATCAGGATTCTGAAAAATGCTCCCACTATACCGACTAACCTGTCTTAACCCTTTTAGACCTGACGTCGACATTTAAAAAAAATGTCTTCGGAATCCTCCTGACAGTTTTCTGAAATACTTCATGTTTCTGTATCGGTGGTGCTCCATATTTCATGTCAAGGACCCCCAGAAATTATCTGTATTTGGCCGCCGACCCCCCCATCTGAAAAAAATGTTCACTCTGAAAGAATATATATTCAAAGATTTGCGCCACATTTTCACATTTTTTCAAAAATGGCAGACCTAGAAGCTCGTAGCGCGCCACTCGGTGGCGCGCTATGAGCTTGTAGATCTGCTATTTTTCAATAGCTAAAGCATAACGTAATGCTTAAAACACCAAAAGGGGTTCCCGCCCAGAATGGATTAATAAATCTCATTGCATGAGCCAGCCAATCCGAGCATGCAGCCGTATAACATAATAAATTGAGTACCATGGAGTTTTACCGTAAAATTTGCCTGAGGCGGCCGATGTTTGGGGAATAGAGTAATGTTTAGGTTGCTTTTGTTACATGAAGTCAAGAATATACCCAGGCGAGGTCCGACACTTGGCGCTATATAGCTTTAGGGGACGACAAACACTGCTGCAGCATCACATGTCAGATATCACACTGTGTATTAAATATCACATCCAAAACAAACTAAAATAAATAAAACACTTAACCCATTTTGACCTGGGAACGATTCTACAAATATCTTCTAAATCCTGACAGTTTTCTGAAAAACCCCATGTTTCTATGTCAGTCGTTCTCAAACATTTTCATGTCAAGATTATTATGTAATTGGCCACCGACCCCCATCTGAAAATATGTTGTTCCAGGGACCTCTCCTCCCAGAAGCAAAGATTTGAGTTAAAACATTATTTTTTTTCAAAAATAGCAGACCTACAAGCTCGTAGCGCGGCACTCTGTGCCGCGCTATGAGCTTGTAGATCTGCTATTTTTCAATAGCTAAAGTATAACATAATCCTTAAAACACCAAAAGGGGTTCTCCCCCAGAATGGGTTAAACAGGCAGGTCATCAATTCCTTTTACCCGGTGCGATTTCACTTCACTAGTATCTCAACAACCTGCACCGACTGAAGTGCAAATGGAACATTACAGAAAAACCCTGTCGCTCTGAGTATCACATCACAGAGACCCAACCTAATATTCAGTGTTCAGAATAGATAATCCCTTGATCCGGGACAACGCTCCACACGTCCCAAACTCTTCTCCCTTCTGGCTCCAAAACTGTGGAATGCACTTCCCATTGCAGTCAGAACTGCAGCATCACTCCCAATCTTCCGCCGTAGTCTGAAAACCCACCTTTTCAGACTCCATCATGGCCCATAGCACTTACCCTACCCCCTTAGATAGCATTTCTGTAGACTTAGATAGCATTTGATACAGACTTATAGCATGTTATGTAGACAGCACTATAATTGCATTGTATGTAGTCATAGCACGCCATAGTACATATGTATAGCATAGTAGTATAGATGTATAGTTTATATGTATAGTTTCATTATATAGATATTCCACTGTTACTTTCTTAGCTTACGCATGTTTCATGATAAATGCTTTTATGTGATGTATTCCCATGCTTTTTTGTTCTTGCTTAATGTAAGTCGCTCTGGATTAAGAGCGTCTGCTAAATGCCTAAATTGTAAATTGATAAACAATCTGTCCCTTATACCCCGAGATCCGCAGCAGAAGGCTCGCTGTGATCCGTGTGTACCGAATGACCTCCTAAAGGAGAGGTGTCGGGCGTGGCGGTGTGCGGCGCATTAGACTCTGTGATTAGGGGAGGCCGCGGGCGGGCAGGCTGTTAACCCATTCTGGGCGGAAAGGAAACCCCATTTGGTGTTTGTTTGAAGCATTATGTTATACTTTTAGCTATTGAAAAATATCAGATCTACAAGCTCGTAGTGCGGCACCGAGTGCCGCGCTACGAGCTTGTAGGTCTGCTATTTTTGGAAAATCGTGAAAATGTGCCTGAAATCTTTGAATATATATTGTTACAGAGCGAGTTTTTAACTAAAATCTTTGCTACTGGGAGGGTCCCTGGAACAACATATTTTCAGATGGGGGTCGGTGGCCAATTACATATAAATGTTGGGGTCCCTACGAGCTTGTAGATCTGCTATTTTTTTTTAATCGTGAAAATGTGCGCAAATACATTCTGGCGTGAATATATTCTCTTTGCTTTTGGAGGTGGGGGTTGGGGGTCCCTGCTGGAACTACATATTTCCAGATGGGGGGGGGGGAAATGTTTGAGAACATGAACGACTGTCGTATAGAAACATGAGGGTTTTTCAGAAAACAGGATTTAGAAAACATTTGTATAGAATCGTCTTCAGTTCTAAATGAGTTAATTCTAGCCAGGGCTGCATGTGCGCCCGCCGCAAATTTATTTCAATGAGCCGTCGGCGCCGAGCGGCACGCGTAGTGCTCGCCATGCAGCAAACCACCAGGCGCCGTAATCACAGTAACTAAAGGTACAGCAAGTCCCTCCAATTGAACAACCTGGCCCAGTCGATTCTTCACCACCCATCACCTCCAGTCCTCGCTGTGCAGCTCACTGCGGGGCTAATGTAATGTACCGAGTCAGTTAGCATCATGTTTTAGCTATTGAAAAATAGCAGATCTAGAGACGTACAAATAAATCCGACAGAATGTTCCATGATTAAAACACTCTCAGAGAACAAATTAAGCCTGATTTTACAATATAAATTGGGGGTCCCAGAGATAGAAATACCACTAAATGGGGGTAGCCTAATGCATGTCAAACTAGCCCTAACAAAACAAGTAGTCAGTGTTGTTGGAAAGTACGTTGGCTCGAACCAGCAAAGTTATGAAGCTAGGATTTGAAGTCGTAAGTCTAGTCCACTTGACCACTGAGGACGTTGCTAGGGTTAGAGATAGAGTTCTCTATTACAATTTACAATTTAGGCATTTAGCAGACGCTCTTAATCCAGAGCGACTTACATTAAGCAAGAACAAAAAAGCATGGGAATACATCACATAAAAACATTTATCAAGAAACATGCGTAAGCTAAGAAAGTAACAGTGGAATATCTATATAATGAAGCTATACATATACCTGGGCCCGGGTTCACGTCCCAGTCGAGGCATGAGTTAATTTTTCTTTTGTACCAACCGAACAAACTTATTATGTTCACATATGGTCAACAGTGCATTATTTATTCAGCATTTGAGCCACGGACCACCCATTCGATGACATTAATAGACTCTCACAATGGTGGTCCGTGGCTCAAATGCTGAATAATTAATTGACTAGATGTGAAGAGTATTGTTTGTTTTGTTGGTAAAAAAAAGACAAAAGACCTTTGAATACGGCAGGAAGCGAACCCGGAACCTCTTGTAAACAGACCGCTGACAATAACCATTCGGCTACGCTAACGTATACAAACAACGTCGGCAAATTACATACACATTCTTCTACATTCTCTAATTGTGACGTTACTTATGTCATATATATACACAATATCATGTTTACTACTCCCTTGATAAACAGAGAACAAGCAAACAAAAAAGTAGCAATCTTCTACATTCTATGATTGTGTAGTTTTTTGGAGATTGGTAGGCTAATGAAGATGAGAGTGTAAAGATCTACTATTGGGGTCCATTTGGTTACCTAAATTAAATTGCTCTGTATTGTGACAGTATATCATTGCTATAGTGTGTGTTCAGTAACAGTGTTAAATAGCTCTATAGTGTGACCGTAATCATTGCATCAGGAACAGTCAGGAATCAGATTAAACAAGTGGAATTTTAATGTAACAGACAAAATGAGAATTGGAACATTAAGCTCATAAATAGCTACTTGCTCCTGATTGGCTGAATTTCTTTATAAACACCTTTCTATTTATTAAAGAGCTGGAGAGACAGGAATATTCCTGTTACTGAACACATACTCTATAGCAATGATTACAGCCACAATATAGTTATTTAACACTGTTACTGAACACACACTATAGCAATTATTACTGTCACAATAACGTAACGCAAACGTTTTACGTTTTTACGTTTCACGTTTCACGTTTTACGTTTTACGTTTTTATGTTTTACGTTTTTACGTTTTTACGTTTTACGTTTACGTTTTTACGTTTTACGTTTTTACGTTTTTACGTTTTACGTTTTACGTTTTACGTTTTACGTTTTACGTTTCATGAAACATCCAGTGGAATATCTATATAATGAAACTATACATATAAACTATACATATATACTATACTATGCTATACATATGTATAACCCTATACATAGCATACCCAGAAATAGCTACTTGCTCCTGATTGGCTGAATTTATTTATAAACGCCTTTCTATTTATTAAAGAGCTGGAGAGACAGGAATATTCCTGTTACTGAACACATACTCTGATGATTGATTGACTGAATGATTACAGCCACAATATAGTTATTTAACACTGTTACTGAACACACTATAGCAATTATTACTGTCACAATAATTTTGTAATGCTACTGATGTTTGTGTGCAACATTTGAGCTGACAGGCCTTTATGTCAATCAATCTAGTCACCTTAATTCAAGTGATAGATTATATACAGGGGCAAGCCATGTGGTCTACCTGCACAGCCTTTGGGATCTGGTACATCATGATGTACCTTTTGGACACCCCTGCAATACAGGATTCCTGTCCAGAATTGTTTTATTAAATACAATTTACAATTTAGGCATTTAGCAGACGCTCTTAATCCAGAGCGACTTACATTAAGCAAGAACAAAAAAGCATGGGAATACGTTTTTAAGTTTTTTCGTTTTTACGTTTTTACGTTTTTACGTTTTACATTTTACGTTTTTACGTTTTACGTTTTACGTTTTTACGTTATCACGTTTTACGTTTTTACGTTTTTACGTTTTACGTTTTACGTTTTTACGTTTTACCTTTTACCTTTTACCTTTTACCTTTTACCTTTTACCTTTTACGTTTTTACGTTTCACGTTTTTACGTTTTTACGTTTTTACGTTTTCACATAAAAAGCATTTATCATGAAACATGCGTAAGCTAAGAAAGTAACAGTGGAATATCTATATAATGAAACTATCCATATAAACTATACATATATACTATACTATGCTATACATATGTATAACCCTCTATAAATATAGAGGGTTTAAGTCGTTCTGAATTTACGCATGTCTTTCTTTCTTAGGACGGAGATCAAGGTAGATGCCGTTGGAAGGCTCTAGCTAGCCAGACAGCCAGCCCAGAGCAGCAGGGCAGCATGCCAGGCTCCATCCCTTGCAACGGTAAGGCAAACATACTGTGTTTCTCTGAAACTAAACTTGATGAGTCTACTAAAGACCCAGAGATTGAAATAGAAAATTACTCAGTCATTAGAAATGACAGAAACAGACATGGTGGTGGCGTGTGCATGTATATTCACCAAGATACTGAATACATTACTCGTACTGACTTGCAGCATGATGAAATTGAAACTGTGTGGGTTGAATAAATTTTCAAAAATGCTAAATCAGTATTAGTGGGCACCGTCTATAGACCCCCTGATCAGAATGAGTTCTATGATATACTTGAGGGGTGCTTAGCTGGGGAGGAATGTGTAGAGAAGATCCTGATTGGCGACTACAATACGGATATGCGTCGTAAGGAAGCTCCTGTGTTCAAGTCATTTAGTCGGTTTTGTGATCTGCATGGTGTCAGTCAGCTAATTACCCAACCCACAAGAGTGTGTGATTCTACTCAAACTGTCATTGATCTCATTCTGACCTCGGACAAATCCAGAATCTCAAAGAAAGGGGTTATTGTATGTGGGCTCAGTGATCATTTTATGATTTTCTGTACCCGCAAAATACAAAAACTAAAGTTTGACTGTCACAAAACAGTCATATCTAGGGACCTCAAAACCTACTCTAGTGAGGCCTTTAACCTGGAACTGGAGAATCTGGATTGGTCCGATGTGCTCAGGAGCTCACTAGTCGAAGAAGCATGGCTTGGCTTTAAAACCAAATTTACATCAGTACTAAACATCATGGCTCCTTTGAGAACCGTCAGGGTCAAAACCCGCTCGGAGCCATGGATGAATTCGGACATACTGACTGCAATGAAAGCCAGAGACAACAAATGCTCTGAACTTCTTAAATGCAAGTCCAAACTAGCCAAGTGCAAGCGCTTCGACAGTGATCTCCAAACCAAACTGCACAACCTAAAAGCCCAGTGTAACAAGCTAAGAAACTGTGTAATTGCCATGACCAAATCAGCCAAATGTAACTTTATCAATGATAAAGCCGAGGAAATCAAAAACAATCCTCGGGAGCTATGGAAGTTACTAAACAACCAACTAGGCTGTGGTCGGAAACTAAAAACCAGGTTTACTAACATAAACATCAAATCGAATAACACCCTCATCACTGACAAACTCGATGTAGCCAACCACTTGAACATCTTCTTTACAAACATTGCAACAAAGCTGGTTAGCAAACTGCCCTCCCACTCTGGGCGTTTTGGTGTAGAGCACATCAAAGCCTTCTACAAAAACCTTGGTGTTTGTAAAGATGATTTTAAAATGGCAATGGTAACAACCGAGGAGGTACTTAAAAAACTGAGTGCCCTCCAACCCCACAAGGCCACTGGCCATGACAATATTCCCTCCAAATTTCTCAGAGACTCAGCCTTTTCCATAGCTCCAGTCATCACCCACATAGTTAACCTCTCCATCAAACAGGGACAGGTCCCCCAAGATTTTAAACTGGCCAAAGTAACCCCCTTGTACAAAAAAGGGAGTAAATTAGAACCCGGCAACTACCGCCCTATTTCTATTCTAAGCTCCATCTCGAAAGTGATGGAAAAAATAGTCTATGAACAGGTTGAAAAGTATCTTGCCACTAATAAATTGCTGTACGAGTTCCAATCTGGTTTCAGAACATCCCACTCCACTGACACATGCCTCCTCTATTTGAGCGATCACATCAAACACGAGGTGGATGCTGGAAAATACTGCGGCATGGTCATGCTGGACCTCCAAAAGGCTTTTGACACCGTGAACCACTCCATACTGGTTAACAAGCTTAAAGCTATTGGTTTTGATAGCACATCAGTGAGCTGGATGCAATCCTACCTGGAGGGGAGAGAACAGATGGTGGAGGTGAACGGAACACTGTCCCCTCCCCTCCCAGTGAGCTGTGGTGTCCCACAAGGAAGCATACTAGGGCCTTTACTGTTCCTAATTTATGTTAACGACATGACTTCAGCTTGTGACTGCAACTTGTTCCTGTTCGCAGATGACTCAGCACTGCTGGTCTCGGACAGGAACAAACTGCAGGTTGAAAAGACCCTCAGCTCTGAACTCGGTAGAATCTGCACCTGGCTCGCTGATAACAAACTATCCTTACACCTGGGAAAAACTGAATCCATCCTCTTCGGATCAAATAGTAAACTCAGCAAGGCAGATGGCTTCTTGGTTAGAGTGGGTGACAATATTATCACACGAAAAGATCAAATTACCTACCTAGGTTCCATCCTGGAGGCTAATCTTTCCGGTGATAAAATGGCCACCAACGTAATCAAAAAAGTCAATCAAAGAACAAGATTCCTTTACAGGATCTCCTCACTGGTCAGCAAAAACACCTTGAAGACCTTAACAGGAGCCCTCGTACAAGGTTTCTTTGACTATGCATCCACCTCTTGGTACCACAGCACCTCAAAGGCCCTTAAAACAAGGCTCCAGACCTCCCAAAACAAACTGGTCAGGCTCCTACTTGGCCTCACCCCCCGAACCCACCTCACCCCTGCCCACTTTGACAGGCTGGGATGGCTTAGGGTCGTCGACAGAGTACAGCATCTTGCAATGGGTCTGGTCCACAAGATTCGATACACCACCAAGATACCCATGTACCTGTCTAAATACTTCCTTAATGTAAACGAAGTCCACACCCACAACACCAGAGGGAGTGCAACAAACCATGTACAACCCAGATTCGGCACAAACAAGGGACTAAATTCTTTTCGCTCCTATGCCACCAAAATGTGGAACGCCCTACCAACAGTCATTAAGACATGTGAATCCCTTGACTCCTTCAAAACCGCTCTCAAAGGGCACCTACGGATGGCTGCAATTCGAAACTGGCCTCTGTAAAATCTGAATCCCCCCCACCCCCCCACCCCATTTCCCTCACTGTATATTGTATATTTTCCCAGTGCTTGTATATTTTCCCTTTTTTGCTTCCCATATGATGAATTCCTGTTGTTCTTTAACTACATAGAAATGTCTATTTGTATGTCTCTAAATGGTTGTATGTCTTTAAATCTTTTGATGAATTGAACAATGTGGACCCTGTTGTAAACAAGTGTAATGCTTAATTGGGTCGTCCACTCACAGTTGACAGTCTTTGTATTGAGTTTGTGCTTAAAATGTACTGTAAATTCTACAAACTGTTAATAAATATTTCAATCAATCAATCAAAAAGCGCAGCCTTAGGCCGGATAGTCCCCCTGCCTGCACTTTGTTGCCTTCCTGGCCTTGCCTGCCTGCCTCGGTCTTCCCTGGCCTGCCTGTCTGAAACTGGTTTTGCCTGACTGCGTGCTTGCCTGCCTGCGTTCTTGCCTGTGAACTTGCCTGACTGCTTGCCTCATGCCTCAGCTGCCTGTGTGCGTGCCTCGCCCTGCCTGCTTGCGTGCGTGCCTGCCCCTGCCTGGCTGCATGCCTGCCTGCCTGCAACTTGAATGAGGTGTATAAACATTTATTTCACGGGTGTGGGTGTTGACCTTGGCTTTTGTGTTGTCCAAGTGTTTTTTGAAGGAGTGTCCTGTCCAGTGTAGCCTCGGTACCAGGCTTTCATTTTTGTTGGTGCAAAAATTGAAAGCCTGGAGGAACGCATTGGCCGCTCTGGTCTAAAAGTGGGAGTCAACCCTTCCGGGTGGGCGTCGCTCCAAATTATGTGACGTAGCGCTGCACTAGGGGGGAGAGGAGGGGCCGGGGGTGACGGACAGATCGATGAGATCCAATCAGGGCGTGCGCAAATCTCAGCCGCGACCCGCCCCTCTAGACCAGAAACCTAACACGTTAGCTCAGGCTATGTCCAGTGTAACTCCAAGTTACATGGGGTGGGTATGGTTATATATATTATATGGATATATGTGTTCTGATATATGTTGTTCTGATATATGTTGTTCTGATATATGTGTTCTGATAGATGTTGTTCTTATATATGTGTTCTGATAAATGTTGTTCTGATATATGTTGTTCTGATATATGTTGTTCTGATATATGTGTTCTGATATATGTGTTCTGATAAATGTTGTTCTGATAGATGTTGTTCTGATAGATGTTGTTCTGATAGATGTTGTTCTGATAGATGTGTTCTGATATATGTTGTTCTGATAGATGTTGTTGTTCTGATAGATGTTGTTCTGATAGATGTTGTTGTTCTGATATATGTTGTTCTGATAGATGTTGTTCTGATATAATGTGTTCTGATATATGTGTTCTGATAGATGTTGTTCTGATAGATGATGTTCTTATATATGTGTTCTGATAGATGTTGTTCTGATAGATGTTGTTCTGATAGATGTGTTCTGATATATGTTGTTCTGATAGATGTTGTTGTTCTGATAGATGTTGTTCTGATAGATGTTGTTGTTCTGATAGATGTTGTTCTGATATAATGTGTTCTGATGTGTTCTGATAGATGTTTTTCTGATAGATGTTGTTCTTATATATGTGTTCTGATAGATGTTGTTCTGATAGATGTTGTTCTGATATATGTGTTCTGATAGATGTTGTTCTGATAGATGTTGTTCTGATAGATGTTGTTCTGATATATGTTGTTCTGATAGATGTGTTCTGATAGATGTTGTTCTGATATATGTTGTTGTTCTGCTGCCTAATGCTTTCCTGCAGTAAGTTGTACTACTTGCATTCTTCTTCTGCTGATAATGTGGTCGGGGTTCCTGCGAGGAATTACGATCAGTGGCTCCCGGATACTTATAAATCAATGGCGCTGTAATTTGTTTTGTAGCTATAGTAGTTTATTGCCATTTTTAAACATCTTTATGGCCTCCTCAGTACTACACACACACAAGCAAGCCCAATGCTGCAGTGACTGGGAACGTGCTACTAAGCTAATTAGCACCAGCAAGAGTCCCAAGGAACAGGAGGGCTGTGTGCACCTGGTCATAAATCTACAAGTGAACATCTTTCCCGGAGCTCTCTTGGTGCAATGCCAATGCCAAAGAAGAGTGTACGTGTGCTGAGTCATTTGCTAATGGTTTGTTCAAAAGCTTGTTTTGGATGAATGAAATTAAATGAACAAAGGTATCCGTTGATATTGTCGGCCTGTTGAGCTCGCACAGTTTTTTCCACATCTGTCATGTATCATAAAAGTGAATGATACATCTACATCCAATAAACTTGGTACTGGGCTTAGATTATGATTATGAATTAAGACATAGATACATTCTAAGAATAGCCCTACAGTAGAGGTTAGCTAAGAGGATCCCCCTGACATAAAGTTATGGTACGATGTCGATTCCAATGGAGAGGTTATCATGTATTGGCACTCGCTAGCACAATACAATATCATGTATTGGCACTTGCTGAGTTGGTCTCCAATCGCAAGGTTTTTAAAAGAAGAATGGAAAAGAGTAATTTGTATGGGAGTGACCGGGGGCGGCGGTGGCTCAGGGGTAGAGTGCCTGGATGGTAACCGTAAGGTTGCCAGTTCGAACCCGGGCTCCCCCAGAGTTACTGTCGAAGTGTCCTTGAGCAAGACACTGAACCCCTAATTGCTCCCGATGTGCTAGTTGGTGCCTTGCATGGTTTCTGCTGCCATCGGTGTATGAATGGGTGAATGTAATGCACAATCTCTGTAAAGCGCCTTGGATAAAGGCGGTATATAAATGCACCATTTACCATTTACCATTTTATGTAATATATAACAGCATTATAGGGAGATTGCTGCTTTTGCTCTATTCAGTGGTTGTATTGCAAATTGTTTCAGGTTGCTGTTTGCTGGCATGTTGCTGTTCGAGTATATGTGTCTTTGTAATGTGTATGCATAATTCTGTCAAAAACAAATACAAAATATTGAAATAGCAAATGTGAAATGTTCTTATACTGAACTGAGCTTCAGATTGAAAATGAAACACTAAAAGACAGCGTCAGATGTAACTGCATCTTTTCATTTCCTCCCAGGCCAGGATAATGTTGCATCCTCTGCTCTGTAAAACCTGGATATCACACTTTAGTCCTTTTCAAAGTCATCTAGTGTATTTTAGAGGTTGAGGTCGAGGGGGTCAGACTTTAGAATCTTTAGAGTCTTAAAAGTGTTTTCAAAGTCTTCTCAAAGTCTTGTGGCGTGTGGTACGTATAGGTATACATTTATGAATAGCATTAAAATGTGACTCGATAAATATCAATGAAGTCAGCAGAATATATGCATGGCAACAAATTTTACTGGCAGAATGAGGGCATTTGTGGAAAAAGCATTGATTTTTAGTACATTTGTATTCATAAAAAATTGACATTAACAACACATCTATTATAGCCCACTGTTAAAGTTGCAACTGCTATTAATATTAACTGCCGAATGAATTAACTGCTTTCCAGAGATATAAAAAGGAATTTCAGTATCTTTCACATAACTCTTTTGGCATCTTTTCAGCTAACCTCGCCTCTATACTCGAGTGGTTCTGAAGTTATGTTTATGTCAACAAGGACCCCCAGGCAAGATTTGTGTTGTAAAAAAAATGTCCACATTTCAATATTCCCTGAACATTTCCAACATTCGAGATGTTTTTGAAAATATTAGATCTACAAGCTCGGAACACGTCACATCACAATGCCGCTATGAGTAGATATAGGCTATTTTAGGAACCCTTTTTGGTGTTTTAAGCATTATGTTATGCTTTAGCTGTTGTAAATAGCAGATCTACAAGTTCATAGCGTGGCACCGAGTGCCGCGCTATGAACTTGTAGGTCTGCTATTCTTTTTTAATCATGAAAATGTGGCGCGAATCTTTTTATATATATTCTTTCAGAGCGATTGTTTTTAACTCAAATCTTTGCTTCTGGGAAGGGTCCCTGAAACTACATATTTTGAGATGGGGGGGGGGGTCGGCGGCCAATTACATATATATTTGGGGGTCCTTGACATGAAATAGTTTGAGAAAATGAGAACCACTGGCACATACAAGAAACATGGGTTTTTCAGAAAACTGTCATGATTTAGAAGACATTAATTTTGTAGAATCGTCGAAATAATCTTTTGAGTGTAAATTGTGTATAGCGCCCATGAAAGTCTGAAAGCCTGTGCTGTGTTGCATCAGACTGCTGGCAGTGGCCACCCTGCTGGATGTCCGGTCTGTTGGAGTGGAACACCTCTTATCTTCACACAGCAGGGTGTAAAGCAACATGCTCAGTGGCGTGCACAGACATTTAGAGGGGCAGGTGCTCAAGTGAAAAAAGGGCACCTTGTGCAGCGCATTTTGGGGCGGGAACCCATTTTGGTGCTTTAGCTATTGAAAAATACCAGATCTACAAGCTCATAGCGTGCCACCGAGTGGCGCGCTACGAGCTTGTAGGTCTGCTATTTTTCTTTAATCGAAGAACCACTGACATAGAAACATAGCTTTAGATTGTGGGGGCCTATAAATAATATAGTAGAAGCGTTTTTTTATCAAGATTTGATCAATGTCACCATGGTCCACACACTACAAATTAAGAAGAAAAAAAAACGTATTTTTCTTTTTTTTTAGAGCACATTGCCAAAAGGGCAGGGGGTGCTCTAGCACCCCCTAGTGTCTCTCTGTGCACGCCACTGGACATGCTACATGGAACGCTACAACCACCGGGCCTGACATTCTGATTGTGGTGCATGACTTGGTGCAGCAAATTAACGCATTTAGACCTGAGGACGATGCAACAAAATAATGCCTTCTAAATCCTGACAGTTTTCTGAAAAAACCTCTGTTTCTATAGCTAGGTCAGTGGTTCTGAAAATATGTTGTTCCAGGGACCCCCAAAGATATATGAGTTTAAAAACTCTGAAAGAATATGTTGAAAGATTTGCACCACATTTGCACGATAAAAATAATAATAGCAGACCTACAAGCTCGTAGCGCGGCACTCGGTGGCACGCTATATGAGCTTGTAGATCTGCTATTTTTCAATAGCTAAAGCATAACATAATGCTTTTAAAACACCAAAAGGGTGTTCCTTTTTTTGATTGATTGAAATATTTATTAACAGTTTGTAGAATTTACAGTACATTTTAAGCACAAACTCAATACAAAGACTGTCAACTGTGAGTGGACGACCCAATTAAGCATTACACTTGTTTACAACAGGGTCCACATTGTTCAATTCATCAAAACATTTAAAGACATACAGACATTTAGAGACATACAAATAGACATTTCTATGTAGCTAAAGTACAGAACAGGAATTCATCATATGGGAAGCAAAAAAGGGAAAAGATACAATATACAGTGAGGGAAAATGGGGGAGGGGGGGGTGGGGGGATTCAGATTTTACAGAGGCCAGTTTCGAATTGCAGCCATCCGTAGGTGCCCTTTGAGAGCGGTTTTGAAGGAGTCAAGGGATTCACATGTCTTAATGACTGTTGGTAGGGCGTTCCACATTTTGGTGGCATAGGAGCGAAAATAATTTAGTCCCTTGTTTGTGCCGAATCTGGGTTGTACATGGTTTGTTGCACTCCCTCTGGTGTTGTGGGTGTGGACTTCGTTTACATTAAGGAAGTATTTAGACAGGTACATGGGTATCTTGGTGGTGTATCGAATCTTGTGGACCAGACCCATTGCAAGATGCTGTACTCTGTCGTCGACCCTAAGCCATCCCAGCCTGTCAAAGTGGGCAGGGGTGAGGTGGGTTCGGGGGGTGAGGCCAAGTAGGAGCCTGACCAGTTTCCTTCCCGCCCAGAACGGCTTAACTCCAAAATTGCTGTCTTCCCAAGGATATATGGTGTCTGACATGACCAGAAAGAATGCTGCATATTGCGTGGCTGCATCCAACTGTGAAAACCATATATAGGGACTGAGCAGGCAGTGACGGACATATACAGTATAGTAAACAAAGCATATTTAAGTACTGTGCTATATTTGTTCGTCTCTAAGGCCTCACTCACACTGTTGCAACATGATTACAACATTTGTCTTGTGTCTTGTCTGTGTTTAATGGCCGCCCCCCCAATGCATTGGGGAAAGCGGTGGCCTAAGGGTTATAGAGGAGCGCCCTTGTTGCCGAAAGGTTGCCGGTTCGATTCCCCGGACGGGCAGGACAAATCTGGGTGGGGAAGTGATTGGTCATCACTCAGGTACAGGAACAAACACAGGAAATACGAGGAAACTAGGGAATACTAGGAGCAAGAATTAACACTGGGACTAGGAATATAAAGGAACCACGAGGAGCTAGAATACACTGACAACAATTTACGAACCAACAAAGAACTGAAACCACAAGGGCATATACTTATAGACATGGGATAACTATAGACACAGGTGAACAAGACTCAAAATCAAGACAGGGATTGGCTGGGGGACTAAGAGGACACAGGTGATTGGCTGGGGGACTAAGAGGACACAGGTGATTGGCTGGGGGACTGAGAGGACTGAGGTGGAAAACAAAGACTAATCACAATACAGGTTAGACAAGGCAGGTACAGAACTACAGGGGCAGACAGGATGGCACAAAACAATACTACAAAATAAAAGGTACACAAGAAAACATGTCACGGACCGTGACACAGGCCATGCTCACAGGAGATCAAAAGTACATGGTGCTTTTAGGATCAACTAAGGGAATATATAAAACTTTAAAAATAAAGAGAGAGCCGAGCACAAAATGTAGAGAGCAAGTGAAATTGTAAGATTTTTTTTTTTTACATAAAAGCCAAACATTTTTCGACCTCTCTTGGTCTTCGTCAGGGTAAGAAGAACTGCATAAGTATTTTTGTAATCCTTTTTTTTTTAAAGGTATATTCAGTGATTTCACTTAATTCAAATATCACTTCTTCTTTTGTTTTGTTGTGATAATCCTCCCCTACTATAGAGGGTGCTGACCATATAAGGAGTTCCTCCCTGTCCCCAGTTAACCCCTGGGTTTTTGGCTATAGGTGGCCCAGCGTTCATCCAATCAGGATAGAGAGGGGCCTTCCACCAATCATGATCGAGCGTATCGGTGTGCATGCTGTTGGCCTGTCGCGTGTCGTCCCCCCCCCCCCCCCCCCCCCACTGTAATGCATGCATGTGCACATCTTGTTACCGGGGCGGACCGGAGGGTTTTCCAAATCACTGAATGCTCCTTTAACCTGTAAGTACTCCAGTACTTTGTTAGCCACTGATGCTGAGGTACTGCATTTAGAGGAGCTCAGTAGATTGTCGGGGCTGAACACGTCTTGCGACCGCGAGTCCATCATTCATTCATTCATTCATTCATTTCACTGTATTGACAATCTCACCTCCGGGACCACTTTCTAAGGCACACAGGAGGAGTTTTTTGCCTTATCAAGTCGAGAGAGTAACAAATGTTTATCTCCAAACTGTTTTACTGCCTGTGTCGCCCACCTCTGCCAAGGACAGGATGAATCAAAACAAAAAGGAGGCATAACACAAAGTGGCAGAGCCTTTGATGGAGAGCCACTTCGAGCCCCGCAGGGTGGTTTTAAACGTGAGTTATCGGAGCCGAGAGGAGGAGGATGGAGTCTTCCCCTGCACTCACACGCTAATGCCTGCAAGGATTCACCTTCCTTCTGAATGAGGCTATAGCAGGACACACTGCCAAAAGACACCAAAGAGCTGCCAGCCAGAAAATTATAGTGCCGTGGGAACCAACCAACACACGGCGCACCGGTCACGAACACGTCCCACATTAACATCATGTGGATGTATTCAAGAAAGACGCAGGAGCGCAAAGCACCGACCAGCTGCAGGGCCAGATGTATGGAGAACCGGGATGACTGGAAGCGACGATGGAGGGTTCGTCTGAGGACGACCGTCCTAGAGAGAGAGACGTTATACAACAGAACAGCAGTGGCTCATTCGGTAGAGTGGCCGCCCTAGAAATGAGGGGTTCCTGGTTCGATCCCTGACTCCCCCTGCGTATTAGTGTCGAAGTGTCCTTGAGCAATACTCTTAACTGCTCCCGATGAGCACGCCATTGCTGTGTGTGTGTGTGTGTGTGTACTGTAGTACAGGGGTTCTCTACATGCATACACTTTCCTTAATGATTATGTCTGGTTTCAGTATTCATTTATGATTTGTGTTGGGGGTGGGGAGGGGCTGGGGACCCCCGGAAATGCTTTGGCCATGTCTTGCGACCCCCCGGGGGTCTCGAGACATCCGTTCCTGACGCCTTGTCCCCCTACAAAAAAAGTCTGCCCTTGCCCTTTAGATTAACAGGTCAGGTCTTTGGCAGTAATAATTGTATTTTTAAGCAAAATCGTGATTTTCTTTTTCTTTTTACTCTTTTTTTCCCCCGCTGAAACCTTTTTAGACTTAACGCTCAACGCCATCCAACTTGGGTTTTTATGAGTGATTACGTGAGAGTGCATGACAAAAGCGTTGGATCGGAGTTATTACATGTAGGTCTTATCGTCAGACAGGCTCAACATTGTGCCTCCACTGTAGGTCGGTGGCAGGTTATGGTGGTAGGGTCTTTGCTGTAGGTCGGTGGCAGGTTATGGTGGTAGGGTCTTTGCTGTAGGTCGGTGGCAGGTTATGGTGGTAGGGTCTTTGCTGTAGTTTGGTGGCAGGTTATGGTGGTAGGGTCTTTGTAGGTCGGTGGCAGGTTATGGTGGTAGGGTCTTTGTAGGTCGGTGGCAGGTTATGGTGGTAGGGTCTTTGCTGTAGGTCGGTGGCAGGTTATGGTGGTAGGGTCTTGTAGGTCGGTGGCACGTTATGGTGGTAGGGTCTTGTAGGTCGGTGGCAGGTTATGGTGGTAGGGTCTTTGCTGTAGGTCGGTGGCAGGTTATGGTGGTGGGGTCTTTGCTGTAGGTCGGTGGCAGGTTATGGTCGTAGGGTCTTGTAGATTGGTGGTAGGGTCTTGTAGGTCGGTGGCACGTTATGGTGGTAGGGTCTTGTAGGTCGGTGGCAGGTTATGGTGGTAGGGTCTTGTAGGTCGGTGGCAGGTTATGGTGGTAGGGTCTTGTAGGTCGGTGGCAGGGTCTTTGCTGTAGGTCGGTGGCAGGTTATGGTGGTAGGGTCTTTGCTGTAGGTCGGTGGCAGGTTATGGTGGTAGGGTCTTTGCTGTAGGTCGGTGGCAGGTTATGGTGGTAGGGTCTTTGCTGTAGGTCGGTGGCAGGTTATGGTGGTAGGGTCTTTGCAGTCTGGAAGCGGAGGTGACCACTCACTATTCATTTCACATTCCACCCATTGCGAGGCGACCATAACAAATCCTTCATCATGGCAACTGATCAGAGAGAGGCCTTCAGACAGGATACTGTAAGGGTTACTTGTAACGGGTGCCTTTTGATCGCATCCTTTACAGAAGATAAAGAGGTTTCATTGTTTGAAATCAAGTTCAGGCATGCAGGGTTAATTTACTGATACTAAGCATTGAGTCAGTTGAAGTACCTTTCATCAGCTGACCTGTACATCTTGGTAAGTAAAAATTAGGCTCCATTATTCTTGGAGTGATGTAAAAAATAAACAAACATTTCACCGTGAAACTCACTGTGAGAGTCGGTTCGGTTGTCGGTGTTGATTTTGAGATAAACCTAGTCATGATTATCGTGTACCTTCTGGCAAACATGCAGCCGATTACACATCTGCATACTAAATACATGTTAAGATTAGTCATCTTTATAGATATGGTCATAGGTTAAAGCTCTATTGTGCCTGTTTAACAGATTCAATGTAATCAGCAGGGCGCAGCAGGGAATCGAACCCTATCCCAGTAAACCAGGAGCTCCATGCCTGTGCCAAAGTGCTTAGTTTGCGATGCAACGCAAAAACCTACCCTAGGAGTAGGAGCCCTACCCTACCAGCCCTACCCTACCAGCAGCAAAGAATACAAAAACAGATACTTACCGTGAACCATCACGTTCTTCTGCAGATGACAGGCGGTGTCCACAAGTTAGGTGAAATGAGGTGAAATGACGGAACCGGACGAAATTGTGGCAGTCGACGCAAACGACGCAACGCAAACGAGCACAACAGCAGGCAGCCCGACGCGACGCAACCGCAGGAAGCCGGGACGCAAACGAGAGCAACACCATCAGTACCCTGCAGAACCAGACCTGCGACAGCAAAGGACAATAAACAAGATTTCTACTCACTGCGCAGCAAGCAGCTCTTCCCAGCAGCAGCTAGCGTACAGTTCCTACCTCAATGTCTTGTGCAGGGAGGGATCGGACTGGGACACTGGGAGATGGCTCGTCTCAGGCTGTGGGGCCCTGTGGGGCCCACGGAGATGGCTCGTCTCAGGGTCCAGGGCTTGGTGCTGCCTACACCACTGGTGCAGTGACTCTTCTTCATATTCTGGAATTACGTAAAGAGAAAAGATAAGTGTCATTATAGCCTTGTCAGCCCCCACAACCCACATTTTACAACATAACAGTACATCCCTCCCCCAAGCTTACTTTTTTAATACATACATTTTTCTCAAAGTGGATGCCAAGGTTACGTTAGTTTAGATTCTAAATGGACCCTGACAGGTCTGTAACTCTGAGAGTGTAACACGTTTAACCAAATGGACCCTTACAGATCTCAGTGTACAAATGGAACCAAATGGACCCTTACAGCTCTCAGTGTACAAATGGAACCAAATGGACCCTTACAGCTCTGAGTGTACAAATGGAACCAAATGGACCCTTACAGCTCTCAGTGTACAAATGGAACCAAATGGACCCCGTCCACTGTCTCAAGAGTTAAGAGATCTTGAAATGCAAGCGTTTGAAAGCCATTGTGAAAAAGACACCATGAGCCATATTGGAACAGTTACCTTAACATTAAACATAAACATAACTCCACATCTCAGTGGCATTCATTCACAGATCAAGTTCCCCAAACGGAATCATTTCAAACAAACTAACAAAGCTAAAGGTTTAAGTTTAACATGTAGTTACCTTCTTGCTTGCTACAGACAGACCAAACACTCACCAGGAAGAATACATCAGAATGCTGCTTCCACACAGCTTTAAGTTGAGGCCATCACAGGAGCCAATCAGCAGCCTGGCTCCTCCTAAACGTTAGGCCAATCACACGCAGTCACCACACTTTTTTCAATTCAAAGGAGCTTTATTGGCATTGAGAATAATAGTACACACACACACACACACACACACACACACACACACACACACACACACACAGACACACACACACACACACACGCGCGCACGCGCGCGCACACACACACACACACACACACACACACACACACACACACACACACACACACACACACACACACACACACACACACACACCTAACAATATAACTTATACAACCTTTTGACCTGGTGCTCAAGATTCAAGTTTAGCCTACTCCCGAGCAACCAAGAAGGCTCCATTACAAATCTGTAAAAATGTCAGCACAGGACATCGGGTTCAAATCCGGGGAAGAAGAGAAAAGTTACATTAAGTTGGTGTGTTTTCCACTGACATCACAGTCTATAACTACATTGCATGGCACAGAAGGACATTGTTGTCCACGTTGAAACTGGAACACACCTGGACCTGGTGCAGTTTGGTTCTCCCATGTGCCTTGCTCAAGGACTCTTTGATAGTGTAAGTGGACACTTGTGTGATACCAGCTCCCATCTGGAACAATGGGCTTTGAACCAACGCAATACTTCATGTGTTGTATAGACATAATAGTGTGTGTATGAGTATGAGAAAATATAGACTCTGTGTCACACTTTGCTCAGTGTGAGGTAGTATGGGCCCAAAAAGGCATTTTCAAAATTCCCCCAAGATAGCAAGTCAGAGTCCTTGTTAGCAAAATCAAACAGTTTTTATTCACCTTGTATCCCGAAGTGGCAAAAATTGTGTTTTGACAAAACAAGTTTGTAGATACACGGAATGAGGATACACATTTCACAGAATATATATCACTTTGAATTAAAACATTCGGTTGTGCTTTGCACTCTGCACCAATACAAATTAAATCACCAGCCTGCACCGGACTATAGTAGGCTGATATATTTATTATTGGATGCAGCAGAGCAGAGCTTTTGCTCGCTGCAGTTGATGCAACCTAAGTTTTAAAGTTGTTAACAGTGATATATAAACATGAACAATAATGGATAGATATCTGTGTAGTTTCCATGCAGGCACAAGCTGCATTTCTCACCTAATTATAGTAAAAACTAGAACTGCACTCTGTCGAGTGCATACTTGGTGTTGCACACTAGTAGGCCATAAATGGCCTACTAGTGCGCAAGCAGAGCGCGCAAGTACTTTCAACCGCTACAAACTGTCAAATCTCAGTTTCTCTGTGAAGGAACGTTTGAAATGTTGATTAGGTTTAACTATTTGCTACCTACCTACTTTATGCATGTTACGTAATGACTACTTGCGCCTGATATGGCAGTGGTGCCAGATTACATACATGCCCTCCAGAGCCTTCAGAGGGGGGTCTGTGTCGGGGACAGGTGTTAATTAAATGTTTGGCAGTCTGCTCAGGCTCAGCGCACTTTGCATGCTGCGCCTCAGCCCGGCAGCAGTGCTCCACAGTTATATCAATATAATACAGGGACCAGATGTGGTTGCTTTGTGGTGAGTGCACAGTGAAATCTACAGGTCCATTTTGGTTCCATCTGTACTCTCTTCTACACCAGTTGTTGTCACAGTTATATATTTCAAGGACCCTAAGAACCTATAACTCAGTGTTGATCCTGTAATGATCCATTTGGACATTGGAACCCCCCCTTGGAGAACCACTGGTCTACTACACTAATGATGCACTTTTTCCTAGCGCAAGTCTTTGTTTTTTTTCTTTTGTTTTTCTAGCGCAAGTTTGTTTTTTTTGTTTTTTTTCCCTATGTATTTTCCTATTTCTTTTCCTAGCGCAAGTTTTTGTTTTTTTTTTAATTTAAAATTGCAAAGGGTGAATTGCAAAGTTGTGTCACTTTGCCCTGGCTGAGCTGGGAAGGCTGACAAAGGGTAAATTGCAAAGTTGCAAAATTGCAAATTGCTAAATTGCAAAAATCTGCAAAAAAACATTTGCAAAAGAATCGCAAAATTGCAAAGGGTGAATTGCAAAGTTGTGTCACTTTTCCCTGGCTGAGCTGGGAAGGCTGACAAAGGGTGAATTGCAAAGTTGCAAAGTTTCAAAATTGCAAATTGCAAAATTGCAAACAAAAATTTGCAAAATTGGATAAAAAATCGCAAAATTGTGTCACTTTGCCCTGGCTGTGCTGGGAAGGCTGACAAAGGGTGAATTGCAAAGTTGCAAAGTAGCAAAATTGCAAAATTGCAAAAAAAGAATTGCAAAATTGCAAAGGGTGAATTGCAAAGTTGTGTCACTTTGCCCTGGCTGAGCTGGGAAGGCTGACAAAGGGTGAATTGCAAAGTTGCAAAGTTTCAAAATTGCAAATTGCAAAATTGCAAACAAAAATTTGCAAAATTGGATAAAAAATCGCAAAATTGTGTCACTTTGCCCTGGCTGTGCTGGGAAGGCTGACAAAGGGTGAATTGCAAAGTTGCAAAGTAGCAAAATTGCAAAATTGCAAAAGAAATTGCAAAAAAAGAATTGCAAAATTGCAAAGGGTGAATTGCAAAGTTGTGTCACTTTGCCCTGGCTGAGCTGGGAAGGCTGACAAAGGGTGAATTGCAAAGTTGCAAAGTTTCAAAATTGAAAAATTGCAACCCTCTATTGGAACACATTTCCAGAACAGGTTTGTGACAAGGTTTTCCCCCGACAGCCACGCTCGCTGTGAATGTGAGTCAATAGCCTACTGTGTTCACGTCTCACAGTAAGAGACGGGCCTGTCGAACACACTGCAGTGGCAGACACAACAAGATACAACAAGTCCAACTTCACTTGCAATTCAATGAGCCAATTTGATGTAATATGGCCTGTGGGCTCAGTTGCATAATTAGCTGGAAAGAATCCGCTGGAAGGAAGTGTGTTGAATTCTTGCCATGCATTTCCGTCTGATCGATACAATGCATCATGCACACATGTACAGGTATATAAGTATATGCACACCTCAACATATGCCACGCATTAAAAAATACTGCTCAGTGTTGAGTGTTGACACGTTATAACTTATACGCAATATTGCATTTTAGTTTGGACAGGCGGGAACGGAGACTTTTGAAAACGATGATGCAAACACCCATGCTGGTGCTGACCATGATACTGCAGTGACATGATACTGACATGATACTGACCATGATACTGACATGATACTGACCATGATACTGACATGATACTGACCATGATACTGACATGATACTGACCACAATACTGACATGATACTGACATGATACTGACCATGATACTGACATGATACTGACATGATACTGACCATGATACTAACATGATACTGACCATGATACTGACATGATACTGACCACAATACTGACATGATACTGACCATGATACTGACATGATACTGACATGCTACTGACTATGATACTGACTATGATACTGACATGATACTGACCATGATACTGACATGATACTGACATGATACTGACTATGATACTGACTATGATACTGACCACAATACTGGCATGATACTGACATGATACTGACCATGATACTGACTATGATACTGACCACAATACTGACATGATACTGACCATGATACTGACATGATACTGACCACAATACTGACATGATACTGACCACAATACTGACCATGATACTGACCACAATACTGACATGATACTGACCACAATACTGACATGATACTGACCACAATACTGACATGATACTGACCACAATACTGACCATGATACTGACCACAATAGAGGGTATGCGTGCGTGACATCATCATCAAATCCGGAAGTTATGCAGGAATGCCTACTGAGTGGCAAAAAACTACTTTCTGGCTTTGACAGCCCATAGGCTACATCCAAACAGAAAAGTCCTATCTGATTGCAATAAACAACATTAAACAATGTTAAACTCACTTTGCATGTTGCTTTGCCACTCGATTTGCCACTCGATGTGCCATTCACTTTAAGCATGCGCATACCCTCTATACTGACATGATACTGACCACTATACTGACATGATGCTAAAATAATGTGATCACAACTTGTCTTTAGGGCCCCTCCCGGCCTGCATGGTTCCACAGACATTGAACCCTGCATATTTATATTCCGTAATAACCCTCGTCCCATGTAGTGCTCCCACATGTACCGCTTTGATTCGCTAAAGATGGATCGTGTGAAATCATCGACTGGGAAGGCCTCAAAAGAGCGGTGAACCCTTTGGTTAAGCCGCCTTCTTTCAACAGTGTTTCCTGTGGTGTTTCTAGTACAGGCCTCGTCTCGTCAGCCTCTTACTGTCAGCACGCTTTACTCTTTCAAATCGGTTTGGATTAGGAGCCTGTCTCTCTTCCCACTGCCAAGTCTTTCTCGCAGACATTTCGAGCAGCCTTGCCATATATCCCTGCAGCCACTCCAGGGATGAATAACAAACAGTCTAAAACAGTAGCGTATTTACAAAAAGCACATTAAGGCAAGGTCGAAAAGGATGTGCTTCCGCGGGGAGAGATTAATCCCAGAATCTTCATCGAGGTCAAAAACAACACTAAGACTTACAGCTTGTCAACGGAGTGAGACATGGCAACCGCCGGGAAACTCCCTCCCCCCTGTCAGGTGAAAAGAAGCGGCTTTATACTCCTCGTGCATTGAAGGAAACATGAGGTCAGTCCGTTGCTCTCCCCAGGTTGAAGGAAACATGAGGTCAGTCCGTTGCTCTCCCCAGGTTGAAGGAAACATGAGGTCAGTCCGTTGCTCTCCCCAGGTTGAAGGAAACATGAGGTCAGTCCGTTGCTCTCCCCAGGTTGAAGGAAACATGAGGTCAGTCCGTTGCTCTCCCCAGGTTGAAGGAAACATGAGGTCAGTCCGTTGCTCTCCCCAGGTTGAAGGAAACATGAGGTCAGTCCGTTGCTCTCCCCAGGTTGGCAGAGGGAGTGTAGAGAGCTCAGGATTACACTTGACTAGACAATCATCACTGGGTGAAAAAATTATTAGAAAAAAAAATATATATAGAGTGAGGGGGCCATCTGAGAAAACACCTATATAAAAATCTGACTTGTTTACAAGTAAGACGCGCAAACGCAGCTCGTAAATTGCAATAACAACAATTAGAATAAATGACGTACTTTTTTTTTCTTTTTAGTTAGTTTTTTTTTTTTTAAGTTTTCTACTGTGTGTGTGTGTGGTTGTTTGTGTGTGTGTGTGTGTGTGTGTGTGTGTGTGTGTGTGTGTGTGTGCTACAGCTGCGCCCTCTGGTGGCGGGCGGGTGGTGTCACAGCGGGACAGACACAGACAGACAGACACACACACACACACACACACACACACACACACACACACACACACACACACACACACACACACACACACACACACACACACACACACACAGACATGATCTGCAGGGTCTCATAGTGCTCATTGTGTTCGCAATCAGATCTCAACTCTGCTGCCAATTTGTTCCTGCCATTTGCTTATACTGTAGCTACATTCAATATCCGACTGAGCCACTGACACAATCTAATGCACGACTCTAATGCACGCTTGACTGAGGAGGAGGGGGATTATGCGTTTATTTTGTCTGGGGACATTTTTTTTATTATTTCTATTTTATTTTCTGCACGTTTCCAACGCCCCCTCGGCTGTCTTCTCACTAGTTGTAATTGGCAAACAGAAAGCGTCCCCCTTTTTTCTCTTCTTTTCTTTTCCAAGATTTAATTATGTCTAATTGTCTCTGTTTCATTGTGGTCCCATCCGTCAGTCACTCAGCCTCTCCCGTGCATCGACGTACAAAAGGAATATTCTGTCTTTGATGCCGATGATGGGAGGGGGAGGGCTAGAGCAAAGCACTCACTGTGTTATATAAGATGTTGCAGTTTTTCTACAACGCGCTGCAGTACATGCGATCAAGGCAGACTCACCACTGATTCGCATGCGTTTGATCACTTGGGAGGGGAGGGGGTCGTCAACAGGATTCAAGTGTGATGCAACTGTAGAGAAAGCAGCTATCAGGACATTTTGGAGCATATTTCATGCTTCCATATCTGCTGAAAAGCTTCATGGAGATATGCTGATTTCATTTTCCAGCGCCTGCTCACAGCGCAGAAACCACTATTGAGTGGATATACTGACCATGGTGTTACTGTGCTTGATTGGCCTGACGCCTGACAACTTGCCTCGCCTGACCTGAATCCCATAGAATCTGTGGGGTATTGTGAAGAGATAAAAGACACCAGAACAATGAGCTTATATAAGGGCCGTTATGGAAGCATCCTGGGCTTCCATAACACCTCAGCAGTGCCACAGTGCTATAGGGCATTCACTTCTAGTCAGTTTTACTAGTTGACTAGTTGTCTCGTTTACTAGTCGACTAGTTGTTAATAACTACCTATTATGTAAAAAAATAACAAAACTTTTCTTTTTTGGAAATAAATATTTGTACATTTAAAAACTGTCTACATTGGTGACTAACTATAATCTACCTTGAGGCCTACAAAATCGGGAAAAAAATAGAAATACACAGTCGACTAGTAGCCTAAACTAGTCTAGTTGCTTAATGCCCTACAGCCTACACAGTGCACAGGCTGATTTCCTCCATGCCATGCCGCATTGATGCAGTCATTTGTGCAAAATAATTCCAGACCAAGTATTGAGTGCATGAATTGTCATAATTTTCAGAAGGTTGACATTTTTGTTTTATAATAAATCCTGTTTTTTTTTATTGGTCGGGTGAAATATTCTAATTTAGGGGTTTTCATGAGCTGTATGCCATAATCATCCATATTAAAATAGAAGGCTCGAAATAGTTCAGTTGATGTGTAATGAATCTAAAATATATGAAAGTTAAAATGTTCTTATTACATTATGGAAAATAATGAACTTTATCACTATATATATATATATATATATATATATATATATTAGAAGGCCTGGTATATACATACTGTATATAAAATACATTCTTTGAGACATTTTGACATTTTGTTAATAGAGAGTATGCACATGCATGATTTCCCCATCAGGACACGCCCCCCTCATCTAGACTGAGTGGCAAAACATTGAGCAGCATGGAGTGTTGGAGTTTGGAAGCGCTCGTTGTAAATCACTCAACCGTCCTGCCGTACCACCTGTTTCTAAATGTCACATAATGCAGGAGGCAGCAAAATGTTGTGTTATTGAAAACAAGCGCTTCCAAACTCTTGACACTGACACACAGAAAAATAATCAAAGGCAGGGCATTTCTTGACAGAAAGTAGCTCATAACGTTTCTATGGTGGATTTTTATGAAACAAAGACTTTGCAGATAGAAAGAGGATCATTCAAGCTGTTGGTGAGTTTAACATTCTTTAATGCAATCAGACAGGACTTTTCTGTTTGGATGAATGGGCTGTCAAGGCCAGAAAGTAGTTTTTTGCCACTCAGTGCAGGGTGTTAACTCCCCGCATAACTTCCAGGTACGATGATGTCACATGCATACCCTCTATAATGACATGCCCAAAACGGGGATGCCAGGTTGAAAGTGGTTATAAAAAAATACAATTAAAACAAGCAATTAGTGGCGAGTGAAGTCGAACAGCAGGCCTGTTGAACAGCAGCTCCTGCAGCTCAGTGAAGGTGGCTTCATTAGACAAGTTATGCAGGACCGAGAAAGGCCACAGATGGGAGTGAATGGCTTCATGTCAGCCCTGCACAAAAACATGGATCGGCCTCAACCTTTTTGAATTCCCGTAGTTTGATATGCATTAGGCCATTTTGGGCGGGAACCCCTTTTGGTGTTTCATTATGTTATTCTTTAGCAGATCTACAAGGTCTGCTATTTTTGAAAAATCGTGAAAATGTAGCGCAAATCTTATATTCTATATATTCTTTCAGAGCGAATGTTTTTAACTCAAATCTTTGCTGGGAGGTCCCTGGCTGGAACAACATATTTTCAGATGGGGGTCGGCGGCCTATTGCATATAGTTTTTGGGGTCCTTGACATGAAAATGTTTGAGAACCACTGACATAGAAACATGGGTTTTTCAGAAAACTGTCAGGAAAGAAGGAATTTGTAGAATCGTTCCCAGGTCAAAATGGGTTAGGCCACAGACACCCATTTGATATCCGCTATTATCGCTTGGCCAGAGTCGTCAGACCGTTGCCTCTTGCAATTTTCAATCACTTCACCATGTTGCAGTCTGGAGCATTATGAGTTATGAGTCTTTATACAGTTGCACAACTTTATCCTAATATAAATAGAAATCAACTAAGCGTATATAGCTTGCCATGCTTAGCAGAAATGGAAATGAAACAATAAGAAGCTCTAAAGATATTTTAAAATATATTTTTGTGAACGGATTTGTAGTATAATACTAGCTACAGACTAGCATTCGGAGATTGTCTGGCTATGCCAGACTTAGATATACACATTATACACATTTAAAATATATTTAGACCTGTGGACGATTCTACGAATGCCTGCTTAATCAGTAGTTCTCACACGTAAAAAATTCTAAATGTAAAAAATGTAAAAAAGCAGATGTATAACAAGCTCGCAGACACAGCGAGCTTGTACTGTGAGCTTGTATATCTGCTGTTTTTGAATTGCCAACGCAGAAACATCTCAAATGACACTGATGCTTTCCAGGTTTTAATGGAATCTCTGGGACCCCAATGTACACTATACTGTGAAAGCAAATGGACCCATTCGGAGTTTCGGACGTACGCTCTCAGCATTGCAGACCTTCAACAGTCCATGTTTGACCCCCCGAGGTCAATGACCCGACATTGAGAACCAGTGGGGTAGCATTAGTCTTCTGCTTTCAGGCCTTCGCCTTAAAGGGATAGGTCAGATTTAAGCTGTATGAAATACTTGCCATTCATATAGTGGTTGCAACTGTATTCATTGATTGCCCGATTGAGTCCCATGGTGGGAGTTATGCTCTGTATTTGGTGAAATATGAAATAGTTCCGGTCATTTTGTGGGGGGCACTGGGGGCCACGCATTAAAAGTAAATGAATCCACAAAACTAACATAATTTGTATTGTTGACCTATTTCTAAAATATTAGTGCAACTTTTTGACCCCTCGGAACTATGTTTTTTGTGTCCATATCACTAGGCCCAAAAAATAGTTCCATGTGATAGAGGGGTCAAAGTTGAACGAAAGTTGCGCTAATATTTTAGAAATACCGGTAGGTCAACAATACAAATGATATTAGTTTTGTGAATTAGTTTACTTTTACTGCGTGGCCCCCTGTGCTCCCCACAAAATGACCGGAACTACTTAATATTTCACCAAAACCAGAGCAGAACTCCCACCACGGGACTCGGGGCAATCAATTAATACAGTTGTCATCTAAACACTACAGCATGCAGTCATAACAGAACCATCTAAACACTACAGCATGCAGTCATAACAGAACCATCTAAATACTACAGCATGCAGAGGAGAAGTTATAACAGAACCATCCATTCTAAACACTACAACATGCAGTCATAACAGAACCATCTAAACACTACAACATGCAGTCATAACAGAACCATCTAAATTCTAAACACTACAACATGCAGAGGAGAAGTCATAACAGAACCATCTAAACACTACAACATGCAGTGGAGAAGTCATAACAGAACCATCTAAACACTACAGCATGCAGAGGAGAAGTCATAACAAAACTATCTAAACACTACAGCATGCGGTCATAACAGAACCATCTAAACACTACAACATGCAGAGGAGAAGTCATAACAGAACCATCTAAATACTACAGCATGCAGAGGAGAAGTCATAACAGAACCATCTAAATACTACAGCATGCAGAGGAGAAGTCATAACAGAACCATCTAAACACTACAACATGCAGAGGAGAAGTCATAACAGAACCATCTAAACACTACAACATGCAGAGGAGAAGACATAACAGAACCATCTAAATACTACAGCATGCAGAGGAGAAGTCATAACAGAACCATCTAAACACTACAGCATGCAGTCATAACAGAACCATCTAAATACTACAACATGCAGAGGAGAAGTCATAACAGAACCATCTAAACACTACAGCATGCAGAGGATAAGTCATAACATAACCATCTAAACACTACAGCATGCAGAGGAGAAGTCATAACAGAACCATCTAAACACTACAGCATGCAGAGGAGAAGTCATAACAGAACCATCTAAACACTACAACATGCAGAGGAGAAGTCATAACAGAACAGAACAGGACAGTGTCATACAGCCTGACCTATAGAGAGCCAGACGGGTACAGGGCAATCAATTAATACAAACTTGCAACCACTATATTAATGGGAAGTATTTCATACAGCTTAAGTAAAAAAAAAAACTGAACTATCCCTTTAACAGGATTGCGTATACAGTAATATATTTCATTTATATTTCACGCCTGATGTTCTGGTTCTGGTCTCTTAGACTTATAGCATGTTATGTAGACAGCACTATAATTGTATTGTATATAGTCATAGCACGCCATAGTACATATGTATAGCATAGTAGTGAATATGTATAGTTTATTATGTATAGTGTATGTATAGTTTCATCATATAGATATTCCACTGTTACCTTCTTAGCTTACGCATGTTTCATGATAAATGCTTTTATGTGATGTATTCCCATGCTTTTGTTCTTGCCTAAATGTAAGTCGCTCTGGATTAAGAGCGTCTGCTAAATGCCTAAATTGTAAATTGTAAATTGTATTCTGGAGCATGCTGTCTCACCTTTCTGCCGTGAAATCCATGGCAGCAAATACAACCATGAGATGACATGCATGAGATGGAACAACATTATTTTCAGATGGGGGTCCGCGGGGGTCCGCGGCCAAACACAGATCATTCTGGGGGCTCCTTGACATGAAAAGGGTTGAGCACCAATAGAAAAAATGTTTTTCAGAAAACTGTATAAAAGCAATTTTTGTTTTAGAATCTCTAGAATTCCAGGTCTATAAAATGGGTGGTCGAAAATGTGGTACGGCGATATAGTTCTATAATAGAGTAGGTGCTCCTGAGAGGGGTGGGGGGGTGGAGGGGGTTGGTCAGGGGTGTTATTAGCCGTGTGTGTGCAGTGCAGGGCACAACCTCTATCCCCTGCAGGAAGAGATAAAAAGCCCATGACATTCTGTAAATTGAATTTCCATTTAGTGTGTGAGAAAGACGCTTTATATACCAGTCAGCCAGCCATGCAGTTTCTCCACTATATGACTGGTGCAGGCCTTCTGTTGGCATTGTTTCTTTATTGTCTATTATGTACTGTGTGATCTGTTTGTTTGCATATGTTTCATGTATATCCTGATGACTGCTGTGCACATGTAACATGGTTAATAGCGCTTACACTTGTGCAGGCTTTATATTGTATTCAGTGATCCAGTGTTCTGTGACTTTAAGAGTTCAGGCAGTTGCCTTTAAGGAAATGACGTAACCTATCGCACTTCCTATTTCATACTGGCTTTGAAAGTGGTAGGTTGTGTTTATTTTGCTCTGCAGATTATTTTATTATTTCCAATTACAATTGTGTAATATATTGATACGAACCCAAAGTTGTTAAGACACATACTGTGTTTTCATGGTACTGCATCTGCTTTATTTCCAGCAAATGTATTGTGGAAAACATACGAGTCAGAGCAGAGCAGTGATTGGCTCATTGTCTTTTGTACAGAATAAATCTACTCACTGCTGAGATCCTGGTCTATGGTACTTCATAACACAACGCAAGATCTCGTCTGTTACACACAAAACAAATTCCCAAGGGACAAATAAAGTATTCATCTATCAGTATAGCACCCTGATCAAGTCGTAGTATAGCACCCTGATCAAGTCGTAGGTTTCTAGCCCATCAGGGTTTCCATTTATTTGGGGTCCCAGATCAGAGAGGATGGAAACTGTGACTTGTCAGTCACCCCCCATATAGCATTCACATCAAACCGAAAATTACATATTTTATGCACCGTTTTTTGCAGATTAATCACAATTTTACATCAGTGATTTTTGGTGCCGCTGGTGTTTTCCTGTGTACACTTTCATGTATAGATAGACTGCAGTGAAGAGCACAGCACTTAACCCATTTATCCCCGAGGACAATTCTACAGATGTCTTTTTTTGTTTTCTGAAAAACCTCATGTTTCTATGTGTGTCAGTCGTTCTCAAACATTTTCATCTCATGGACACCCAAAAATATGTAATATCATGTAATTGGCCGCCGACCCCCATCTGAAAATATGTTGTTCCAGGAACCCTCTCAGAAGCAAAGATTTGAGTTAAAAACGTTGGCTCTGAAAGAATATATATTCAAAGATCTGTGCCACATTTTCACGATTTTTCAAAAATAGCAGACCTACAAGCTATGAACTTGTGGATCTGCTATTTGTCAATAGCTAAAGCATAAAATAATGGTTCCCGCCCAGAATGGGTTAATGTGCGTGCTTTGGTTATTCACGGCACGCGTTGAGGTTTACACCGTACGTACAGTATGCATGTTCACTCAACCGCACATTATGCCCCCTGCGTTCCAGTAAATGTCGTGGGATGCAACTTGGATGTGATCTGTTTAACAAGATAATGCAAACCACAGCCTGTCCACCGTATAGGCTACTACGTGCTTTGGCATTTTACTGTTTCTCCGCAGAGGGCGATTAAAAATGACATTACAAAGGTGAATCTTTTTTTAAACTATCCAGAATGTGTGTGTGTGTGTGTGTGTGTGTGTGTGTGTGTGTGTGTGTGTGTGTGTGTGTGTGTGTGTGTGTGTGTGCATGCGCATGTGTGCGCACGTTTGTGTGTGCAAAGTGTGCGTGCGTTTGTGTGTGCATGTGTGCGTGCGTATACTTCTGCGTACTTCTGCCAATGTGTACTTCTGCAGAATTTGGGTATTTGTACCGCATGTGGGTGACAGATCGGTGCTGTTGCGGTGTCGTCCGACACCTCTCTGGGACCGTGTGGCTGATGGATGGCGGTGACATGAACCATCCCGTCCCGATCACCCTCTGGACCGTCCCGGTACCAGACAGCACCTGGACAGGCCGGGACCTGTTCGCTCTCCTGGTCAGCTGTGGCTCCAGGGGGTGGCAGAGATCCAGGAGAACTGGCCTCGGTACCGTGAACCTGCTGATGATCATCCTCTCCTCTCCTCATCTCTCTCCTCATCTCTCTCTCTCTCTCTCTCTCTCTCTCGCTCTCTCTCTCTCTCTCTCGGCACCATTAAGCCAAGAGTTCCAATAACTGCAAGCACACCATTGTTGCCGGTTTTTGACAGCGTACCCTTGGGTCCTGCATATAGCGTCATTAATCATGTTGCACAACCTGGTTATAATTAGTAGCTGATTATGTTTTTTTTTGTTTTTTTTACACTGAAACATTTTAGTTAGTTAGTGCGGACCACATACGAAATAAGGCATTCTAAGGGTAACCAGAGAGCTCGCCGGGATTTACGATTTAATGCATTTTAGTTACACTTTATTTAAATTGCATTAGAGAGAGAGAGAGAGAGAGAGAGAGAGAGAGAGAGAGAGAGAGGAGTTTAGAATTGACACTAGAATGAAGTAGGAATGCTAAAGTTTAAACACCAATGTACCGAAACAATGTCATTCATTACTAAACAATATCCTGAAATATCATTGCTACTATCATTGGTATTTATATTATTTATACATACTTCATCATTATCTGGCTGACCATTTAATTGCACAAAATAATTTGATCACGTTGGAAATGAACTATAACATCTGTGGGTTTGACTATACTACACTGATGAAGGCAGCAAGTTAGCATAACGACGAAGACATTGATAAAGACTTTTCACTACGGCGACTTGGTAAACTGGCGTGTTCTCCGGTATCTATTCTTAAGAAATATATATATATATCCCACGATTCTGTAACCCATTTTTCACCCCTGTGTCAATTATCTAATGTGATCCTGGGCTCTACACACCCTCCACCAACCTAGTCCCCATACATGGGGGACAAGGGGAGAGCAACGGACTTGAACTCATGCTTCCTTCATGTCTGAGTGTCCAAGTTGCTCCTTTACACCTGACAGGGGGAAGTGTCGTGGAAATGTAGAGATAAACATTTAATAATACTCCAAGTTACAGTTTGGTGCTGTGCCCTGTGCTGCTTGTTTTATGACGTCACTGTCCCATGTGGTGAATGCCTTGTGGCTATATGTTGGGGGGTTGTTTGTGTGGGAGAGAGCTATAAAAGGATGTCGTGTCTTGTCACTCTGGGAGCCAGACTGGGGTTTCCATGCACAGGTTGTGTAAGTCTGTCTTCTTACTCGAGTAAATCCTTATACTCTATAACTCTGAATTCTTGCATGGCCTCATTATTCATTATTGTGATTTGTCTTTTGAGCATATGTCCCACAGATTCCACTACAGAAGTTTCCCTGGTTGGACGTAGCGCGTGGAAGGAATACGTTATTCCGACCAGTTCCTTTCCCCTCCATCAGGCGCCCCGGCTGGCCAGGGGGACACCTATAGGGGACACGCGGAGAACATGCAAACTCCACACAGCCCCGGTATCTATTCTAAGCACCATTCCCACATGTTAATACATTCATGTTGACCGAGGCTCCATCCCTTTCCCCCTCTAAACCAAATCCCTTCGCTGAAGGTCTCAGATCAGACACTGTGAGCTCCTAGATCTGTTCGCCGAAGAAGTTTGCCTATAGTGTGACATGCAGAATATATATAGGGACTCTACGGTTCACGTGGTCGAGACCACAAGAGATTTGTTTGTACCCAACAGACAAATTAAGGTAGCATCACACTGCATGTGTTCAGGCGTTCGAACAAAAGGGTTAGCACTTCAGGATAGAATGGGAATGGTGAATGAGGCCCACTTTGTTGACCTTATTCTGAGTAATAGTAGCCGCTGTGCACCATGTTATACTGATGAATGGCTCTGCGATGCCATGTTTCTCAATTACAGAGCTCCAAATAAGTTAAATAAGTTATTTCAACTCTCTAAAGCTGTGTGTGTGCGTGCGTGCGTGCGTGCGTGCGTGCGTGCGTGCGTGCGCGGCACATTCCATTATCTGAGATTATTACTACTGACCACATCAGCCGAATTAATGAACCATTTTATCTTTATTATGTTTCCCGCTCTGCTCGTGAACTCGGATGTCAGGGACAAAGAGGGACACAGCCAGCGACACAATAGGCCTCCTCAGACGAGTTATGGCCACTGAGTCACAACAGAAAACAGATTTAATTCGAGGTCTGGCATCAAACCTTGTCCACTCCGCCGCAGGTAATGGTCGGGGAGGCACCGCGTGAGTTATCGCACTGTTGTTAGGAAGTTAGTTTATATACCGTATAAACCGCCAGACTCCACGTTAGGGGGAGCTGTGGAGAGTCTGGCTTATAGGTGAGACCAAGGAAGCTCTTAGAAGGAAGTGAAGTGGTCACGTGACTGGGCTGCACCATGACACTTTCATGGACACTTTCATGGGAGCCAAAACTACACTCGGAAGTTTGGCAGAATGCACTGGAGTCAATGAGAGCTCAGTGACCAGCTCATGAACACTGGAGTCAATGAGAGCTCAGTGACCAGCTCATGAACACTGGAGTCAATGAGAGCTCAGTGACCAGCTCATGAACACTGGAGTCAATGAGAGCTCAGTGACCAGCTCATGAACACTGGAGTCAATGAGAGCTCAGTGACCAGCTCATGACCAAACATTATTTATGAACAATTGAGACCTTTTGTAAAGTAATCACTTCTGGAAAATAACAGAAGACATGTAACACATTATTGTCTGCTGTGTTGTTATTCGATTTGTACACTGTGTCATTTTCATAGGTATGGTATCTAAAGAGCACAAAGTACCTTTCTGAAAGTACAAAGTATCGCGAGACTTCCCACCGTTTCCTGTCTGGCAGCCAAATCTCGCGATACTTCGGAGCCAGAAACGATACCTGCTGCTGTTTAGATCCTCAGATAAAATTATATAATGTGCACTCTGTGCACATCGAAAAGTAAGTGATTAGAAAACAACCTGTTATTTTCAAGAAGTGATTACTTTACAAAAGGTCTCCATAGTTCATGAATAATGTTTGTTATTCGGCTAGCCGGCTCCATTCACTGCCATGTATTCATTGCACTTCCGGTGTGAGTTTGGCTCCCATGAAAGTGTCCATGAATGTGTCCATGAAAGTTACTACTTTCCATTCGTTCAATATTTTCAAAACAACACAAAGAGGTTATTCAATAGCAAAGATTTATGCCAAAAAAGTTGTATGACAGCAACAATATATTATATAATATTCTTTGTAAACATTGCCACAAGCTGTAGCTGTAGGGGTAAAGGGTTATTTTAGTTTGATTCAGTTTTCTCCTGTGTTGTTTCGTCTAGGTGGGTAGGTTGAAGGTTTAGACTTGTCTCTTGTTTGCTTTTGTATAGGAACTTCAGGTTAGGTATTTCGTCTATATTTTATGAATTGTGAAACCTTAATTCACCTTGAAGTCAATCTCATGTGCACATTTAATCTCAAACTGCTGCTATACTGAAGTTAATACACAATTTCAGTTTTATTCAGTTGTCGTTCTTCCATATAATATAATATAGACAGCACATCGTACAGTCATACATGGGCACCGTTTCCATCAAGGGATTGCAATGCAACACATTGTGAGCTTGTAGATCTGCTATTTTTGCATGTTGTCGCCCAAATAAGTAGATTGGGCTTAAGTAGTTAAGGAGATGTCCCTCCCTCCCCCCATTCTTTCTTTCTTTCTTTCTTTCTTTCTTTCTTTCTTTCTTTCTTTCTTTCTTTCTTTCTTTCTTTCTTTCTTTCTTTCTTTCTTTCTTTCTATGACAAATCACAAGACACTTGCATCATCTCCCAGTGGCGCACAGTAACAGTAACAAAGGGCTCGGAGGACAGAAGGAGAATTCTCACATAATAACCTTTTGCTGTCCTCGTTGTCGACAAACTGCTTTATCCATCCCTCTTTACCTCTAAGCCCCCCAACGCACCGCCATCTCCTTTTCAGCAGCGTGGATTTCATCAGCGCGTTTTGTGTGTGGGGGGGGGGAACAAGATGCGAATCTCAAGCATGGCCAACTTTGTTTGCAATCCCTTTTCAAATGGTCGGGTCAGAAGCCAAAGCAAACATCATGCTGGAACACCGCGGTCCTGCGGGTTACGTGGGCCGAGCGCTGGCCAGGTTCATTGGCTCGGGTGAATCTGCTGGAAGGTCTGATGGATCGGGGCCTTCTTCGTGAACGGAGCTCCTTTCATAGTCCCCATGTTGCCTGAACTGTGTGATCTCCTCTCGATCTGCCTCTGATGTGAGGGAGGCGTCGTGCGGAGATGATGCTACAGATCAAATCAAGTCCAACGACGGCTGCGGAGATTCGCCTCACTGGAGAGACATTTTAAAAGATAAAGACCTGTTTTTTTTTCTCCCCATGCCCTCTGCTTGAAATGTCTGTAATTTATTTAGCAGGCAATTACCTCCCGTGAACACAAGACACGGCTTCCATTAGACCCGTGGTTCTCAAAGTGGGATCCTTGAGCGGGCTACAGGAGGTCCCCGTCAAAATGACACTTAAATTACATGATTTGATTATTTTATTTTATTCAAAGATAGCTCTACAAACTTGTAGAGCTATCTTTGAATAAAATAATCAATGGGTCGAGATCAGATGCTATACAATATGTGACCAATTTTGACTGCCATTGGATTATTTTTTAATTTAAAAAAAATTGTCATATGAAAGCAGGGAATCATAGCTTCATCATAGCTACATATTGGTTGTTCAGTTTGACCCTCCAGTTTTGGAGATATGGCTTATAGAGTAATGTCTGGCAGAGAAACAGCGAGTTGAGAAAACAGGCTTGAAAGGTTCACTTCTGTGGACTCTAACATTACACCTAGCTACATGTTTAAGCATTTATGTCATATTTACATGTCTTCTGTGGACTTTAACATTACACCTAGCTACATGTTTAAGCATTTATTTCATATTGACATGTCTTCTGTGGTCTCAGACTCTAACATTACACCTATAGCTACATGTTTAAGCATTTATTTCATATTTACATTGTCTTCTGTGGACTCTAACATTACACCTAGCTACATGTTTAAGCATTTATTTCATATTTACATTGTCTTCTGTGGACTCTAACATTAGTGGAATTTGCGCGATGGCATGCAGTCTCTCAGACAAATCTGGTCAATTATGTTGTGCAGTTGTAGAGCTGTTGACAAAATGTTGACAAAATCATCTCTTATATGGGCATAGTTGTTCAAGTTACTTTTAAAAAGTAACTAGTTATAGTTGTAGTTACTGCTTTGAAAAAGTAACTAATTACTTTACTAGTTACTAAATTATAAAAGTAACTACTTTACTTTAAAAAAATATTACGTTAAAGCTGCAAGAACTGGGAGCAGAGCTAAGTGACTATAGCTACTGATTGACAAGGATTTTCAACTGAGTCCAGTAAGTTGTCTCATGAGTCACTCCACACGACAAAACCGACAAACCACAAAAAATAGGAACTATCAAATGTGTCCCAGCTGCCATTGGACTTTTTGTCATTTGAGTTGTTTCATGTCAAATGAAAGCAGGGAATCATAGCTTCAAATTGACATATTGGTTGTTCAGTTTGATTGTTTATAGAGCAATGTCTTGCAGAGGAAACAGCGATTTGAGAAAACAGCCGCAAACTACCGCAAAATGTAAACGCGTTATTCGCAACTCTGCTTTATAGTCTGGCACAAATATAGCCTACGTGAAAATGTTTGAAGACCCATTGCCGTAAACAGCACAATCTCTTGACAAAATGTATCAGGTGAAAAATGCAAAAATCATGCAAAAAGTCCATGCAAATATTCGGCGCAATGCATTTTTTAACTTCAATCTTTGTTCATGCAGGCTGCACAGGCACACACCACGTGCACACACACACACACACACACACACACACACACACACACACACACACACGCACACACACACACACACACACACACACACACACGCACACACACACACACACACACACAGGCACTGGCACACACATACACTGCAGACAAATATTATGGTTCTCTGTAGATCCATCAGGCAAACCTTTTGCGCCTCACAGTCGGTGGCATGAATACAAATGTGGGCTCGGTTTAAAGAGGAAGCGCTCGATACGCTGACCTCAGATGTGTCATTATCTCTGCCCTGGCCAATCAGACGTGGCGACGCCGTCACCGGGAAGTAGATCCATAATTAATGACGGGGACACTATGCCGGAGCACAGGCAGCCCATCAGCGGTGTAGTAGTTTTTTCAAAGAGCCCCCTTAACCCATTCTGGGCGGGAACCCCTTTTGGTGTTAGCATTATGTTACGCTTTAGCTATTGAAAAATAGCAGATCTACAAGCTCATACGAGCATGTAGGTCTGCTAATTTTGAAAAAAATCAAAGAACCACTGACATAGCTTCTTCAGAAAACTGTCAGGATGTAGAAGACATTTTTAGAATCTGATCTCAGGTCAGAATGAAAACTGTCAGGATGCAGAAGACATTTGTAGAATCTGATCTCAGGTCAGAATGGAAAACTGTCAGGATGTAGAAGACATTTTTAGAATCTGATCTCAGGTCAGAATGGCTTAATGAAGACACTGAATGGAGTTTGTCCGTGAACAGGCCTCCCAACGTGCCGGGTCCGTTATGCCGTTCCGTTATGCCTAGATGCGCGTCCCTCGATTTGATTGAATTCTCAGGCCTTTATTTGAGGTGGTGAGTGAGTGGCGCCCCATCGGTCACCGCCCCCTTTCCCCCATCATCACGCATCTATAGATCGCCACGGATCAAATAAATTGCTCGCCGGGCGCTTTCATTTTGTCCCCCATGTGAACTTAACCCATTTAGACCTGGGAACGATTCTGCAAATGTCGTCTATAAATCCTGACTGTTTTCTTGAAAAAGCTATACGTTTTTCTATGTCAGTCGTTCTCAAACACTTTCATGTCACTTTTCACGATTCTTCAAAAATAGCAGACCCACAAGCTCGTAGTGTGCCACTATGAGCTTGTAGATCTGCTATTTTTCAACAGCTAAAGCATAGCATAATGCATAATGCATAATAAACACCAAAACGGGTTAATTAACTCATCTGTGTGCCCCATATCTCACCAAGCATCCCCCCCCCCCCCCCCCCCCTCTTTGTATTTCCTCGCCTGGCCTCCAAAGCAAAAGGAGCAGAAATCACACATTACTTTTCTCTCTCTCTTTGGCTCTCTCTCTGGGTGGACCGGCCCGTTCTCTCTGGGTGGACCGGCCTGTTCTCTCTCTGGGTGGACCGGCCCGTTCTCTCTGGGTGGACCGGCCCGTTCTCTCTCTGGGTGGACCGGCCCGTTATCTCTCTGGGTGGACCGGCCTGTTCTCTCTCTGGGTGGACCGGCCCGTTCTCTCTCTGGGTGGACCGGCCCGTTCTCTCTCTGGGTGGACCGGCCCGTTCTCTCTCTGGGTGGACCGGCCCGTTCTCTCTCTGGGTGGACCGGCCTGTTCTCTCTCTGGGTGGACCGGCCCGTTCTCTCTCTGGGTGGACCGGCCCGTTCTCTCTCTGGGTGGACCGGCCTGTTCTCTCTCTGGGTGGACCGGCCCGTTCTCTCTCTGGGTGGACCGGCCTGTTCTCTCTCTGGGTGGACCGGCCCGTTCTCTCTCTGGGTGGACCGGCCCGTTCTGTAGAGCGGTGGTTCTCTCTCTGGGTGGACCTCCCGGGTTCTGTAGTGCGTTGGCTCTCTCTCTGGGTGGACCGCCCGGGTTCTGTAGTGCGTTGGCTCTCTCTCTGGGTGGACCTCCCGGGTTCTGTAGTGCGTTGGCTCTCTCTCTGGGTGGACCGCCCGGGTTCTGTAGTGCGTTGGCTCTCTCTCTGGGTGGACCGCCCGGGTTCTGTAGTGCGTTGGCTCTCTCTCTGGGTGGACCACCCGGGTTCTGTAGTGCGTTGGCTCTCTCTGGGTGGACCGCCCGGGTTCTGTAGTGCGTTGGCTCTCTCTCTGGGTGGACCGCCCGGGTTCTGTAGTGCGTTGGCTCTCTCTCTGGGTGGACCACCCGGGTTCTGTAGTGCGTTGGCTCTCTCTCTATGGGTGGACCACCCGGGTTCTGTAGTGCGTTGGCTCTCTCTGGGTGGACCGCCCGGGTTCTGTAGTGCGTTGGCTCTCTCTCTGGGTGGACCGCCCGGGTTCTGTAGTGCGTTGGCTCTCTCTCTGGGTGGACCGCCCGGGTTCTGTAGTGCGTTGGCTTCAGCCTGGAGTGGAATGCAGGCTTCCAACCAAACCACAAAAACAAAAAAAAAAGAATGTGAAAAAAGCGTAGCGGGGAAGCCGTGTCAGTGTCAACATGACAAAGCTGCAGACATGCAGACTTAAAGGAATCCAGGTTCTTAACCAGGAGGATGTTTGCTAAAAGCAAAAGCCTGTGGAGTTTCTGCTCCATTATTATGAGGTTATGGGTTCATTCCAGCATAAGGCTTTTATAGAATTGGAGGTTTTTCTTTTGTTTGTTTTTTCATCCACATCACGGACCTCTTTGGACTGGATGCCTTTATGTGAACCACACCGTTTAGTTCTGAAAGGAACGCGTTCTCTGCTCTGTGATGTACAAGTCGTGACATCTCCGGCTGCTTTGTAGGCGGATCGAACAGAAGGTCGGCGCGGTGCGATCTGTCTCCCGCTCCCTCCGGTCAGACAACCATCTACCTTGACAGGCAAAGCTGTGAGGCTTTTATGTTGACCTATGAAAAGGAAGCCTTTCATGATGAATCATTTAAGGGGTGCGCTTGAGAATTACAGCAGGAATCATAACGACAACCACTCCAGTTCCACGTAGAAGGTGAAACAAACACGGATGAAAATGTTTGTCGGATTTTGTTCTGAAAGGACGGTGTGGAGGGAGGGAGGAATGACTTGGAATGCAAAACAAATCAAGACGAAACAAAAGAAATGCATACGTGCTTTTGCAGTGTCTTAGAGGGCATGTCATGCCTGTACTGTGACGCTGTCGCCGTTCTTGAAGCAAAATGATTTTGACCTCTTCATTTGGTAACTTCCGACTTCTCTCTCTCTCTCTCTCTCTCTCTCTCTCTGTCTTTTACTGTCGCAGCAGCCCAAGTGACAGCTGTGCAGATTTGGCTCGACAGTTTGTTTCTGCAGTGTATAGCTTTAGTTCCCCCGGATTTGCAGGAACTGTAAAACAGACCCTAAAGCCTGAGTTATACTCGCACCCTGCACCACCCTGCACCACCCTGCACCACCCTGCACCCAGGGCTGGACTGGCCACCGGGCATACCGGGCATTTTCCCGGTGGGCCGCGACCGTAGATTAAAAAAGAAAAAACTTTTTTCTTTTTCTTTTTTTTGACAGGCAGGCAGGCCAATAGGTGGCAGGCCACCAGGAAAGGTCCGGGCGTGCTGCCATTCTGCCATCATGATAATTTCACTGTACCTGTATCAGTGAGTGACAAATAAACCCTCTACAAAGGGTTGTATAGTTAGTTGTCTGTTGGTTTGTATCATTTATGTTGTTCTGTAAAAGTGGTGGTATTATTAGGGCTTGTTTGTTTGTGTGTGCCTCGACGGAGTGGGCGTTAGAGTTTCTGCTATCTGCGCGCTGTTTGTGGTGGGCCGGTCTGGGCCAAATTCACGCGAAAATGCCCGGGCCGAATTTTTGTCCCAGTCCAGCCCTGCCTGCACCCTGCACCACCCTGCACCACGGCCTGTTCTAGTGTTCTGACATCACTATGTTGTTCTTACATGCAGTTGTTCTTATTACGTCATATGCAGACGAGCAAATCGGCTAAACAATCACATACATTCAGTTGTCATCTTACATGCACATGGTGAACAGATTTGATCCGCCTCATACTGTACAACATTTGTCCCTACACATCTCCTCCTACTACAACGTTTGTCCCTACACATCTCCTCCTACTACAACATTTGTCCCTACACATCTCCTCCTACTACAACGTTTGTCCCTACACATCTCCTCCTACTGTATATACAGCGTTGGTCCCTACACGTCCCTTATTTGCCATTGACAATGAAAGGAGAAATTGGGTCATAATGTGATGGACATATATTATATGTCCATCACATTTGACGTAAATTTGTGGCAATATACAAACATTGAATGCCATTGACAACGAAGGGAAAATGTACGTCATATGTAGACGAGCAAATCGGCTATAAGCAATCACATGTACTGCTTTTGTCCCCACACGTCTCATATTTGCGATTCATACAAGTTTTCGACTTCATCAAAAGGCCAAAATCCTCCTAACTCCACTTGGGCTGGATATGGCTAAAATGGCGCTAACTCATGCATGCATGCAAGTATCTGACAATATTTAGTTGTGGTTTCTTCACGACAGCAGATAAGTAGAATATGTGGAGGCTAAGATAAGATAAGATAAGTAGAATATGTGGAGGCTAAGATAAGATAAGTATAAGATAAGATAAGTAGAATATGTGGAGGCTAAGATAAGATAAGTATAAGATAAGATAAGTAGAATATGTGGAGGCTAAGATAAGATAAGTATAAGATAAGATAAGTAGAATATGTGGAGGCTAAGATAAGATAAGTATAAGATAAGATAAGTAGAATATGTGGAGGCTAAGATAAGATAAGTATAAGATAAGATAAGTAGAATATGTGGAGGCTATCTTGTATCTGATAGGGGCTTCCATTCAGGAGCCATGGCGAAAAACAAAACAAAAACAACATGGCCTTTATACACATATACAGTACCATAAATATGTAAGAGTGAGATTCTATGAATCACAGTGAGATAGTTTGTTGACAGGCAAGCAGGCAGGCAGACAGACAGACAGACAGACAGACAGACAGACAGAACAAACTTTCTTGGCATGAGAATAAATGACATCAGTGACTCTCCATCTTCCTTCACAGTGTATTGTTTACAAGGCTCATAGTTCACATAGGAAACTAAAAGTTGTTTTTTCTCCCTCACTTTTTTGTTTTTACCTCTACTTTCCCTGCATGGAACAACTATATATTCACTCAATGGTTCAGTGCCAAGTAAAATCTCACAACTTCACACTACCACTGCACTGTTACTCCCAAGCTGTCCTCTCTGGAATGAGAAATAGTCATCTGAGATGTACAGTACAATGATGTTTTTTTTTGTCCTGATTTCCAAGAGCTTTAGATATTTGCATTGCATTACAGCCTAAAGGTGAATCACACATTTGGGGGCAAATTCTGAACTTATACAAACACAATGCATGTTCATTCTGTCTATGACTGTGACACCGGTGAGGGACAAACGGAATTGTTTGCAAATTAAGCCTGATTTCCGAGTTGATGAGAGAAGATTGATTTCCTAAGTGAAGAGGTAGCCTTTTTGGATCAAGTAATCGGGGGTCCATTTGGTTGATTGGTTCAACAGCCTCTCCCAGACTCCCACCGTCTGGACCGGTTCAGTCTGATGACTCACGAATAGATTGGAAAAGCTTGTATTTGTGACTCGATCCCTCTAGTCCTCCGCTCATTTGCCTGCCATGTGTTTAGTTTGTTCTTTATTAGTTGTTCTGTTCAATCTGCCGTAAGTGATGCCTTAGATATGTTTGGTTTTTGTTTATTGCCCAGTTCTTTAAGTTAAAGCCTTTAGCCTGTGTAGTCATTTACCTTAAAAGCCTCAGTTCATAATCATTGTTATTCTTATAAATCTGTAAACTATTATTTGCTAATATGAAGCCCGGTTCCTACTCCACCATGTAGGGGTGCATGCCAGGTATTTTCTTTTCTCTAATTTATTGTACTTTTGGTTAGTTAGGTTAGTTAGGGATTTAGAATTGTATTTTTGTTTAACTCTCTGTTTAATTGGGCCTTTAGTTATAGGGGTAAACCTTTTTCTAGTTAGAGCCGTTTTTCTTAGAATAGAACCTGCACCTTGAAGCCAATATACTATACAGTTGTGAACCAAAGAACAAGGAAATGTAAAACTTTGTCTCTGCTAAACGACAAAAAAGAGCTACAACAATAAACTAAAGTTATTTTTCAACCCAGTCTCCTCTCCTTGCACATTATGTTGTATTCCTTCACCCTAGATGAAGGTGCATAACATAGTGTGAATATCATATTTCTGGTGTATCGCGTTGTTCATGCTCTGCTACAGTTATATTATTACTCCCTGCTCAGAGCAATTAGAAGAACGAGAAGTGCAAGAAGATATATTACAAAACCAAGGGTGGACTCTGGGAGCAAACTTTGAGGTTGGATGTGGATTGTAATTGTGGACACATTAGCTACAGATTGAGGTTATAATATTATGGCTGCAGAAAGATTTCTGTTAAAAGGTTAAAGCAGTTTATTCTGATAGTAATCATTGCTATAGCAATGATTATATGGGAAACTGGCGGCCCGGGGGCCACATGCGGGCCCCCACCTTCACCCTCAGGTTAATATTAGAATATTGATATATTATTGATTTCTGCTGTTATAATTCCAAACATGCAAACATGACCCACTTGAATTACTTCTTGAATGACTATAGTACAATGTTAGTGTCTTTTTTTTTAATGTCCAATGCAGTGTATTTGTATTTAGTTCATAAAGTTAACATAAGTATAACTAAATGCAGGATTCCAATAAATAAAAAGCAAAACAGTATTCAGGATTCCAATTCTTATATAGCAAAAAAATTGCTGATCTACAAGCTCAAAATGTGTCGCAGTGCGACTCGCTTTGAGCTTGTAGATCAGCTATTTTTTTTTGCTGATATCACCTCTATTTCACCTCTGGAATATCACCTCTGGAGTGAGTGTGGAACTATAGTGGCCCGCTCGACCGTCCAAAGCCTGGTTTGAACCGGTCTGGAGCGGAGCTATTTAACACTTATTTTAACTGTGTGTGTGCCGCGTGCGTGTGCGTGTGTGTGTGTGCGCGCGTGCATGCATGCGTGCGTGCGTGCGACCTTGTCACCATGAATGAATGCTTATACTTCCATTCGGTTAAATGTATACCCTCATCAGAGTTAATTTAACACGCGCGAATGCACAGTGTCTAATAAATATACTTCATGCTAACTAATAGGCAATTTACCTTTCAGCTGCATGGCACTGCACAGTTACTATACTAACAATTTGAATAATAATAATAAGGTGATTACCATGCAGTGTCACAATAGCCTTATGAGACTTTTTGTGCCCCGAGTCTTTGGCTTCCTCTATAGTGATAGTCTATGACGGTACAGAACAGAAACGCCATTCAGCCCCCCCCCCCGGCCCCCACCCTTTGATTCATGGTTTCAATTAGCCGCGCACAATGTCATCACGTCCTTCTGACACGTATAAACACAGGCTCACAGTGTTCCAAACTTCTTCAAATGGGGCTTCATGAATAGCGTGTTGATTTACATTTAAATTGAAACGACACACCGCCTGAACAGTGTTTTTGAAACTCGCATGACGGCTGGTCGTCTGAATGCCTAGCAAAAAGAAAGAAAAAAACGGTGTAACCGCCACGCTAGGAAGAAAGGTGACATTTACAGGGTATACATGCTATCTGGATAATGAGCGCCAGCCTGCGATAGCGACCTTGGATTTACATGCATTTTGTTCTGCGTTCTGCTGCGCTGTGATCAGATGTGAGTTGTTGTGTTGTGTTATATTGCACACTGTGTTTAAACTAAAGATGTTGAGGGGGCAAGCGCCAATAGTAAGAGAAATCTATGAAAATCTGGGAACTAAATCGTTACCAAGAAATGTCTTCACCAATGTGTTTCTAAATGTGTCTAATAACATGTACTAAAAGTTTGAAATGCAACTCCTGTGGGAAATTGAGTTATTAGCATAATGTGTGACCATGCCCATATAATCATATATAAGGCCAAAAAGTCAACATGTCGTCATTCTTTAAGTAGCATGTGACATATGAAACTAGGGGTTTTTCATGATTCTGAATCCATTCCAAGCATTAGTTTTGCACAATAAATTCTCCTTGGGCTAAATTAGGCCATATCCACTTGACCAAATGTGCTGACCTCATCACGTTTGTGATGACGGCTATGGCCGTTTTCCTCCCAAGGAGTGTTTTTTGTGCAAAACTAATGCTTGGAATGGATTCAGAATCATGTAAACCCCCCTAGTTTCATATGTCACATGCTACTTAAAGAATTATGACATTTGGCCTTTTTTTCCTTTATATAGGATGTTATGGGTATATGGTCACATATTATGCTAAATAACTCAATTTCCCCCGGGAGTTGAATTTCAAACTTTTAGTACATGTTATTAGACACCTTTAGAAACACATTGGTGAAGACATTTCTTGGTAACAATTTAGTTCCCAGATTGGTCAAATACCTGATAAAATGCCTTAACTACAAACTCACCTTTATGTGTTTATTATCAGTATATGTATCCCATAACCTTCCATGCAAAATACTTCAAAATGGTGGCACCAAAATCAGTATAGGTTCCGGTCAATCCACAATCTGTTTATTACATTATTATAATAATCTTTAAAAGGATATTTGTCTTCACAGTCTGTTCAACACCCACATCAAGAACAACACATACAGTAAAATAAATCATTATGAGGTTAGAAAAGCGATACAGAGCTGGATGATCAGTGTCATTTCATATTGAAAGTGCTAACCGTGTGATGGCCTTAATGTTCATATCAGAAAATGTGGGTGTAGGGAGTCCGATGATCTTGGAAGCAATACGGGTAATACTGAAAAGTTTGTTTCTGTTAGGCATGGACAGTATGGTGTAGAAACATGTTTCTGTTAGACATGCATTGCGACATGGGGCACGGTGGCACAGTTGGTAGTGCTGTCGCCTCACAGCTCGAAGGTCCTGGGTTCGATTCCCGCTCGGGGAGCTGTGGGCGCTGGCGGCGTGTTTCCTCCTCCACGTCATCAGTGCCCATACCCGAAGGCGGGGTTGGTGAAAGGGCCTTTCTGTGTGGAGTTTGCATGTTTTCCCTGTGTCCCCTAGGGTAGGTACCCTCACAAAAGGGTGTGTAGAGCCCAGGATCACATTAGATAATTGACACAGGGGTGAAAAATGGGTTACAAAATTGTGGGATACATTTTTTTTTTTTTTTTAAGACATGCATTGCGATTCATTTCCTTGGCCACTCGTCGTGCTGAAAGGGGGAGGGACTGCGACGCTCTATGGTGCAAAGTGGTCACTCCAATGGGCGTGCACGCTCCAGGGAGCAAAGAATGTGCTAAGCAAGCTTTGGTGACAATCCACCCATTCCACTTCCACATGTGGTGAGGGTCAGCAGACACTGACGACCTCTCGCCACATGTGAACAGAAAATGTAAAACAGATGCTAATGTGAGGCGTAGCAGTGCTAGTCCTGATCTGCAGGTGGTCAGCAACTGGAGCGCAGAGCCTTTACATTATTTATGGACGGTGCTGCTATAGGTGACTTCCATGCTGGGCATACATACATACAGTATCGGCAATGCTTTCATCCATATATAGCTAGATTGTGGAAGTATAATAGGCATTGCGTGTTGCTCTGATTGCTTGTATTTTATATTGTTTTTAACGTCTATCTGGATTTTTTGCTTTTCATTTTAATTTCACATCTCATTTTATTGTATGCAATGTGAGAGTTCATTTATCTCATGGTGAACAATGTCTCTCTCTCTCTCTCTCTCTCTCTCTCTGTCTCTCTCTCTCTCTCTCTGCAGTACATGCAGTGGGGAATTGGATCTCATACATAATATGTAAATGCAATCCGTACAGCCTGTCCATATTTGAAAGTGTATTAGACAGAATTCCACCCACAAGGGAGAAACAGCTGGACCTTTGTGCAATGCATCTGTATTTTATTTTATTTTTTTAACATTTCAACACGACTGCTTTCAGGTATCTATCAAGAATTGATAGCTTTGAACCCCCTTTTGGTGTTAGCATTACGTTATGCTTTAGCTATTGAAAAATAGCAGATCTACAAGCTCATAGCGCGCAGTGCGCGCCACCGAGTGGTGCGCTACGAGCTTGTAGGTCTGCTATTTTTTTGAAAAATCGAAGAAGAACGACTGACATAGAAACATAGCTAGGTCCTGTTATTTATTTGCCTTGCTCATCATCAAATAAACTATTTAATTTTTCACCAAAGACGGAGTGCCTTGGATTATTTTCTTTTCAAGTCTGCAATTCACATTTTGACAAGCAGTACTACTTGGAGGAAGGATACCTTTTGTCTATATAGAAACATAGCTTTTTCAGAAAACTGTCAGGATGTAGAGAAGACATTTTTAGAATCCGATCTCAGGTCAGGATGGGTTAAGTCTTGTTTTCACCTGAGTTAGGTTGAGCGGCCTCGGTTTGGCTTTGTCTCACAAACAGCTCTGAGGTAGGAGTGGGAGAGGAAGCGTGCGGAGTGGGTGGGCGCCGCCGCCAGGCACACAGAGACTCCACAGATGTGTGGAAAGGAAAGGTGCAACAGAGGTAATATCTTTCCGTTAATGAAGATTGTGACTCACTCATTGTGCCCCCCGGCCATCTTTTCCTGTGTCTGACGTTTTGACGGGGCCACCAACTGGATGTGACTCATCCTACCTGGACAGCTATAGGCTGGTGTCGGTGTGCGTGACTTGGTCACCGCAGTGTTGTTGTCGTCGACTACAACTAAGACGAAAAATGTCCGTCAACTACCTTTTTTCACTGACTAAAACTAAATAAAAATGAATCTATGATGACTAAAACTACTGACTAAATATACTGACAATTTCGTCAACAAATAAAAACTAGACTAAAATGTTAGGAAGGGACTAGTGGACAAGAGATCCAGTTTTATGCTGGGTTGCATGCTGAAAATAGCAGATATACAATCTCACCACGCGCCGCATCGCGTTGCGACGCGTTGCGAGATTGTAGATCTGCTATTTTCAGCATGCAACCAAAGTGTAAAATATGTCATTACAACGACATCAAGGCCTGTCAAAACACATTTTAGTCGACTAAATCAACTGTAGATTTAGTCGACTAAAATCGCATGACATTTAGTCGACTAAAACTAGACTAAACACTAGAACATTCCAGGTGACTAAAATGTGACTAAAACTAAGTGAAAACGACTACGCAGTAGTTCCAAGGTCAAAGAAACGCTCACAGTTCTCCAGCCAGTCAGGCATGTGTTCTCTTTCACCCTAAGCTCCTGACGGACTGAGTGGAACGAATCTCAGAGACGTTAACAGGCATGAAAGCAGCGCGGAGTCTAATCATTGTATTGCCTGGAGGAGTCAGGCGCTATCATTTTCACTTCCCTGTCATTTTCTCATTTTGTCTGTCAAAAAAGATGTTGCTCTCGTATACCGATGCAGCCTCGTCTCATGTCTTTTGCATACTAGCTGTCAGCACTCTGGTTAACGGCCAATAATATGCAGCTGAATACCTCCACCAGAACAGCATGTTCGAGGCAGTTTCTTTTGTTTTGCTTAAAAAAAAAGATAGCCTGATGAAGGCCGCCCATAGGCCGAAACGTTGCTGTTTGTCCACTGCATTTGAAGACAGTGTGCATGCGGGAGTTTGTTCTTTTTCATTGTCGGGCACCTTATACCCTCTCCTACACACCTTCTACCCTCTCCTACACACCTTATACCCTCTCCTACACACCTTATACCCTCTCCTACACACCTTATACCCTCTCCTACACACCTTATACCCTCTCCTACACACCTTCTACCCTCTCCTATACACCTTCTACCCTCTCCTACACACCTTATACCCTCTCCTACACACCTTATACCCTCTCCTACACACCTTATACCCTCTCCTACACACCTTATACCCTCTCCTATACACACCTTATACCCTCTCCTACACACCTTATACCCTCTCCTACACACCTCATACCCTCTCCTACACACCTCATACCCTCTCCTACACACCTTATACCCTCTCCTACACACCTTCTACCCTCTCCTACACACCTTATACCCTCTCCTACACACCTTCTACCCTCTCCTACACACCTTATACCCTCTCCTATACACCTTCTACCCTCTCCTATACACCTTATACCCTCTCCTACACACCTTATACCCTCTCCTACACACCTTATACCCTCTCCTATACACCTTATACCCTCTCCTATACACCTTCTACCCTCTCCTACACACCTTATACCCTCTCCTACACACCTTCTACCCTCTCCTACACACCTTATACCCTCTCCTACACACCTTATACCCTCTCCTACACACCTTATACCCTCTCCTACACACCTTATACCCTCTCCTACACACCCTATACCCTCTCCTACACACCTTATACCCTCTCCTACACACCTTATACCCTCTCCTATGCACCTGTCGCCTGTAGGTGTGCAAAAGCCTTGCTTCTTATTGCTTAACCCATTCTGACCTGAGATCAGATTCATACGAGGTTTCCACTGGACACACACTGGTCTGATTAACCCATTCTGACCTGAGATCAGATTTTAAAAATGTCAGTCGTTCTTCGATTTTTTCAAAAATAGCAGACCTACAAGCTCGTAGCGCGTGAGCTTGTAGATCTGCTATTTTTCAATAGCTTTTTTTCTGATTCGCTGTGGCGACAGAGGACAGGGTGAGAGGGAGGCAGATGATTCGCTGTGGCGACAGAGGACAGGGTGAGAGGGAGGCAGATGATTCGCTGTGGCGACAGAGGACAGGGTGAGAGGGAGGCAGATGATTCGCTGTGGCGACAGAGGACAGGGTGAGAGGGAGGCAGATGATTCGCTGTGGCGACAGAGGACAGGGTGAGAGGGAGGCAGATGATTCGCTGTGGCGACAGAGGACAGGGTGAGAGGGAGGCAGATGATTCGCTGTGGCGACAGAGGACAGGGTGAGAGGGAGGCAGATGATTCGCTGTGGCGACAGAGGACAGGGTGAGAGGGAGGCAGATGATTCGCTGTGGCGACAGAGGACAGGGTGAGAGGGAGGCAGATGATTCGCTGTGGCGACAGAGGACAGGGTGAGAGGGAGGCAGATGATTCGCTGTGGCGACAGAGGACAGGGTGAGAGGGAGGCAGATGATTCGCTGTGGCGACAGAGGACAGGGTGAGAGGGAGGCAGATGATTCGCTGTGGCGACAGAGGACAGGGTGAGAGGGAGGCAGATGATTCGCTGTGGCGACAGAGGACAGGGTGAGAGGGAGGCAGATGATTCGCTGTGGCGACAGAGGACAGGGTGAGAGGGAGGCAGATGATTCGCTGTGGCGACAGAGGACAGGGTGAGAGGGAGGCAGATGATTCGCTGTGGCGACAGAGGACAGGGTGAGAGGGAGGCAGATGATTCGCTGTGGCGACAGAGGACAGGGTGAGAGGGAGGCAGATGATTCGCTGTGGCGACAGAGGACAGGGTGAGAGGGAGGCAGATGATTCGCTGTGGCGACCCCTGAAGGGAAATGCCGAAAAGGAAAAGACGATCCTTGTGGCTATTCAAAAATAGCAGATGTACAGGCTCGCAATGCGTCACTTCGTGCCACATTGTGAGCATTTTAACCAAATACATACATACTGTACATAGAGATACAAACGTATACCTTAGTTGGTGTTGGACAACACCGACATACATACCGAGCCAATCGCAGTACTTGCGCGCTCTGCTTGCGCAAGTAATAATTGAATGAGAGACCCCCCTCCCCCTGCAAGCATTTGGGATTGTAGGAGGTGAGGTATTGTGGAGTCGGAAACAGCGAGACAAGAAACCCAAGTTGCGTAGAGGAGTTTACTTATCTTCCACATAAATACAATACAGATACTCTGCAGTGAGAACAACAACAACAACACCGTAACCCGGAACCGGAAGCACTGAGTCCTCCATGTTTTTCCCGTGCTCTTAAAGGCACCATTACCCCTCGGGTGAATGTCTCTCACAGTCTCTCACAGCCTCTAGATGTGGGTCACCACACAGGCCCCCCCAGAATTCACCCACATAAAGGTGCACAGAACAGCATAAACACCCAAAAACAATCGCATTCCCAAAGAGAACTGTCAACGCGGTGGGGGACGGATTAACCGTCCAAAACGGCTGCGCTTCGCAGGAAGGGGATCAAGTTCAGGAGGAGGGGGCGGGGCCGGTTTTGGGGGACGCCCACGGCGCGGTGGTACGGCCACCCGAACCGGCACATCAGCCTCCAAGTGGGCAGGCTTAAGGCGGTCTATAGAAACCCGCTCCGGCCTGCCTCCCATGTCCACCACAAAGTTCTTCGCCCCATGCTCCAGAACCCGGTAGGGCCCGTCGTAGGGGGGCTGCAGCGGAGTCCGATGTGCATCGTGCCGAATGAACACATATTTGGCCGCTGGCAGGTCCCTAGGGACATAGGACTGGGGGAGGCAGTGGTGCGACGTCGGGATCGGAATCAGGGCGTCGGCCACGCCCTTGGACACATTCCGATGCGCGGCCGCCGACCAGGGGGCTGTGGCGTCCGGAAGAAACTCCCCCGGGACACGCAGCGGCTGGCCGTAGACCAGCTCGGCGGATGAGGCCTGGAGGTCCTCCTTGGGGGCGGAGCGAAGACCCAGCATGACCCAGGGGAGGCGATCCGCCCAGCTGCCATCCGTCAGGCTGGCCCGAAGAGAGGCCTTCATGTCCCGGTGGAACCGTTCGCACAGTCCATTGCCCTTCGGGTTATAAGCTGTTGTCCGGTGGATCTTCACCCCCAGGTGCTCCGCCACCGCCGTCCACAGCTCCGAGGTGAACTGGGGACCCCGGTCACTGGTGATGTCCCCGGGCGTTCCGAAGCGGGCCACCCAGCACCCGATGAAAGCCCTGGCCACCTCCGCTGCTGTAGTGGAGGACAGAGGAACTGCCTCTGGCCACCTGGTGGTCCTGTCCACCATGGTGAGGAGGTGAGTATATCCCCGGGAGGCGGGCAGGGGGCCCACAAGGTCCACGTTTACGTGATCAAAACGCCTCTCTGGCACTTTAAACGGTGCCAAGGGGGCCTTGGTATGCCGATGGACCTTGGCACGCTGGCACGCCACACACGAGCCTGCCCAGGCCTTAACGTCTCTCCGGAGTCCAGGCCAAACAAATTTGGCCCCCACCAGCTTGGTAGAGGCCTTCACACCCGGGTGGGAAAGTCCGTGGATGGTGTCGAACACCCGGCGCCGCCAGGCCGCAGGCACCATGGGGCGTGGTTGACCGGTGGAAACGTCGCAGAGGAGAGTGGTGTCGGCTGCGTCGAACACCACGTCCTCCAGCCGCAGCGCGGTAGGAGCCGACCGGTAGTCCTGAAGCTCTTTGTCTGCGGCCTGATCCGCCGCCATGGTGGCATAGTCGAATCCCAAGTGGACGGACGCCGCCACTGCCCGAGAGAGGCAGTCCGCGACCAAGTTATGCTTGCCTGCTACATGCCGGATATCCGTGGTGAACTCGGAGATCGCTGAGAGATGGCGCTGCTGACGTCCAGACCACGGCTCCGACGTCTTCGCCATGGAGAAGGTCAGCGGCTTGTGGTCCACGAAGGCGGTGAACTGGCGCCCCTCCAACAGGAACCTGAAGTGCCGGGTGGCGAGGAACAGACCCAGCAGTTCCCTGTCGAAGGTGCTGTATTTGCGCTCTGCGTCACGGAGCTGCCTGCTGAAGAACGCCAGCGGCTGCCAGGCACCGCCCACCCACTGTTCGCACACTGCCCCAACCGCGTAGTCCGATGCGTCCGTTGTAAGTGCGACCGGGGCAGACGGAGACGGGTGCGCGAGCAGAGCTGCGTTGGCCAGTGCAGTCTTTGCCGCCTCGAAAGCTGTGCTCCTCTCCGGGGACCAGTCCAAGACGTCCTTGGGCGCTTTGCCCCTCAGGGCCTCATACAAGGGGCGCATAAGGCGGGCAGCATGGGGCAGGAAACGGTTGTAGAAATTCACCATCCCTAGAAACTCCTGTAGCGCCTGCACCGTGCAGGGACGAGGAAAGCGGGCGACGGCCTCGACCCTGGCGGGCAGAGGAGCAGCTCCTCGTGGAGTGACGTAATGTCCAAGGAAGGTGATTGATGACTGTCCGAACTGGCACTTAGCCGGGTTGACGATGAGGCCGTGCTCACTGAGCCGCTCGAACAGCTGGCGGAGATGGGTCATGTGCTCGTCGACGGAAGTGCTGGCTATGAGGATGTCATCGAGAAAAACAAACAAAAACGGCATGTCTCGGAGTACAGAGTCCATAAGACGTTGAAACGTCTGCGCCGCCCCCCTAAGGCCAAAGGGCATTCGCAAGAATTCAAAAAGGCCAAAGGGGGTGATGACCGCCGTCTTGGGTACATCCTGTGGATGCACTGGCACCTGGTGATATCCGCGCACCAGGTCCACCTTGGAGAAAACGACAGCCCCCGCCAGGTGAGCAGAGAAGTCCTGAATGTGCGGGACAGGGTACCGGTCAGGGGTCGTGGCGTCGTTCAGGCGCCGGAAATCGCCACAGGGGCGCCAACCCCCGCCCGCCTTCGTAACCATATGCAGGGGAGAAGCCCACGGGCTGTCCGAGCGGCGCACTATGCCGAGGCGCTCCATAGTCGAGAACTCCTCTCTGGCGATGGCGAGCTTTGCTGAGTCAAGGCGCCGGGCCCGGGCGTAGACGGGGGGGCCCACGGTGGTCATATGGTGTTCCACGCCATGTTTAGCCACCGCGGATGAGAACGTGGGCGTGGTGAGGACCGGAAAACTGGCGAGCAGGCGCTGATATGGATCTCCGGTGGCGAGCGTGTTAGACAGGCAGAGCGCTCCGCCCCCCCCAAGCGTGCAGGGGTACGAAGCAAACGAAACGGCATCAATCAGGCGACAGTTCTTAACATCCACCAGTAGGCTGTAAGCACAGAGGAAATCCGCTCCCAGGAGTGGCGTGGACACAGCAGCCATAACGAATTCCCAGCCGAAACGCCGCCCGCCAAAACACACCTCCACATACCTGGTGCCGTACGTGCGTATGGGTGTGCCATTAGCAGCGTCCATCTGTGGGCCGTGTCCACCGGCCACGGTGTCCACGGCTTGTGCTGGCAGGATGCTGCGTTGCGCGCCGGAGTCCACCAGCAGCCGCCGGCCAGATGAAGAGTCGGAGATGAACAACAGCTTGCAGTCCCGGCCGGTGCTCATAGCTGCTAATGAGCGCCGGCCCTGAAGTTTCCCTGTGCCTTGAAACTGCATGGTTTGCGACACTGCTTGGCCTTAGCTCCAAACCTGGCATGATAATAACAGAGCCCGTCGTCGTTTTGGCGGCGGGCTGTCACCGCCGCTGCGGTGTCTGCATAGTCCTCCAGGGGTGGGGGCGGGGTCGCGTTGCTCTGGTGGGGCAACAGGGCATGGACAAACTGCTGTCGGTTGGCGAGGAAAACCCTGTCCGCCTCTGCCGCCAGGCCACGATAATCCTTGGTGGAAGAGAGGGGGGAACTGGCCAGTGCTGTGCGCACAGGCACCGGAAGCTGCCGCAGGAAAACGCAGGAATGCACAGACAGCATTCTCTCCATTAACTCAGACGGTTTCCCGTCTCCGAGGCCGTTGAGAGACAGCAGACGGTCCGCCTTCTCTAGCTCCGACAGCTCGTATAGTTTCAGCAGGAATGTCTTTAATGCCTCGTACTTGCCGTCAGCCGGTGGATCCTCCAGTAGCATCATTGCGCGAGCGGTGGTCGAAGCATCCAACGCCGACACAACGTGGAAATATTTCGTGGCATCCTGGGTTATTCCTCTCAGGTGGAATTGAGCCTCGATGTGTTGAAACCACGGCCGTGGGTTTTGTTGCCAAAAGTCGGGCAGTTTGACCGTAGCAGCATATATGTTTGCATGAACGTTAGCTGCGCCGTTAGCCCCGGCGCCGGCGTTGTTGTCATCCATAATTGTTCGAATTCACGTCAAGGTCACCAATGTGGAGTCGGAAACAGCGAGACAAGAAACCCAAGTTGCGTAGAGGAGTTTACTTATCTTCCACATAAATACAATACAGATACTCTGCAGTGAGAACAACAACAACAACACCGTAACCCGGAACCGGAAGCACTGAGTCCTCCATGTTTTTCCCGTGCTCTTAAAGGCACCATTACCCCTCGGGTGAATGTCTCTCACAGTCTCTCACAGCCTCTAGATGTGGGTCACCACAGTATTACAATTAGTAATGCCCCCCCTGGGGGGATCGAACCAACGGCCTTCTACTGTAGTAGTTAAATAAACACAAGATTGTGTATGAAGGTAAGTTTACACCCAGTATAACGATCCATTACACACAAAGGCATTTTAAATAGATGTGTTTTCAATTTGGCTCAGCAGGCTCAGCGACTTTGAATGTCACTCTGAAGGCTAAATCATTTCATTGTTTTTTTACCCGCGGATCTCTCACGCCTGACGGATGTCATTGTGTTCAGTAAGGAAACGTTGACTCACGCTCAATCTCTCACGCCTGACGGATGTCATTGTGTTCAGTAGGGAAACGTTGGATCTCTCACGCCTGACGGATGTCATTATGTTCAGTAAGGAAACGTTGATCTCTCACGCCTGACGGATGTCATTGTGTTCAGTAAGGAAACGTTGATCTCTCACGCCTGACGGATGTCATTGTGTTCAGTAAGGAAACGTTGATCTCTCACGCCTGACGGAAGTCATTGTGTTCAGTAAGGAAACGTTGGATCTCTGCCTGACGGATGTCATTGTGTTCAGTAAGGAAACGTTGATCTCTCACGCCTGACGGATGTCATTGTGTTCAGTAAGGAAACGTTGGATCTCTCACGCCTGACGGATGTCATTGTGTTCAGTAAGGAAACGTTGATCTCTCACGCCTGACGGATGTCATTGTGTTCAGTAAGGAAACGTTGATCTCTCACGCCTGACGGATGTCATTGTGTTCAGTAAGGAAACGTTGGATCTCTCACGCCTGACGGATGTCATTGTGTTCAGTAAGGAAACGTTGATCTCTCACGCCTGACGGATGTCATTGTGTTCAGTAAGGAAACGTTGGATCTCTCACGCCTGACAGATGTCATTGTGTTCAGTAAGGAAACGTTGATCTCTCACGCCTGACGGATGTCATTGTGTTCAGTAAGGAAACGTTGATCTCTCACGCCTGACGGATGTCATTGTGTTCAGTAAGGAAACGTTGATCTCTCACGCCTGACGGAAGTCATTGTGTTCAGTAAGGAAACGTTGATCTCTCACGCCTGACGGAAGTCATTGTGTTCAGTAAGGAAACGTTGATCTCTCACGCCTGACGGATGTCATTGTGTTCAGTAAGGAAACGTTGGATCTCTCACGCCTGACGGATGTCATTGTGTTCAGTAAGGAAACGTTGGATCTCTCACGCCTGACGGAAGTCATTGTGTTCAGTAAGGAAACGTTGGATCTCTCACGCCTGACGGATGTCATTGTGTTCAGTAAGGAAACGTTGCCGTTGAACCAAAGTTCCTCTTGATTTGTTTCGCTTGTTGAAATTAAAATTAAATTCTTCTTTGCAGGAATTTGAAGGCTTCTCCCCGATAACATGTTGGCAGTCCCACCAATACGCACGCACGCACGCGCGCACGCATGCACGCACGCACGCACACACACACACACACAGACAGAGTCCCTAATCAGTGTTAAGTGGGCATTTCCCTGCTTAATCGGCAGCCTTTGTAATTAGTTTCCAATTAGTTTTTTTCCCCCACTTAACTTCTTTTGTGGCAGCGAGAGTCAATCAAATGAGTCACAGACGCAGACGGTAGAACTGAACGGGTGGTAGCTTCAAATAGCGTTTAACCACTGTAACCATTATATTAAACTGTAGCTGTTGAAGAATAGCAGATCTACAGAGCTCGTAGATCTGCTATTTTTGAATCGTGAAAATGTGGGCTCGAATCTTCTTTCACAGTTTCACAGTTTTAACCCATTCTGGGCCGGAACCCATTTTGGTGTTAGCTGCACTATGTTATGCTTTAGCTATTGAAAAATAGCAGATCTACAAGCTTTTAGGTCTGCTATTTAAAAAAAATCAAAGAGCAAATATTTGCAAATATTTGCTTCTGAAACATCAGATTTTTATAATGGGCTCGCGGCCAATTACATATCATTCTGGGGCTCCTTAACATGACAATTGTTTGAAAACCACTGACATAGAAACAGGGTTTTTCAGAAATCTGTCGTGATTTATAAGACATTTTGTATAATCTATAGGGCTGTATTTTGCGTGTGGCGTGATCAATGCTCTTTGGCCACTCAGAATAGCCAAATGGCATTGATCACGCCTCCAGGTCTTTAGTGTACTCAAGTTAGGGAATAAGACCTGGTACTTAAGACACGCAAAATACAGCCCATAGTGTCAGGTCTTTATGGACTATAGTGAAGTCAGGGCAGCTTTAGGAAACGGCCATTGATGTGTCATCGTGTAGCAGGAGGTGAAGCACTGGAGCAGCTGTGTTACGTCAGAGCATGGGGACTACCTTCTGTGTACACCTTACTGAGAAATATTGATCACACACGCACGCATGCACGCACGCACGCATGCACGCACGCACGCATGCACGCACGCACGCACGCACGCACGCACGCACGCACGCACGCACGCACGCACATGCATGAGACACATGCACCCCTGCATGCACAAACACACGTGCAGTTCCTCATCATTGGTGTACTGTGGAGTCTGCGGACCCACACGTGTGCATGTGGTACAACATGTGAGACACATGGGAGTACCTTTGATGTGTACATGTATGTATAGCAGTGGCGTGCACAGACATTTAGAGGGGCAGGTGCTCAAGTGAAAAAAAGGGCACCTTGTGCAGCGCGTGGAACCGGCCGGTCGCCTTAATTGTCATTTAAAAGTGCAAGGGGCTGCTCTAGCACCCCCTAGTGTCTGTCTGTGCACGCCACTGATGTATAGCCTACTCGTGTTGACTGTCACCATGGAAATAGCTATCATGCTCACACACACACACACACACACGCACGCACGTGCAGTCTTCTGTCTGATGAGCATGATGCTCTGCGTCCTCATTACTAGCTTATTGATCGGCGCCTATATGTCCCCCCCCCACCCTCCCCCCCCACCTCCCCCGGCCCAGCCCCTGCATTTCCAGTGGCGGTGGTGCGGCGGCAGTCATGCAGGGCAGCAGCGCTGGCTCCGTGCGATAGCGCGGCCGGGCCGCGGCGCCTGACACCGCGATACCATCTGTTTTCATTTAGCGCAACGATGCGCTGCACGTTGCAGGTATGGCCTTATCAGCCGTGGTGATCGATGCCGCATCAATACAATACACCCCCATGCAATGAAGAGTGAATGACGGCACGAGGCAGGGTGATACGCACGGCTTAGCCCATTCACACCTGGGAAGCACATATGGCGTTTTAGATTTCAGCTATATATATATATATATATATATATATATAGTGTGTGTGTCATGATTTTTCAAAAAATAAGCTCATATAGCTATTAGCTTGTAGATCTGTTGTTTTGTTATTTGTTACTTGAAATGTTTTGCAAATCTTTGAATATATATTATTCTTAACTCAAATCTTTGCATCTGTGGGTCGTTGGAGCAACATATTTTGCGATGGGGGAGAGGGGGGGGGGGGGGGGGGGTGGTCATGGTTGTCTTGGTCAAATTTCCGATGGTCCTTGACATGAAAACGTCTGAAAAACACTCGAGATAGAAACGTGTAAGTTTTTCCAGAAAACATGACATTTTGTATAGCGTCTTGTAGAAGGGAGGGAGGGGCCTCAGGTCTTAGTGGCTTAGAAGGGGCCGCGTACAGATTAGCTCACCGCCGGTACCGTATACGCGATGACGCACCGATAAGGAGGCGCACACGCCAGCCAATACCTGCCCATCTGTCATAAACAAAGACAATGGCGATAAGAAGAGGATAAAAGAGTATGAAATATGCATTCTGCCATCGGCGTACGGGTTCATGCATGGCCACAGGGTCTTTGAATCCTCCCAGCCAGGGCCATGGACCCCCACCTGCGTTGTACCACGCAAGTCGGCTGCAGTGGCAAAACATGCATCACACATTGTGATAACTTATCACTTATATCACTGATGAGAACATAGGCCTATACAGCGCTGAACGCACGCACACGCGCACACGCATGACGCAATACCTGGTGAAGAAGTACTCACATTTCTTTTACATGTGTAAAAGTATATCAAAACTGCAATGCAGAAATACTCTGTTATATAGGCTACAAATCGAAGTCCTGTATTCAACATTTACTTGAGTAAAAGTACAAGTATAGTTCAAAATGTATATAAAGTCTAGTTAGAAAACACCTTTTTTATCTCGTAGATCTGCTATTTTCAAATTCCCTAAATATATATATATATATATGTATATATATATACACTGTATATATATGGCTGTAAGGGGTTATTGTGTCTTGTATTAATCAAAATCTACAAAGTAACTAATGTTATCATAATGATTGATAACATGATTGATGATTGATGATTGATGATAAACTAATGTTATCATATAGGATTGTAGTGGGGTATATAGTATTAGTAATAGAGATGTCCTGATAGGCCTACTGTATCGGTATCGGTATAGTATCAGTATCGGCCCTTATTTGTCATATCGGGTCATATCGGTATCGGTGAATATGCCAGTCTAACCATGAGCGATCCCACACAGGGAAGGGAAGGGGTTGACACTATGGCAGGTAAATAAAATGTTGGGGCATGTGGAGTCTGCTATAAACACAACACGAGATATATAGCTAGATGGCTATAAACACAACACCAGATAACAACACTGGTATCGGTATTCGGTATCGCCGTATCGTGGCTAACACAGGAATTGTGTTATCGGGATCGGATTGGGAAGAACAAAGTGTATTGAGACATCCCTAATTAGTAAAATATTGAAAATCATATACTGAAGAAAGTATAAAATCCCCCCCCCCCCCCCCCCCCCCACACACACACACGCACGCACGCACGCACACGCACGCGCCGCCCACCACTCCACCTCCTTCCCCTGCATGAAGTCGGGGGAGAGAGAGAGAGAGAGGGAGAAAAAATAAGCCTTTGCATTGTGGTTGAAATATGACATGGATACCGAGCCACAAAGGACCTGAGCCTGTCGTTCCCTCCCTGACAGAGAGAGGTGGCGTGGGCGTCGGAGAGAGAGAGAGAGAGTGAGAGTGAGAGTGAGAGTGTGTGTGTGTGTGTGTGTGTGTGTGTGTGTGTGTGTGTGTGTGTGTGTGTGTGTGTGTGTGTGTGTGTGTGTGTGTGTGTGTGTGTGTGTGTGTGAGAGAGAGAGACAGAGAGAGACAGAGAGAGAGAGAGAGAGCTTTGTGAATACGTGATGAGCTCTCCCAAGGAAAGGAGCAGCCCCCGTCTCATCCTGGAAAGCTTCATATCCCTCCTCTGCTCTCTCTCTCTCTCTCTCTCTCTCTCTCTCTCTCTCAGAAATAGTCACGACCTTCCCCTCCCCAGGGGAGGCCCCAGATGTTCACGATTATATAATTAAATAAATAGCAGATCTACAAGCTCATATAGCGTGGCACGACGTGACGTGATATGAGCATGATGCTGTATGTGTGTATCTGCTTTTTCATCGCGGCATGTATACACAGACATTATATATACAGTACATGGCTATAAAAATAATCAATAATGACACGGTTATAATGGGTTAGACTCTCTCTCTCTCTCTCTCTCTCTCTCTCTCTCCTCATATCCCCACATACAGTATCTCCTATTTGCAGCAGCTGTCACCAGAGGGCCCACTTTGGCTAAACAAGACATGTGACGATCAGAGGCCGATCTGCCGTGAGGGAGAGTTCTAAACACAGGAGGCTTCCGCCCGCCCGCCCGCTGGCTCCGATGACAGGGAACAACAGGTTTCTATACCTCTGGTCTGCTTTGAGGCAGGACTCCAGAGAAGAAGGGAAGATATAACCTCATTGTCAGCTCTGCAGCAGTGGCCGGAAAACTGTGTTCTCCTGGATCGGACTAGTGAAGAAACACAGGGAAGGTTGACCGTATATTAGATCAGTGGATGGGTGGACTAGTGAAGAAACACGGGGGAAGGTTGACCGTATATTAGATCAGTGGATGGGTGGACTAGTGAAGAAACACAGGGAAGGTTGACCGTATATTAGATCAGTGGATGGGTGGACTAGTAAAGAAACACAGGGAAGGTTGACCGTATATTAGATCAGTGGATGGGTGGACTAGTGAAGAAACACAGGGAAGGTTGCCGTATATTAGATCAGTCGATGGGTGGACCAGTGAAGAAACACGGCGGAAGGTTGCCGTATATTAGGTCAGTCGATGGGTGGACTAGTGAAGAAACACGTGGGAAGGTTGCCGTATATTAGATCAGTCGATGGGTGGACTAGTGAAGAAACACGGGGAAGGTTGCCGTATATTAGATCAGTCGATGGGTGGACTAGTGAAGAAACAAGGGGAAGGTTGCCGTATATTAGATCAGTCGATGGGTGGACTAGTGAAGAAACAAGGGGAAGGTTGCCGTATATTAGATCAGTCGATGGGTGGACTAGTGTAGAAACACAGGGGGGGTTGCTGTATATTAGATCAGTCGATGGGTGGACTAGTGTAGAAACACAGGGGGGGTTGCTGTATATTAGATCAGTCAATGGGTGGCTCTTCTCTTCCAAGACAGATTCTGCTCTCTCATTAGAAGGCGGGTGTAAGTGCCATCCAACCGTTTCTCTAGTTTCTTTGAAAGGGTCCATGTCTCGGAGCCATAGAGTAGAATCGGCTCAACGGTCGTCCTAAATATTTACTTTTAACATCTTACTAAGCTGCGATGACCAGATAGATCTTTCCCATGCAAATGTGATTAATGATGATGGGAGTCGATGACTTGGCCAGAATAGAAGAGGACATCAGGCCCATTTGGCCACGTGATTTACACGCCACCACACGTTCTCTTTGTTTGTGTTTTGTGCTGTGACTCAGCTGTCCATCCATCCATCCATCCATCCATCCATCCATCCATCCATCCATCCATCCATCCATCCATCCATCCATCCATCCATCCATCCATCCATCCATCCATCCATCCATCCATCCATCCATCCATCCATCCATCTTCAACCGCTTATCCGTAGTCGGGTGGCGGTTACAGACCCATAAGGGTCCCATTTGTGTCGGGTGGCGGTTACAGACCCATAAGGGTCCCATTTGTTTCCTAACTATCATTCAGCTGGGGACCCCCTGGAACTATCCCTCAAGGACCCCGGGGGGGTCCCCGGAACCCATGTTGGGAACCGTGCACTGTATTAAAGAGTTCTTAGTCTAGACGTAATACCAGATCAAACGCAGCAACAACCAGATCGCACGCACAGCCATGACAACATGCAACATCGTGCAATAGTGTGACAACGATCATCCCTTTGAAAGATTAGTATAATTATGACCTGAGATCACACCACCGCACCACGGGGAGCCCCTGTAAATGAACATCAACACCGTGATGTTTCTTGAAGTACGTTACAATTGTATCATGTCCCCCAAATTAACCCCAAATTAATCCATTTAGACCTGAGGACGATTCTATAGAAATGTCTTCTAAATCAGTTTTCTGATAAAACCTCATGTTTCCATGTCAGTGGTTCTCAGACATTTTCATGTCAAGGACCCGTGCACAAATGTAATAGGCCCGCCGCCAACCCCCATCTGAAAATATGTTATAAAAGCAAAGATTTGAGTTAAAAACGTTATATATTATTCAAAGATTTGCACCACATTTTCACAACTTTTCAAAAAAATAGCAGACCTACAAGCTCATAGCGCGCCACTCGGTGGCGTGCTATTAGCTTGTAGATCTGCTATTTTTGCAATAGCTATGAAGTATAACAGAATGCTTAAAACAACAAAAGGGGATCCCGCCCAGAATGGGTTATGAATTGTGTACAAAATGATGACACTTTAGAGAAAAGTAAAAACTCTTCTGTTTCAATTGTATTCTGTAATAATTGTCGACGCCCGGCTTCATCTGACGGGGGTTAATTATTCCCAATACAAAACTTTCAACACAATCATTTGTACAATTGCCTGGGGGCGAGGGGGGCGAGGGGGGCGAGGGGGGGGGTGACATACGAGATGGGACTGGGACGGCGGGCGAGAACAAGGAGCGAGCGAAAAGACAGAGGTTTGTCCTGGCAGGTGTTAATTAGCTACATCTGTGTGCTGTTATACCACCCCGCAACACCCCCCCCGCCCCTTCCCTTCCTCCGTGTTGGCAGAGGCGGTACAGAGTAGATCGCAAACAAAAAAACAAAAACAATATAAGGTAGTTTTAGTCACACAGAGTAGCGGGTCGGAGGAAGACCTATGATGTTCTTCCCGGCGAGCTGTCAGGCCCAGACTGACTAAGTATAGGTAACGGCGCACCCATTGGCCACTGGGTGACACGTGCCCGGCAGCCAATAAGGGAGGCAGGCGTTGATCAGACGCCTGACAAGAGCCGGCCCCTCGATGATGTCACTGACACAGACACAGACAATCCAACCTGGAGTGTGGAACATATACTGTAGAGGGCGCTCTCTATTCCAATATGGTTCATGACAAGTCTACTTAGATGTATAGTTATAATAAGAGATATCACAGGTCTATATACCACAACAATATAGTTATAATAAGAGATATCACAGGTCTATATACCACAACAATATAGTTATAATAAGAGATATCACAGGTCTATATACCACAACAATATAGTTATAATAAGACATAGCACAGGTCTATATACCACAACAATATAGTTATAATAAGAAATATCACAGGTCTATATACCACAACAATATGGTTATAATAAGAGATATCACAGGTCTATATACCACAACAATATAGTTATAATAAGAGATATCACAGGTCTATATACCACAACAATATAGTTATAATAAGAGATATCACAGGTCTATATACCACAACAATATAGTTATAATAAGAGATATCACAGGTCTATATACCACAACAATATAGTTATAATAAGAGATATCACAGGTCTATATACCACAACAATATAGCGATATCACAGGTCTATATACCACAACAATATGGTTATAATAAGAGATATCACAGGTCTATATACCACAACAATATGGTTATAATAAGAAATATCACAGGTCTATATACCACAACAATATGGTTATAATAAGAGATATCACAGGTCTATATACCACAACAATATGGTTATAATAAGAGATATCACAGGTCTATATACCACAACAATATAGTTATATATAATAAGACATAGCACAGGTCTATATACCACAACAATAGAGTCTACTTAGATGTATAGTTATAATAAGAGATATCACAGGTCTATATACCACAACAATATAGTTATAATAAGACATAGCACAGGTCTATATACCACAACAATATAGTCTACTTAGATGTATAGTTATAATAAGCGATATCACAGGTCTATATACCACAACAATATTGTTATAATAAGAGATATCACAGGTCTATATACCACAACAATAGAGTCTACTTAGATGTATAGTTATAATAAGAGATATCACAGGTCTATATACCACAACAATATTGTTATAATAAGAGATATCACAGGTCTATATACCACAACAATAGAGTCTACTTAGATGTATAGTTATAATAAGAGATATCACAGGTCTATATACCACAACAATAGAGTCTACTTAGATGTATAGTTATAATAAGAGATATCATAGGTCTATATACAACAATAGAGCGTCGCAGTCCCGCCCCCTCGAGAGACCCGGAAAATAAATCACCGTTCATTTTCCTCATAGGCATTTCTTTAACCCATTCTGACCTGAGATCAGATTCATACGAGGTTTCCACTGGACACACACTGGTCTGATTAACCCATTCTGACCTGAGATCAGATTCTAAAAAAATGTCAGTCGTTTTTCAAAAATAGCAGACCTACAAGCTCGTATCGCGCCACTCGGTGGCGCGATATGAGCTTGTAGATCTGCTATTTTTTCAATAGCTAAAGCATAACATGATGCTAACACCAAAATGGGTGCCCACCCAGAATGGGTTAAGTATTTATTTAAAGACGGTTACGCCGCGGACAAAGCCAACTCG
>NC_139710.1:31659161-31752476 GCF_964188405.1 Protomyctophum parallelum
GTCTGCTGCTGTGCTATGGGGTGCTATCCTTGTTGTCTGCTGCTGTGCTATGGGGTGCTAACCATGCTGTCTGCTGCTGTGCTATGGGGTGCTAACCATGTTGTCTGCTGCTGTGCTATGGGGTGCTATCTTGCTAATTTGTAATTTGGAAGTGAGTTGAAAGAAACTAGCTGTTTGTTACTTTCTGCAGTCTTCAATACTCAACACTACTACTTCAATATACTAGTAGGCTAGGCTGTCTGGGAGACTGTGCATGTTGTTGTTTACATAGTTGTTGAGGAGCGCTCCTATGGCCAGCTTTGAGGGTTTGTGTAAACACACATGATTGTGCTAACACAAACATGGAATGCCATTGACAATGGATGGCCAGCTTTGAATGTACAAATGGAACCAAATGGACCCTTATGGGTCTGTAACTCTTAGCCCTCCAAGCAGAACCCAATGGTACTGAAGTTTCTGACATTTTGTTCGACCCAGTCCATGGGGTCCTGTTGCACCACTACCATGCCACCTGGTACGCAGCCATTCTTAAACAACATGTTTAGCGCCTGGCCGCGCTCTGTGACGACATTATTTCGTGTGAGCGTTTCTGAATATGTTTAGTATAAGTACCCATACATGCCGCTGCGAATATCTCCTGTGGCGCGGAAGCCGTTAAGTATTTTTAATACTTTGTTTGACCGATTTGGTCGCTTTGATTCTTCTCTTCCTTCCTTGTTTATTGACACCTCATTGTACCGCCTATCTGGCTAGCTAGTGGCGCTATAGCTATGACAGAGCAGATCAGAGGCAGGGACGTAGCCGCACAAGCCAACCGCACACCGGGAGGCGGTACAATAAACGGTAAACAAACAAGAAGAAATAAAGCGACCAAATCGGTCAAACAAAGATTAAAAATACTTAACGGCTTCCGCGCCACAGGAGATATTCGCAGCGGGATGTATAGGTACTTAAAGTTCCCGAATTCAGAAGAAAGCAAACAAAAAAAGGACGTCAAACGGCGCAGATTCGATCTTAGAGAGAATTTTTACTTCCGCGTTCTGGAATTCCCATACGAAAATATAGTTCTGACCAGGGACCCAACATAAAACTCATCAAAATTTCAGAAAAGCTTTATGTAGGGTCCCGAAAGGGGCTATGTAACTCTGAGAGTGTACAAATGGAACCAAACTGAGCCCTTTATGGGTCCGTTTGGTTCCATTTGTCCACTCTCAGAGTTAACTTCGACCAACTACCCATTACATGAATTACCGTACAGTACGTACCTAAAGTAGGACGTTTCATATGCAGACCCATGTGAAGTTTTCAAATGGATAAAATGCAAGTCTTTTAGGAAATAGCAGATCTACAAGCACAACAGTGCATTGTGTACTAAAGTAAAGTGCAGAGGGCGTCAGGACGTTGATCTAATCCTGAGAGAGCCAGAGGCAGTTGGCTGGAAGAGGCAGCAGCGTTTTACACTAACCCAATTTCTGTTGTTTTCTCTCTCTTTCTTTCCTGAGGGCTGAGGGCTTTATGCATTGTTTGTGTGTGTGTGTGTGTGTGTGTGTGTGTGTGTGTGTGTGTGTGTGTGTGTGTGTGTGTGTGTGTGTGTGTGTGTGTGTGTGTGTGTGTGTGTGTGTGTGTGTGTGTGTGTGTGTGTGTGTGTGTGTGTGTGTGTGTGTGTGTGTGTGTGTGTGTGTGTGTGTGTAATGGTGCATTTATATAGCGCCTTTATCCAAGGCGCTTTACATAGATTGCGCATTACATTCACACACACATTCATACACCGAGGGCACCAACCTGCACATCGAGAGCAATTAGGGGTTCAGTGTCTTGCTCAAGGACACTTTGAGTATAACTCTGGGGGAGCCCACAGGGTTCGAACTGGCAACTTTACGGTTACCATGATCCAGCCACTCTACCCCTGAGCCACCGCCGCCCTGTGCGTGCGTGAGTGCGTACTTGCGTGCGAGCTTGCGTGTGCCATGTGCGCCTGTGTGTGTGTGTGTCATTTTGTGAATTGCTTCCCATGCGGATGTCTCCGTTAGTCACCGTGGTTGTCCGTCATATAGAAGCCCTCCAGCAGCTTTGCCTTTTTATCACCACCAACGAGTACATGTACAGTATCCACAGCCCAGCAGCTCTGTGGAACCACATGTATAGATTGTACTGTACTGAACTGCCATTACCTGCACACAGAACAATAACGGTGCCAACACTACAAATAGTGGCCCTCTGGGCACATGCTAGGTCTCCACCAGCATAATGGCATTTGTGATGTTTGGACAAAATGTGTGCTATAGGAGTAATATGAAAAACATCACAGATCTGTGTTTGAACACGGTAGAGATTGTGTTTACCGATTTGTGTGATGTATGGATAAAATGTGTGCGAGTAATATAACAGAAATGTGTTTTGCAAACGGGCAGATGTGAAAAATGTTTGTCCTTATTGGCCCCTAGGGGAGAGTGCATATAAAGTTGCACACAGATTGGTGCAGTTATATATATATGTAAAATCAGGAAATGGCCTGTTATAGCGCCACCATGAAGCTAATTGTTTAAGGAAAATGTTTAAGTGCCATTTCTTCCTCTGCCTATATAGTAGGAATGTGCGTGCATAATTATGCACGGAAATCGCACGCTGTGTTAAGATTTGAGGCATTTTGTTCCAAAGGGACAAATCCCGCAACCTTTTGGAAGACAATCTTATAGCCAAAGGGGGATTGAATATGAGGAAGCGGACAGATCAGTGTTGATCACATGACTATAGAGATTGTGTATACTGATTTGCGTGATGTATGGATAAAATGTGTAGGAGTAATCTACAGAAATGTGTCTGGTCGTTGGCATCCTGAGAGTGGGTGTGCACAGTGTGGCATCGGCCGGACCAACGTTGCCAGAGATTAACTGTACACGGATGGACGCACACGCACACACGCACGCATGCACACGCACACACACACGCACACACACGCTGGCGTCCATATCGGCATATAGGGCACTGTTCCCAGGGTCCTTGTACCTTTTTGAGGGGCGCTATAGCCTATCCTGGCGCAGCCAGCCTTCATCTGCCTTTGCGATGCACATTTCCCTCATGCAGTGCAGCGCAGTGGAATATTAGTATCGCAACACCAGGCTAGAGTTATAGCCCCTCGTATGTCCAGCTCCTTTTTACCCTCTAGTTACTAGAGGGAAAGTGTATGCATGTACTATGTAAACTCTTCATTTCCTTTTTCCAGCCATTCAGTTGCAAAAAATATATATATATTTCTTTATAATTTGGGGGTCCTCCAAAATAATTTGGTGACCCCCCCGATGGGTCGCGACCCACGGGTTGAAAACCCTTGCTCTAGTACACCAACTATCTTTGTTCTAAACAGCAGATTGTCTATTTTCAGACATTCAGACAATGCCCTCCCAACATTGGCCGAGTTATTTGGGTTCACAGCAGCACACCAATTAAATTGTTGAAATGCAATGCATTTGTAATTTTCTATGTGACTTTAATATGAAACTATACAATATGACTGTTATAGTAGGAGCTCTATGCAGTAGCCCTGGGGTGTTTTCATATTTTCTAATTTGGCCCCTTTTGAATAAAAGTTTGGACACCCCCTGGTTTAAGTGGTTAAAGTTGCCTTAAAGACCCGTAAAGAAGTGTCTCTTTGAGGAGCCATCTTTGGGTCTACTCTCTACGGTATCTGTGTGTCTGCCGTCCAAGGCGTCTATATGCTGCTTTTATTTCAGTTTAACAGCAGCAGCTCGCCTCCCAACAGATAAGGAATTGATTGGCCTATAGTGTAAATCAACAGCAACAAGACAACAAAAACTAACTTAGGGATTGCTGAAAAGCTTAAAAATTGACTAAAACTTCATGGCTGCCACTTGCTAGGAACAGGCCCGATCTCTCTGTAACAGCAGCGTGCTAGCAGCAGCATCTGGTCCAATAAGCTGACAACACCGCGTTGCAGGCTCAGCGCTTGTCCATCGGTATTTTCAGCTAAAGCCCCCCCCCCCCCACAATAACAGACAGAGATACTAGCATGGAGGCCTGATGGGTGCCATTCTAGGGGTTTAAGTATGGCCTGACAGCGGATCTGTTTCCGCTGCACAACGCCCGTTGATAAGTGGAGTGTTGCAGTGCTGTGTTTGTGACTGAGGAGGGGGAGGGGGAGGAGGGGGAGGCACCCAGCCCCCACCAGAGACCCCCACATGTCACCCCCCAGGCTGTGAGGAAATGGATGTGCTTCATTTCAGCCGCCCATAATGTCTGCAGGGGCTGGGGGGGTTACCTGGTGGGCTGGGGGGTGGGTACCACGTGCCTCTGTATTAAAACTGTCCATCGTCTTAGCGTTCGCATCTTTGCACCTTCTCCATCGAGGGGGGGGGGGGGGGGGGGGGGGGTTATGTCTTCATCAACCCCCTGGTTGGGGGGGGGGGGGGGGGGGTTATGTCTTTGCCTGCCACCACCGTGTTGTACTGGTGGAAAGTAACATTTACTCAAGTACAGAGAATTTCCATAATTTAATTTAATCGGTTGGCTTTAATTGGTTTACATTTAGGTTGTTGCACAAAGCATGGATTGACAGATCAAGCCCTATAGTTTTGTATATACTCAGACAAATTGTGAAAACGTTTGACTAAACTTTTACTTTGCTTCCAATACCATTGCTTGAGTAGCCTTTACAGATATTTGTATATTGTGTGGTACTCTGCTACTTTTACTACAAGAATAATCTGAACTCAAACTGCCTCCCCCTGGCCAGCCGAAAGGAACTGGTTGGAATAACGTGTTCCTTCCACGCGCGGCTACGTCCAACCAGGGAAACTCCCCCCTGTCAGGTGTAAAGGAGCAACTTGGACACTCAGGCATGAAGGAAGCATGAGTTCAAGTCCGTTGCTCTCCCCTTGTCCCCCATATATGGGGGACTAGGTTGGTGGAGGGTGTGTAGAGCCCAGGATCACATTAGATGATTGACACAGGGGTGACAAATGGGTTACAAAATCGTGGGATAAAAAATATATTTTCAAGAATAATCTGAGTATGTATTCTTCCGTCACTGGCGTGTGCGTGGCAACGCCTGCATGGTATAACACATTGAGTCAGCCTGTGTCGTGTGGATAGAATTGCCGAAATAGCAATGAGAAGGAAAGAGAGTGGAGTATGAACTATGTCAAAAAAGTAAGATGGAGTTGATTGGAAGTTTCACTTATTTTCTTCCTTCTTTTTTTGAAGGACTCTATAATAGACTTCATTTGAAGTTGATGGGTGTGAATTTTACACATTGATATTTTGCTGCAAACTGCTCCTCTGAAAACGGATGACAGCTGATTTGTCTTAACCCATTCTGACCTGAGATCAGATTCTAAAAATGTCTTCTACATCCTGACAGTTTTCTGAAAAAGCTATGTTTCTATGTCAGTCGTTCTTCGATTTTTCAAAAATAGCAGACCTACAAGCTCGTAGCGCGCCACTCGGTGGCGCGCTATGAGCTTGTAGATCTGCTATTTTTCAATGGCTAAAGCATAACATAATGCTAACACCAAAAGGGGTTCCCGCCCAAAATGTCATAAACAAGACAGACCATGAAATTGTGAGCAGTCTGACAATTCTCGACAATTCTTCATCCGTGTGGCTCATGCAGCTCCACAACTCTTGATTCAAAAGTTTGGGTTAAAAGCGATGAATACCAAATTAAGGTGTCAAAGCACATTTAAATCTTTCAACGTTATAATACAGCAGCACAGGTCAAACCAGGTCTCCGTGTAGTTCTACAGCAAAGCTTAATATTGTACTTTATATTGTCTCTTGCGAAAAATAACTTCTCCACAAGCTAACTATAGCTACTGCAGCTAACTACGTGTCACAATGTGACGTGTGGATCTACGTGTAGCTTGTAGATCAGTTTAGAACCTGCCATTATTGATCATTTTCTTAACGATTATTCAATAGATTAAATTTTTGATCAATCAATTTATCGAGAGGTGCATTTTCATATCAATAATCGATTGATTGATCGCTGAACCACATGAGCGTTAATACTTTGATCGCGCAATAGTGAAAATAGTAGCTCTCACCTAGCTCACAACATGGCTTGTCGCGACCCTTTGTGAGCTTATAGATCGTCTATATCTTCACAACTTTACACATTTTAGGCTACATGCCTAAATCAGGGATATATTATTAATCGATTATTTTATTGCTTTATTTGTCGATACTTATAACAATTGATTGTTTGGATTAACCGGGGCGCCCCTAGAGCAGTTATCTTTGGGCAAGCGTGGTGTCTGCACAAAGGTCATTGAGCTAAATTTGACCATAGCAACTTGCCAAAATGTGATGATTTCAGCACATTTGGGCAAGTTGCTATGGCCTAATTTAGTTTGTATGCAAAACTAATGCTTGGAATGGATTCAGCATCATGAAAACCCCCTAGGTTGACACGTCATATGCTACTTAAAGCATAAGGACATTTAGAAAATATTGTCTTTATAATAGGATGTCAATGGTGGCCATACTGTACAGGCCATTTTCAACACTTTCCCATCAGACAGTTCCAGGCAACTTTATGTCTGTTATTCAGGATATATTGAAGATGAAAAATAAGCTGAGTTTTAGTTGGAGGTTGAGGTTGATCCTGTATTTCCCATAGATTTCCTGTACTACACAGCAGGGAACGCCAGCCTGCTCCTGCATTTTGTTCAGCGACTCTCAGCAGTATGTACACTTGTACAGTGTGTACAGTATGGTGCAACAGAAGACTCTGTACGCCGTATGGTGCAACAGAAGATTCAGTTTCACCTTCATTGTTCATCTAAGCAGGGGAGATATCATTCCTTCAGAATGATGTAGTATGGGGGGGGGGGGCTGGGGGCTGTGGGGGAGGGGGGGGGGGGCTGTGGGGGGGCTGTGGAAGCAAAAACAGAAAGAGAAGCAGAAAAAAACGCATAACATTACGGCAACTGGAAAGGTGCTGTGCCTGCCAATGCCACATCTCCACCACGAGTATTGCCAGCAGTGTTGATTTTGACAGAATAGTTGTCATTTGACTTGAATAGTTTTCATTCTTCCTCTTTCGTGTATCATCCTCAAATGTCCAACTCCAAGTATCGAGTATCCATGTTGCCCTTGTCTCTGGTCCCACGTGGAAGAGGGGGGGGGGGGGGGGGGTCTGTACAGGGGGGGGGGGGGGGGGGGGGGGGCTCAGGCTCGCCACACTGTCCTCCAAGCCCCACCTCTTCATTGATGATTTGAAGCAGCCGACTCCAGTGCGCAGGTGCATGGTTCAGTATAGGGTCAAGGTTCAAGGAGTTTTATTGTCATTCCATACGTAAGTACAGAACGAAATTGTATTACAGTACGTCTAAAAACACTAAAATACTTAAAAACCTATAGTGCAACAAAAAAATCATTTGCACAACCGACTGATATTTGCACAGTGCCCATAAGAAGCAGCAGCACTAAAAACAGCAGTAAAAAGAACCAGTTCATGTGTCACGGCTCAGGTTCATAGTGCAGAGTTCATGTGTCACGGCTCAGGTTCATAGTGCAGAGTTCATGTGTCAGGGCTCAGGTTCATAGTGCAGAGTTCATGTGTCACGGCTCAGGTTCATAGTGCAGAGTTCATGTGTCACGGCTCAGGTTCATAGTGCAGAGTTCATGTGTCACGGCTCAGGTTCATAGTGCAGAGTTCATGTGTCACGGCTCAGGTTCATAGTGCAGAGTTCATGTGTCACGGCTCAGGTTCATAGTGCAGAGTTCATGTGTCACGGCTCAGGTTCATAGTGCAGAGTTCATGTGTCACGGCTCAGGTTCATAGTGCAGAGTTCATGTGTCACGGCTCAGGTTCATAGTGCAGAGTTCATGTGTAATCAGCAGATCACTGTAGTGCAAAAGGTCACAGTTCAGCGTCTACTGTACTGCCGGCATGGCAGGTCCTCTCCCTCAACGCCATCCCCCGGTCGGGGTCACACATGTAGTAGTGGTGCATACAGCAGACTCCCACTCCGTCTTCCAAGACGCCGCCAGCCAGTCCTCCATGCAGCCATGCACTGGTGGACGAGTCCTCCAGCCATGCACTGGTGGACGAGTCCTCCAGCCATGCACTGGTGGACGAGTCCTCCATGCAGCCATGCACTGGTGGACGAGTCCTCCATGCAGCCATGCACTGGTGGACGAGTCCTCCATGCAGCCATGCACTGGTGGACGAGTCCTCCAAGCGATGGACTGGTGGACGAGTCCTCTCCAGCCATGCACTGGTGGACGAGTCCTCTCCAGCCATGCACTGGTGGACGAGTCCTCTCCAGCCATGCACTGGTGGACGAGTCCTCTCCAGCCATGCACTGGTGGACGAGTCCTCCAGCCATGCACTGGTGGACGAGTCCTCCAGCCATGCACTGGTGGACGAGTCCTCCAGCCATGCACTGGTGGACGAGTCCTCCAGCCATGCACTGGTGGACGAGTCCTCTCCAACCATGCACTGGTGGACGAGTCCTCCAGCCATGCACTGGTGGACGAGTCCTCCAGCCATACACTGGTGGACGAGTCCTCTCCAACCATGCACTGGTGGACGAGTCCTCTCCAGCCATGCACTGGTGGACGAGTCCTCCAGCCATGCACTGGTGGACGAGTCCTCCAGCCATGCACTGGTGGACGAGTCCTCCAGCCATGCACTGGTGGACGAGTCCTCCGGGATGGAACGTAGCATCTCTTGTGCCGTCTTGTTGTTGTAAGGGTGGGTGGCGGGACTGGAGTCTGTGTTGGAGGCTCTATTTCCACTGTAGTGTTGGACTGAAGCCCCATGAAGTGAACGGAGTTGTCGTAACTCTGTCTTACTCTATGGCTCTGGTGTGTTATATAACAACTGCCTAATCAACTGTTGAAGGGGCTATAACACCCCCCCCCCCCAGTTATTATTCAACACAGAGCACACTAGCCAACAACAGAATAAAAAGGAATTTTGAGAACCGAACGGATGATCTTCTAAAAGATTATAAAATTATATTGGCCTACAGAAAAAACTAAAACCTTAAAGATTATCTGGTACACAGCAAGCTAAAATAAATCAACACACCAGCACGCCAGGGACCAGAATACTTCAAACCCAAACAATTAGTCAAAAACAAAACGTGTGTTAGAGATTAAACAACAAATAACAGTCAGAACCAGCAACTGCATTTATTTAACCCATTCTGACCTGAGATCAGATTCTATAAACGTCTTCTACATCCTGACAGTTTTTTGATAAAGCTGTTTCTATGTCAGTCGTTCTTCGAATTTTCAAAAATAGCAGACCTACAAGCTCGTATCGCGCCACTCGGTGGCGCGATATGAGCTTGTAGATCTGCTATTTTTAAATAGCTAAAGCACGACATGATGCTAATACCAAAATGGGTTCCCATTAAGAATGGGTTAATCACATGTGAAAAATTTGGTTTACAATATGTCGGAGAAACGGGTAAAACAATAGCTACAAGGCTGGGACAACACAGATACAATATTAACAATGCAAAAAAGACAACCACAAGATTTGTGCAACATTTCATGGCTCACGGCATTGAAGCTCTAAAATGCGCTGGACTTCAACACAATCCCAACTGGACAGTAGGACAAAGACGTTTTAATGAAAAACAGTGGATACACATGTGCCTACACATGTGCACTGAAGTTTTTTAATTCCCCCCCCCCGAAAGTGTGTGTGTGTGTGTGTGTGTGTCCGAGACACTCTAAACCCTGGCTAAAAGTTAACCCTCGCAGGCTGAGACCCAGGGTGCACTTCCAAAATTAGGAAGTGACCTCACCATAAATTGTCTTTTATTTGTAAACCTGTGTATATCAAATACATATCAAATACCTTAGTTACCACGACATCGTTCATGTGAACTATAGTTTGCTTTATGTTTATTCATTGTAATTATCAAAATCACACCCGTGTGAAGTGAGGGGCGTCCTTATCATCTCATTCCGGCCGATCACACTTTGCGTCCTCATCAATGTTTGTGGTTCACACAAACACTCAAAATTGTCCATTCTTTGTGAATGGCATTTAATGTTTGTGTTTAGGACAACGTTTGGGTTACACACACCAAGAGCTGGACAGGTTCTGCAGGTTCCAAGCACGGAGTCTCCATATACGGGCATAAAATAATAATTAGAGGTTTTGCCAAATTGGCCATACATACAGTTTGAGTTACGTTCATGGTGTATACCACAACAGTGACATAATTACATCATCATGTAATGACATCATCATGTAATGACATCACGACGCCATCATCGCAACAATGTCAACTGTGCTTTAAAATGGAACGACACGCCGTGTGTCTGCCCAGACGACGACGCCCCCCTGCAGACCCGCCCATAGATCACTGAGCAAAGACACTTCTCCACTCTAAACCCATTGTTAGTAAGAAACCGCTTTCCTCCTCAGAATGCGCTACGTCGCCACCTACCTCCTGGCCGTGCTGGGCGGCAACGCCAACCCCTCGGCCCACGACATCAAGCGCATCCTGGGCAGCGTGGGCGTCGAGGCCGACGAGGGGCACCTGAACAGGGTGGTGGGCGAGCTGAACGGGAAGGACATCAACAAGGTCATCAGCTCCGGCCTGACCAGGCTGGCGTCCGTGCCCGCGGGCGGCGGCCATAGCAGTGCCATAGCGGCTCCCGCTGCTGCGTCCGCCACAGCCTCTAAACCCGTGGTGCCCGCCGTGGAAGAGAAGGAAGAGAAGGACGACTCGGAAGGCTCCGACGACGACATGGGCTTCGGACTCTTTGATTAACCCGTTCTGACCTGAGATCAGATTCATACGAGGTTTCCACTGGACACACACTGGTCTGATTAACCCATCAGACGATAACGCCATGTGGCATCTATGGGACCCCCAATCTACACTGGACAATCTTACTCTGAGAGGGTGCAAATCTGTAACTGATGGAACCAAACAGATGATACAGACCCCCATCGGTCCATTTGGACCCCCTGGGTGGGCCCTGGACCCGATGTTGAGAACCAGTGGAATCTGAATCTGCCTTTTCAATGTTGAAAAAAAGTACACTTTAAAAATACTAAACAATATGTCGGTTGGTGCGTGTGTACTGGATGAAGGTCATGTATGTATATATTTTGGAGGATACAGCCAAGCCCAACTATAGAATGCAAATGACATTGAACAAGAACGCCATCACAATGACCACCCGGCCTTCAAGCACTCCGATCCGGATCGACACCTGTTCAAAACTGTCTCTCTGTCAGAAGAATATGTTTATTTGAGGCCATCTGAACGACGGAGGACAAAAGGATGAACAGTAACATCGTATAGCGTTTCACAACGAGGCCAACTGAACTGCAGCACGCTTTCTGCTCGGCTCCTTCAGAAAGAGATGCCTATAAAACAGAAGGCTGTACATAATATTTTGCCGGAAGGAATATCTAGGGAGTAGAACCGCTGCTCCTTCGCCTGGAAAGGAGCCAGCTGAGGTGGTCTGGGGCATCTGGTTAGGATGCCTCTCGGGCGCCTCCCTAGGGAGGTCCTCGACGCACGTCCCACTGGGAGGAGACCCCGCGGCAGACCAAGGACCACGTCCCACTGGGAGGAGACCCGGGGCAGACCAAGGACCACGTCCCACTGGGAGGAGACCCCAGGGCGGACCAAGGACCACGTCCCACTGGGAGGAGACCCCGGGGCAGACCAAGGACCACGTCCCACTGGGAGGAGACATCGGGGCAGACCAAGGACCACGTCCCACTGGGAGGAGACCCCGGGGCAGACCAAGGACCACGTCCCACTGGGAGGAGACCCCGGGGCAGACCAAGGACCACGTCCCACTGGGAGGAGACCCCCGGGGCAGACCAAGGTGCAGTTCGAGGAGGAAACACATCGACTCACTAGAAGGAACGTCTCTAGATCCCCCAGGAGGAAGTCATTAATGTTGCTCTGCAGAGAGGGAAGTCTGGAACACTCTGGTGGAGCTGTAGCCCCCGCGACCCGAATATGGATAAGCGGTTGAAGATGGATCGATGGAATATCTAGGGTTCTGCTACTGTACGTACCACCACAGAGAGCACCCTGACTGGCTTCAGCACTGCCTCGTATCAATTGTATAGTGCAATGCCATTGTAACGACACTGTTATAAGTTACTCCCCATTGTAACGACACTGTTATAAGTTACTCCCCATTGTAACGACACTGTTATAAGTTACTCCCCATTGTAACGACACTGTTATAAGTTACTCCCCATTGTAACTACACTGTTATAAGTTACTCCCCATTGTAACTACACTGTTATAAGTTACTCCCCATTGTAACTACACTGTTATAAGTTACTCCCCACACATTTCTGTGTTGCCACAAATTCTGCATAATCCTTCTGGCTCACCTCGCCAGTGAGAAGCCACCACAGAGGACGTACCCCCAAAATATATTTTTGTTCTCCAATTATTTTAAAGAACTGTTTTTTTTCCTCCTCATTGTAATGAAAATGCAACGTAAAGTTAAGATGATTGTAATCAAAAATAATTTGTAATCAAACAAATCAATTTACACTCATCATAGTGCTTGTTGAATGCCATCAGTTTGAACGATCAATCTGAAATTGAACATGGGTAATTCGTATTACTGCAATGTAGAAATACTCTGTTACAAGTTAAAGTCGGGAATTCAATATGTACTTACGTAAAAGTATTGGCATCAGAATGTACTTAAAGTACTCGATATGCGGAATGTCCCATTTTTTAAATGTATACAGAAAATCAGCACACAATGTGCGACATCTTCTACCCTCTCAGCCATGATTCGACATTGACATAAAGTGATAAAAGTAATAAAAATCTAAATATACAAAGTAACTAGTAACTCCTAAAGGGTTCAAATATAGTAAATGTATTGGATCCGAAGTCAAGTAGATGTAAAAGTAAAGTATTGGAAATACTCAAAGTACAAATATCACAAAAATATACTTAAGTACAGTACTTAAGTAAATGCATTTTGTTACTTTACACCACTGCATTTATGGTTGGGGACAGGGATCTCAGTTTCTCCATGGATTAGTGGCCCTAGTCCAGGTGTAGCTAATGGGTTAACGCTACACCTCAGTAATGGCTGCGCCCATGGTACACCTCACTAAGGGCTGTGCCTCGGTAATGGCTGCGCCCATGGGGCACCCTTCAGTAATGGCTGCGCCCATGGGGCACCTCGGTAATGGCTGCGCCTCGGTAATGGCTGCGCCCATGGGGCACCCTTCAGTAATGGCTGCGCCCATGGGGCACCTCGGTAATGGCTGCGCCCATGGGGCACCCTTCGGTAATGGCTGCACACATGGGACACCTCAGTAATGGCTGTGCCCATGGGGCACCTCAGTAATGGTTGCGCCCATGGGGCACCTCAGTAATGGCTGCGCCCATGGGGCACCTCGGTAATGGCTGCGCCCATGGGGCACCTCGGTAATGGCTGCGCCCATGGGGCACCTCGGTAATGGCTGCGCCCATGGGGCACCTCGGTAATGGCTGCGCCCATGGGGCACCTCAGTAATGGCTGCGCCCATGGGGCACCTCGGTAATGGCTGCGCCCATGGGGCACCTCGGTAATGGCTGCGCCCATGGGGCACCCTTCGGTAATGGCTGCGCCCATGGGGCACCTCGGTAATGGCTGCGCCCATGGGGCACCCTTCAGTAATGGCTGCACACATGGGACACCTCAGTAATGGCTGTGCCCATGGGGCACCTCAGTAATGGTTGCGCCCATGGGGCACCTCAGTAATGGTTGCGCCCATGGGGCACCTCAGTAATGGTTGCGCCCATGGGGCACCTCAGTAATGGCTGCGCCCATGGGACACCTCAGTAATGGCTGCGCCCATGGGGCAGCCTTCAGGCTGTTCTGTCTGGAATGACCTATGACAATAAGAGGTGGTCTGGCATTTACATCCTTTAATTAAGTACAAATCGAAAATAAATGGTTACTCCACATCCAAACCTGTGACCGTGTAGTCTAATAGTCTAGTGCACTTTGATTGAGCACTCCTGTATTAGGCCTACTTCAATCCTGTACCTGTACTATTTGAAAGCAATGCTGCACCTTATGCACAGGCTACTTTATAGCTATAAATCCATCATATCACCCTTAAAAAGACCCTGCTAAATTTACACTTGCATTTGCATTTTACACCTTTGTACTTTCCTTGTGTATGCAATTTCTTTTAATGCTTTGTTTCCTAATGTAAGATAGTGTTTGCTTGTTTTGTTTTATGTTTCCATGTGGGGACTGTGGGTGAAAATTAGCATTTTTGCTAAATCCGGTATGGGTTGTTTACATTGCATTTATGTAATGTCTATTAATATGCAAATTGTCCCGTCTAAATAAACAGATAAAGTAAAATAGAGTGAGTGAGCGTCCGTGCGTGTTTCGGGGCCTCTGTTCCCCCGTCGTGTGTCTCTCCTCTTCATCACCTCTCCTCTTCATCATACTGACATGATACTGGCTCCAGACCTGAATCGCTAGCCACTTTAAGCTAACACTTTATTTTTATTTTTATTGATGAATAAATGAAAAAAACACATGTGTACATTTTGTTGTATCCGGCATGTAAATACCCCCCCCCCCCCAATCAAGGTCAGAACAAGACAAATAAAACAAAGACAGACAGTACAAGACAGTAAAAGTAATTGGTAAACTAGTTTTGAAAGTACTAATGAACATATTAAGAAGAAAAAAATAAAAATAATAATAAAATAAATAAAATAAAATAAACAGCATTTTCCATCAGGGTATGGTATCTAGGTTACATACATTGTATCCAGTTTAGATAGTAAGCCACAGCCTTTTTTACCTGTAAAATAAATCACACCCGTGTGAAGTGGGGCGCCCTCATCATCATACAACATCGTCACAGACTTCTTACTGACAGTTGAGAGTTGAAAGACTCCTATATTATTTATAATACAACATATCAATGTTTGTGTTGCGCAATGTTTGTGTTTACACTATGGCGTACACAAATCTGCAGCTTCCACCTTAAAAACAAGGAGGCCAAACGGGAGCTCAACGTAACCTGGGACGGAATAAGGCTTGAGAACCACCAGCACCCAGTCTACCTGGGAGTGACTTTAGACCGTACCCTCAGCTACAAAGAGCACATCCAGAAGACGAGAGCCAAAGTGTCCACCAGGAACAACCTCCTGCGCCAATTAACCAACTCAAAGTGGGGAGCTCACCCAACCACGCTGCGCACAACGGCACTAGCCCTGTGTTTTTCCACCGCTGAATATGCCTGCCCTGCATGGTATAAATCAAGTCACGCACACAAACTAGACCCCATCCTCAACGAGACCTGCAGGATAATGACTGGGTGCATCAAAACAACCCCCACACCCTGCCTCTACGCCCTCTCTGGAATTGCCCCCCCTGACATCCGCAGAGCAGTCACCGCCAAAGCCGAGCGCACAAAGCAGGCCCATGACAACCGGCACTCACTGCATGAACACTCTGCCCCCCAAAAACGGCTCAGGTCCAGAAGCAGCTTCCTGGATACCACTGCAGAACTGGAGACCATCTGTCGCCAGGACCACGGAGTGGCACAACCAGTGGAACGGCATGGGTAGCCGGACAGCCCAGTGGACAGAGAGAGGCATCACCCCAGAGGAATGTCTCGCGACTGGCCATGACCAACCTTGGGCCGTCTGGAAGACCCTGAACCGTCTGCGGGTCGGCGAAGGACGCTGCAAGGCATCCATGAAAAAATGGAACATATTCTTTTCTGATGCATGCGTGTGTGGCGAACCACAAACAATGGACCACATCATGATGTGTATCTCTGCTCCACAATGTACTGGAGATGACCTGGCCGGGCCAAATGCTGCTGCACTCGCCTGCGCCAACCACTGGAAAGACGTGATATAGAAGATGGCCAGACACGAAGAAGACTATGGCGTAAAATTGTCCATTCATTGTCAGTGGGAATTGAATGTTTGTTAGGACAAAGTTTGTGCACACAATAAAATCTGGACATAGGAGGAGGGGCTAGGGGAGGGGCTAGCGCCTCTCAAAAAGAACTAGTGGCTGTGAGATGACTGATGTCACTGATGCAAAAAGAAGACTGCTTTATACAGGGATTTTATTAGACAGAGAACTAAAGAGGCAGAAGATAAATACAAAAAATATAAAAATAAGTTAACTAGCATCACAAGGGTAAGCAAGAAAGAATACTATATGAATAAATTAGATAAGAACAAAAACAATATTAAAGGGATATGGAATATATTAAACAGTATTATAAGAGATGGTGCCAAACAAAACAGTCTACCTAAATATTTTATTGAAAATTATATTGAAAACTACAATTTGGAGGAGGTGGCAGATCGCTTCAATCAGTTTTTTGTCAATGTGGGTCCTGATCTAGGTAGCAAAATTCCCAATCGAGGATCAGATGGAGTGCATATGGAGGAATTGGTTGACAGAAATCCCTACTCAATGTTCCTGACTGATGTGGATGAAAACGAAATTTTTGATCTAGTTGCAAATTGTAAAAACAAAACATCCACAGATTTTATGATATTGACATGACATTGGTCAAACAGATCATCGAGGGGATTTCCAAACCATTTACACATATTGCAATTTATCATTCCAAACCATTCCCAGACCAAATTAAAATAGCAAAAGTCATTCCACTGTACAAAAATGGAAGCAAACACCACTTCACAAACTACAGACCTGTCTCATTGTTGCCACAATTTTCCAAGATACTGGAGAAACTTTTTAATAGCAGATTAGATTCATTTTTAGAAAAATGTAATGTACTCTCAGAGAGTCAATATGGTTTTAGAACAAACAGATCAACATCTCAGGCTTTAACAGAATCCATAGAAAGAATAACAGACGCAATTGACAATCATCAATATGCAGTCGGAATATTCATTGACCTTAAGAAGGCTTTTGACACTATCCATCACACTATTATTAAACAAATTAGAGAAAATTGGTATTAGAGGACGGGCAATTGAATGGATTAAAAGCTACTTGGACAGACGGCAACAGTTTGTGAAGTTGGGTTTGCATAGTTCAAATTGCTTGGACATTGCTTGTGGCGTCCCCCAGGGGTCAGTATTGGGGCCCAAACTCTTTATTTTATATATCAATGATATTTGCAAAGTATCACAGCTGCTATCATTGGTACTTTTTGCAGACGACACAAATGTTTTCTGCTCCGGGGATAATTTGGCCAAATTACAGGGTGACATCAATGGTGAATTACGGAAATTAAAATTATGGTTTGATCAGAATAAACTATCTTTAAATGTTAGCAAGACTAAGTACATGCTATTTGGTAAATGCAGGACTAACACTCAGGTACATATCCAAATAGATGGGGTTGCTATTGAACGGGTGCATGAAAACACATTTCTAGGTGTGACAATTGACGATGGGCTTAGCTGGAAAACACACATCACAAACGTAAAATATAAAGTAGCTAGAAGTATAGCAGTCATAAATAAAGCAAAACAGGTTCTAGATCTCAAGTCACTTCACACCCTCTACTGTTCCTTAGTCTTGCTATATTTCCATTACTGTGCTGAGGTATGGGGTAACAACTACAAAACATCAATTCATTCACTTGTCATTTTGCAAAAGAGAGCAATAAGGACTATTCACAAGGTTGGTTATCTGGAACACACAAATACACACTTTAGGCTATACAATAAAAATTGCTCAAATTCACAGACATTGTAACGTACCAGACAGCAATAACAATGTACAAAGCCAAGAACCATAAATTACCAGCAAATATTCAAAATCTGTTTCATGATCGGGAGGGAGGTTATAATCTGAGGGGAGAACTCAACTTTAAAACTTTAAATCGTAATACCACATTGAAAAGTTTCTGCATTTCCATTTCTGGTGTAACACTTTGGAACAGCTTGAGCGAGGAACAAAAGCAATGTCCAAGCATCAATCAATTTAAAGCAATGTACAAAAACATGATATTTTCAAGATACAGGGAGGAAGAAAATTGATTTCACGAGTACTCAAAATATATTATATTTATGTATATTATATATTATATTATATTTGTGTAGAATGTTTTGTTATATGGGTATTAAATTGTCTATATATTAAAATAGACAATCTTTGGATTACGTATAATATGGATGTATGTGTAACTGAAAAGTAATTTCAGTTAAAGAGGGGTGGGAGTTTATAAGTTTTTACTTCTTCTCACTCCTTTTCGGATATGCTTAGATTTATTTATTGTATTTTCCTTTTATTTCTTTTTGCTATTTTTTCTGTTAACTTTTTTATTTAAATAATTTTTCATTGTGAATTGCAAGGAATTGTTCTGTTTATTGGCATATTCGAAATAAACATGACAAACAAACTGATCCTGCTGTGACCATAGAGCGTCGCAGTCCCGCACCCTTCCAGAATGACCAGCGGCCCGGAAGACAATTGAGCCTCGTAGCCCTACAAAGATCGGCTCCTGACAAATCATGACAATAAACACAATTATTTGGGCCGAACAAATAATAATTATTATATTATTTCTGCATGTGCTGTACGTTGCATTTATTTTTTTAAGATTTGTTCATTGACAATGCACAGCTCATCAGATCACTTTACAGAATTCTAAACAAGACAAACAAACAAAAAACAAAAACAAACGTGCTGTTGCTTTCTCTTATTAGAGTGTTTGTTCTATTTGTCTCCCTCAACGCAACACGTTGTGAGCTTGAATATGTATCTGATATTTTCTGGGAAGGTTTTACCCATTCAGAATACAGATGATGCTTCTGTAGCATAATGGTTAATCTGTGCGCGTTGGTTTGGTTTAGAAAGAATTGAAGCCGCTTGCTGTGTGTGTGAATGCATTTTACTTGAAGCATCTCTCTCTCTCTCTCTCTCTCTCTCTCTCTCTCTCTGTCTCTCTCTCTCTCTCTCTCTCTCTCTCTCTCTGTGTGATGGTGACTATTTACCTCTGCTTATTGTAAATTGCTCTGGATAAGAGGGCGTCTGCTAAATTGTTTGACTGTTGCTAAGCAGAGGATTGTTGTTGAGATAAACTCTCTGTAACACCATGCAACATTTATTGAACACACACACACACACACACACACACACACACACACACACACACACACACACACACACTTGATCTTTAACCTAGATTGTTTTGTGATAAAGCACATTAAGGCCTCACTCACACCTTCACATCTAGCATACAACATTGTTGGATGCTAGATGTAAACAAAGGGTAAGTGTCATGGCCGCCCCAATGCATTTCCAATGGAAGTCACATGGTTTGACACAACATTTTTGTTGTACGGATTTCGGCTGTGTTTCGACTCCCTCCCCCTCATACAACAAAAATGTTGTGTCAAACCATGTGACTCCCATTGGAAAATAATTGCGAGCTTGTATCAGTAAACACGTCTCATGCATCAGAAATACAACAATCTGTTGTGACCGTGTGAGTGAAGCCTAAGTGACCATGCAGTGACTGTAGTGTTGTCTAACTTGTGCATTGTGAATTTGTTGACACATTGCATTTTAGAACCACATTGAGTATCGAGGCAGCTATGGGGAGCAAAACAAACGCTGTTTTTGTTGTCACAAAGCAGAACCTGTCGACTGCACGGCGTCCGTGGAATTCCTAAGAACCAAAGACATATTTGCTGGCTTGACAACTTTAAAAAAACCCGTCTCTCTCTGGAGGCTCTCCAGGAATTTCAAAGCACCCAAAACACAAAGGGGCTCATAACGTCCTTTTGGAGGAGCTGTTTCTTTGCCGCGCTGCAGACCCACTTCAACTCTTCTGGCTCGCTCCGACTTCCATCAGGAGTTGCACAAAAAGTCACCCACTGTAGCTTATATGGACTTATACAGTACAGTACAGCCTCTCAACATCTGAGTGCAGAGGAGACTACAACACATACATGGGGCTGGTTTGGCATACTCGGAGCGCCTTCTGTTTCTGTGCGTGCGTGCGTGTGTGCGTGTGTGCGTCTGTGCGTGCGTGCGTGCGTCTGTGTGTGCGTGCGTGTGTGTTCCTAGAGAATCTGTTGAATCGTACAGCCAGTAAAGGTATAGACGCTGGCTGTTTGATAACTGTCTGATAAAAGAGACCCTTGTGCTTCCAGAAGAGTGTCGCCTGAGAGCATTTCTACAGATGTTTATCATTAACAGAGCTGTTGTTTTTCATGGTTTTATGTCTTCATGTGCTCCGACGTTTTGCTGGGAGCTGATTTATACGATGAGATACTTCATTGCTTTTTAGACTACATTTAGCAAAGTACAACAGTAGCTGTCCTTGCTTCTTCGTATCTCTGACAATAAGACACTGAAGATGTTGTGAAACTTGTAGAACCTGACCCGTTTACACAATTTACCTCACAATAAGAAAACAATAGCCAGCACTCCGAGTCCAAGTCCTTCTGGTTCTTTTTAATGAATAAACCCATTTAGACCTGAGGACGATTCTACAAATGTCTTCTAAAAATCCTGACGGTTTTCAGAAAAACATTCTCAAACTTTTTCATGTCAAGGACCCCCAAACATTATATGTAATTGACCTCCGACCCCATCTGAAAATAGTTTGACCCCGCAGAAGCAAAGATTTAAGTTCAAAACGTTCCCTCTGAAAGAATATATATTCCAAATTTGCGCCACAATCTCACGATTTTTAAAAAATAGCAGACCTACAAGCTTGTAGCGCGGCACTCCGTGTAAACTTGTTTGCATGCTGAAAATAGCCGATCTACAAGCTCACAACGCGTCGCACTGCGACACGTCGTGAGCTTGTAGATCGGCTATTTCCAGCAAGTATAAAATCCGCCATTACGACGGCATCAAGGCCCGCCAAAAACACATTTTAGTCTAATACATTCCAGGTGGCTAAAATGGGACTAAAACTAAGTGAAAACTATAGTGAGACTATATGACTAAAACTAAAATAGAAATTTGCTGCCAAAAACAACACTGCACAAAGTCAATATAGAACTACCTCTACCTGTGTGCAACATTAACCTTGGAGAAAAGTTTCTGCATAAATATTTGAGTACAGAAAAGGCAACGTATACGGGCCGGGGCGCAGTGGCATTAACCCATTTAGACCTACCATCCATTCTACAAACGTCTGCTAAATCCTGACAGTTTTCTGAAAACCCCCATGTTTCTATGTGTCAGCGGTTCTGAACTTTTCTCATGTCAAGGACCCCCAGAATTATATATATATATTTTGCCGCAGACCCCCATCTGAAAATATGTTGTTCCAGGGACCCCCCCCCCCCCCAGAAGCAAAGATTTGTGTTAAATATATATATATATATATATATATATATATATTCAAAGATTTGTGCCAAATTTTCACGAGTTTTCAAAAATAGCGAGCTTGTAGATCTGCTATTTTTCAATAGCTATAAAGTATATCATAATGCTTAAAACACCAAAAGGGGTTCCTGTTCCCGTCCAGAATGGGTTAATGTGTCCAAACAGAGGACAGAGGACAGAGCAGAGGCTTTCCAGAGGAGGGACACAAGGTGACCAGCCCACACACACACACACACACACACACACACACACACACCCACCCCGACACCAAAAGATAAAAATGCGACAATCTGACCTGGAGTGCTCAGGATGCTCCACAAAGAACACAGTGGTTAATTTCTCAAGCACAGTACAGTAACAGCACCAGAGGTACAGTACAGTACAGTAGCACCAGAGGTACAGTACACCATGGCTTCCCAAACTTGTCAGCCAAATAATGCTGCCATTGACCCTAACCCTGAGCGCGATTCTACAATTGTCTTCTAAATCCTGACATTATTCTGAAAAACCCTGTTTCTGTGTCAGTCGTCTCAAACATTTTCATGTCAAGGACCCCCAGAATTATATGTAATATGACGCCGACCCCCATCTGAAAATATGTTGTTCCAAGGACCTCCCCCAGAAGCAAAGATTTGAGTTAAAAACGTTGACTCTGAAAGAATATATATTCAAAGAGTTGCGCCACATTTTCGCAATTTTTTTCAAAAATAGCAGACCTACAAGCTCATAGCGCGCCACTCGGTGGCGCGCTATGAGCTTGTAGATCTGCTATTTTTCTTTTTGGAGCCCCCGTTGTACATTACAAAAAGCTGTCACCGAAAAAACCCCGTCCCTAATGGCACCCAGAATATTATGGAGATGGGCTTTCTTTTCAGTGTGCTGCACGACTATCTCATTTATACTCCTGCGGCTCAGGGTCAGTCAACCAATGAAATCGGTGAGACATTGATGACACGGTGTGAGCTGCTAAACATTCCAGGAGGTATTTATAAGCCAAGTGGCTTCCTGCCTGCAGACGTTTCAAATGATGTCCATGCAGAGCCAAGAATGAAACTGATCCGTCTCGCAGGGATCGTCTCAGGCAGTAAAACATTAGGCTTATGTACAGTTTCTCAAAATGACAAGCAACAGAGGGTGAGAATGTGGTCTCACTTAGTTGAGCGAGTGCATGTTGCTAAAACAAGTAAACAAGCTTTGTAATTATGGATTCAACCAACCGCAGAACAGATAATATAAGCCTACTGTATGACGAGGACATACAGGACATCAAGAAAGGCGTCCAGTGGAAGGTAACGGAACTCATCGACATACGTCAATTTACAATTTAGGCATTTAGCAGACGCTCTTAATCCAGAACGATTTACATTAAGCAAGAACAAAAAAGCATGGGAATACATGACATAAAAAGCATTTATCATGAAACATGCGTAAGCTAAGAACGTATACAGTGGAATATCTATATAATTAAACTATACTATACAATGCTCTACGTCGTCATAAATCATCTCATTCCAATCACAATTTGCGTCCTCACTTTTGTCTTCAATGTTTGTGTTCACACAGACCCTCAAAGCTGGACATATAGGAGGGGTTAGTTAGCACCACCTTTTAAAAACATTACCATAAAACAGCCCAAAAAACCAAATTAACCATGTGCCTTTTGCAACCTATAGGCTGTGACCACAGGCCACACGTGAAGTAGGAAGACTTCCAACCTCTGGAAACCTCAGAAACAACTGCCATGTTTAAATTATATTGTTACTGCCAAAAGCAGCAACAATAAGCACAATACCATACAGTATGCGACTATTGGTACATGTGCACGCACGCACGCATGCACGCACAATTACTTGGTCAGGGCACAGTGCATGAGTGCATCACTAGTCTAGACAGGAGTGGTAGTCATTCTAGTCTTATTCAATTTCTCGATAACTATTTCTTCCTCAAAATGAGCATTGGAGACGTCTGATGGCATCCACTGCTACATTAAAGTCTGAATAGACACAGTTTTATTTTCTTTTTTTTAATATATATATTTTTTTTATCCCACCCATTTTTCACCCCTGTGTCAATCATCTAATGTGATCCTGGGCTCTACACACCCTCCACCAACCTAGTCCCCATATATGGGGGACAAGGGGAGAGCAACGGACTTGAACTCATGCTTCCTTCATGCCTGAGTGTCCAAGTTGCTCCTTTACACCTGACAGGGGGGAGTTTCCCTGGTTGGATGTAACAGGTGGAAGGAACACGTTATTCCAACCAGTTCCTTTCCCCTCCATCAGGTGCCCCGGCTGGCCAGGGGGAGGCAGTTTAGTGACCAGGATTACTGCATGTTTTTTGTGAGGGTACCTACCCTAGGGGACACGGGGAGAACATGCAAACTCCACACAGAAAGGCCCTTTCGCCAACCCCGCCTTCGGGTATGGGCACTGTTGACGCAGAGGAGGAAACACGCCGCCAGCACCCACAGCGTCCCGAGCGGGAATCGAACCCAGGACCTTCTAGCTGTGAGGCGACAGCACTACCAACTGTGCCACCGTGCCACCGTGCCATAGGCACAGTTTGATAGAGGGTTAGAATTACAGACTGAATAAGTGGAGTTCCTACATTAGTTCTCTTAAGTTGTGAGTCTTGAATAGATGCATTTTTAATGTTCCCGTCCCATTTTCTATAGGATATAAGAAGACAAGAAAAACATCCACCTTGTTGATTGAAGTATGACAAGCAAGGTAGCCTATTCTAATCTTTTATAGTGCATCGTGCAGCTGTCACCACCAGTGCATCAACGTTATGTAATAATAATAATAACGTTATGTAGGGAGAGCCAGTCTGTAAATGTGGGTTCCGAGTGTGCTTTTGAACTGGACTGATTGAAGTAACAACTTTTATGATTTTTATTATAGTTGTTTGTTGATTGTTTGTTTGGTTCATTTTGTAAAGTGTCCTTGGGTTCATGAAAGGTGCTATATAAATTCAAGCTATTATTATTTTAACTGTGCCTTTTCAGCATTTTATCATAATAATCTGATGGCTTTGTTATACTCTAAACAACTGGACGTGTGCGTGCTGTGGGCCATAATGATTGGTTGTTGTTGATTTGATGTTGTCCGACTCCTCTCCACTCCTAGCAGATGCTCATTAAGCCATTTTGGGCGGGAACCCCATTTGGTGTTGTAAACATTATGTTATGATTTAGCTATTGAATGTGGCGCGCTATGAGCTTGTAGATCTGCTATTTTTTTTAAATCGTGAAAATGTGGCACAACTCTTTGAATATATATTCTTTCAGAGCGAACGTTTTCAACTCAAATCTTTGCTTCTGGGGGAGGTGGTCCCTGAAACAACACATTTTCAGATGGGGGGTCAGCGGCCAATTACATATATTTTTGAGGGTCCTTGACGTGAAATATTGAGAACCACCGATATAGAAACATGCGGTTTTTCAGAAAAAAATACATTTAAAAAAACACATTTCTTTAATTTCGACGTCAGGTCAAAATGGGTTAAAAGTTGTTATACTTCCTTCAATCCTGCAGTTCCATCAAAGTAATGCATGACTGCAGATACAGTATAGGGACCCTCCCTGCAATCCTTATAAGCATAAAACATCCTATAAATCCTTAATATGCAGACATTAAAAGGTGAGCTAAACTTTTCCTGACACGATTCATTAATTTATTCACCCGTGCCGGCCAGCATTTTTCCCCTGCGTAACCCTTCAGTGTTGTTTTAGTCGACTAAAACTAAGACTAAAAATGTTCGTCGACTGCCTTTTTCCTCTGAGGAAAACTAAATGGAAACTAAGCTATGATGTCTAAAACTATAAAGACTAAATATATTGACAATTTCGTCAACAAATGAAAACCAGACTAACATTTTAGGAAGGGACTAGTGGACAAGAGATCCAGTATAAGTCATTTTACACTTGGTTGCGTGCTGAAAATAGCAGATCTACAAGCTCACAATGCGTCACAGTTGTGAGCTTGTAGATCAGCTATTTTCAGCAAATGTAAAAACGGTCTTTACGGCGACATCAAGGCCCACTGAAATACATTTCAGTCGACTAAATCAACTGTAGATTTAGTCGACTAAAATCTTAGGATATTTAGTCGACTAAAACTAGACTAACACTAAAAGATTCAGTTTTAGACTAAAATCGGACTAAAAGTAAATAAACTATTCAAGAGACTGACTAAAACTAAAATCAAAATTTTCTGCCAAAAAGCATCACTGCTTTGGGGGTGGTCGGTGGGGGGGTGGTCGTCGGCCACACACAGATAATTCTGGGAGGTCCGTGACATTAAATAGTTTTCAGAGCCACCGAAATACAAACATTAGGTTTTTCAGAAAACTGTCAGGATTTTAGAAGACGTTTTGAAGAATCTGGTCTCAGTTCTTACAGTATAGCCTCAAAACATTTATTTTCTCTTTATTTATTCACTGTACCGAAACCGTGAACCCCAAAAGAAGCTCAAGTTGAACGTGTTGATGTTCTTATGCATTACGTTATACTTGTAGGTCTGCTATTTTTGAAAAAATCGTGAAAATGTAGTGCAAATCTTTGAATATATAATTTTTTATACGTTTTTATAAGTTTTTTTTTAACTCAAATCATTGCTTCTTCTTTTTTTTCGGGGGGGTTCCTGGAACAACGTATTTTCAGATGAGACCGACCCACATAGAAAACTGTCAGGATTTAGAAGACATTTTATAGATATTTCTCAGGTCTAAATGGGTTAAAAATATGATGTGACACCAGACTCCAGATTTTTGACAGGGAAAACATTCACATCGCGTTCTGCCTTGATCAAGGATTAACACGTTTAGACATACTAGTCAATTTAGATAAGATATACACTACATTATTGATGCCCAAAGGGGGACCGTCCTATACTCAGTCCAGAGCACTAGGCAGTTTCACCATTTAAACGCCAATATAGTAGTTAGTTGCCTGGGATCCCCCAGGCCTCTATGCTAGTTCCCTCTAAAAAACAATTATCCTCGTAAAAAAAAAGCGCTGATCTACAATCTCACCAATGTGTCGTAGTGTGACGTGTTGTGAGCTTGTAGATCGGCAATGTTTTTGCCTAATGTTCACCCCCAGAATAGGGAAACTGTCTATAGGTTAATGTGGTTAAAATGGAGACAAACAAGCAAATAAGAAAAGAAAAAGGTGTCACATTATTTTAGGTATAGGCTATACTAAAATGAAAAGTATCAAACCAACTATATGCCGTATTTTGTTCATTATGGGGCAAGAAAGTAATAAGAATAGTGACTCTCTTGATTTAAATTAATTCATTAATTGTCTTTATAGCTGTGTACTCTAACTAAGTACTAACTAATTACATATAGGAAAACGCAAACAAGTAAATATTAAACGTTATATGTTCTCCATTCAAGTCTCGCTTTCACTTAAAACATTTACAAGCAGAAACGGGTTCTTCATTTCAAAGCTGTAAAGCTTTTCACATCTAGTAAAGCAAAACAAAAAAAATCACACCCGTGTGAACTGAGTGGTGCAACTGCCCTCTCTCCCCCCCCCCCCCCCCCCCCCTCTCTCTCTCTCTCTCTCTCTCTCTCTCTCATATTAGCAGGCAACAGTACAGCACTATCTCTCTCTCTCTGTTTCTGGCACAACAGCGCCCCTACTGGTACTAATAGTCATACTCGTGCTCATTAACGTCACATAGGCGGACACAGAGTCACGGACATTGCTGTTCCTTGGAGTGGTTGCACCACTCAATAAATAAAATAAAACCGTCAAAAAACAGACCCTATTTTAAAGTGATTGACCTTGAATATAGAGAACAACTATACAACTATAAAATAATGTCTTTACCCAAAACAAAAAGCAAAGCCCAGGGTCGACAGCCACGATCACTCATCTGTACCGTATGAAACAAACATCACTCTATGGCTGACAGCTGTCTGGTTGAAATACCTTCGGCGGTGCGGATGAAAAAATAGCTCCTAAAACTTGTCAGTATTACATCATGGCAGTATAAAAATGCTCCTCGATCTGGCCTTTAGCCCATTTAGACCTGAAAACAATGTCTTCTAAAATCCTGACAGTTTTCTGAAATACCTATGTTTCTATATAGGCCACTCAATATGTCATGTCAAGGACCCCACAAATAATCTGTAATTGGCCTCCGACCCCCATGCTGTTCCAGGAACCCTCCAGAAGCAAAGATTTGAGTTAAAAACTTGAGGCACATTTTCACTATTTTTCAAAAATAGCAGACCTACAAGCTCGTTGTATAGATATGCTATTTTTCAATAGCTAAATTATAACATAATGTTTTAAAACACCAAATGGGGTTCACGCCCCAAAAAGGGTTAACCCATTTAGACCTGAGGACGATTCTATAAATGCCTTCTATGAATCAGTTTTCTGAAAAACTTCATGTTTTGATCTATGTCAGTCGTTCTCAAACATTTTCAGGTCAAGGACCCACAGACTTATCTGCATTTTGGCTGCTGACCATCGGAAAATATGTCTCCCCCTCCAGAAGAAGCAAAGATATGAGTTAAAAACGTTCACTGTGAAATAATATATATTCAAAGATTTGCGTGATATTTTCAGGATATCTTTAAAAAAAATAGCAGATCTACAAGCTCGTAGCGAGCTTGTAGATATGCTAGTTTTCAATAGCTAAAGTAACACCAAAAGGGTTCCCGTTTTGAATGGGTTAAAAACCTGTGCAGAGGATGACCCTCATACATATACTGCAGTATGGCGAGTCTTTTCTTTTCTTTCTTTCCTTTCTTTTCTTTTCTTTTCTTTTCTTTTGTTGTACTGTATGTTCCTCTTTGACAATCTCCAAAGAGTCGGGTAAGATAGCCATAATGGAACACATGCCTTTTTGATTAGTTTATTCAGCCTGAGCTCCTTCCTATCTTCTCCGAGGTATACGTGTCCTACTGCAGCCTAATGCTCCCACCCCCCAGAACACCACTGCTTTATAACACATTCTGGCCGGGAACGCCTTTTAAAGCATTATGTTATACTTTAGCTATTGAAAAATAGCAAATCTACAAGCTCATGGCTTGATCACCCTTTAGATGGCCACCTTTGATGAGGGTGTATAGTGCTTGAAGGCCGAAACACCCGCGGATTCAAAGGCACACTACTGAGGAGGTGTCCCAAAATTGACGACATACCCTAGTTAAGAAATACACCTCCTAATGCCACTCTTAACATCAAGGCAAATCTCATGTGAGCCAACACCATCTATTGGCACAATGGACAGTCTTAACATCACGTGTTTTAGGATTCTATCAGAGCGAACATTCTTAACTCAAATCTTTGCTTCTGGTGTATTTTGAAATGGGGGGGGCGGAGGCCAATTACATTTTTGGTAAAATGTTTGAGAACGACTGAAACATGAGGGTTTTTCTGAAAACTGGAGGACTGTCAGGATTTAGAAGACATGTGTAGAATCGTCCTCAGGTCTAAATGGGTTAAAATAAAACACTGGCTAAAATGCCCTGATAAAAGATACAGAGGAGTTTGCTGCCGTTTCCATAACACACGTCCAGATCGGATTATTATTTTATTTTTTTACCCTTTATTTTACCTTCTTATTTTAAATGTCATCTCCTTCTATTTACAGCCAGGACATGCAATATCAGAATGTTATTCAATGCCCTATCTTCTCCGACCTCTGAAAATAGCAAATATACAAAGCTCGCAATGTGTTGCGAATCGATGCAATAATAGTGTTGTGAGAGCCAATAAACTGCAACGCAGTATACTAGGATAATTATATTCCTCTGTTTGGTTGAGTTAATGCGTTTAGTATATTCTGTGGTGGTGCTTTGTTGTCTGTCTTGGGACTTTTAACATGTGGCATTATATTTGGTTTTAATCTATCTCTTATATTTATTCCTCGTGTCTATATATTTTTTTAGCTTTTTATTGTTATGATGAATGTTTCTTGGAGGACTCCAGGAAGGCTTGCAGTGGCTAAGGTGTCAGATAACGGGGGATACTAATAAACCAAAACAAATGACAATCGTCTGGGTTTCTGTATATCTCTGCTGTGCTTTTTAACCCATTCTGGGCGGGAACCCCTTTTGGTGTTTTAAGCTAATGAACAATAGCAGATCTACAAGCTCGTAGCACGTCACTGGGTGCCGTGCTATGAGCTTGTAGGTCTGCTATTTCTTTTTTAATCGTGAAAATGTGGTGCAAATCTTTGAATATATATATATATCCTTTCAGAGTGAACGTTTTTAACTCAAATCTTTGCTTCTTCTTGGGTCCCTGGAACTACATATTTTCAGATGGGGGTCGGCGGCCAAATACATATAATCTTGGGGGTCCTTGGCATGAAATTGTTTAAGAACCACGGACACATAGAAACATAGGTTTTTCAGATTTAGAAGACATTCTGTATAGAATGGGGTCTCGGTGGAAACGGGTTAAAGCCGTGTAGCTCACAATAGCTTCCGTAATGTTCTATTATCTCTCTCGCAACTCTCCCTGGCCCTTTCGTTGGTGGCCTGCCTGGTGTGTTTTATTGGCCTTAAGCCTTCCATGTAAAGCAATAAAAAGCAATTGCATTACACATTTACAAGAAGCTACAATCAATGAATCATATAACCGATTGTGTGGCACAGAGCTCGCAGGCACCATGTGCATTCTCACAATCACTATATATGTAAGCGGCATTGACGTATGTGTATGTATATCCCATTTTGGGCCGGAACCCCTTTTGGTGTTGGCATCATGTTATGCTTTAACTATTGAAAAATAGCAGATCTACAACCTCATAGCGCGCCGCTACGAGCTTGTAGGTCTGCTATTTTTGAAAAATCGAAGAGCGACTGACATAGAAACATAGCTTTTTCAGAAAACTGTCAGGATGTAGAAGACATTTTTAGAATCTGATCTCGGGTCAGAATGGTATATTTGCCTGCAATTATCTCAAGCATCCCCCTGGCAGGTGTGTGTAGAGTGTAGACCAATGCCATAGCTCGGGGGGGGGGGGGGGGTACCATAACCCATATAGACCATGCAGAACGGATTCTACAAATGCCTTTTTAAATCATGACAGTTTTCTGTAAAAACTTCATGTTTATATGTCAGCGGTTCTCAAACATTTTCATGTCAAGGACCCTAAAAAATATATGTAATTGGCCGCCGACCCCCCCATCTGAAAATATGATGTTCCAGGGACCCCCCAGAAGCAAATATTTGAGTTAAAAACGTTCGCTCTGACATTTTCACGATTTTAAAAGAAAATAGCAGACCTATACAAGCTCGTAGCGCGCCACTCGGTGCCGCACTACGAGCTTGTACATCTGCTATTTTTAAATAGCTATACAGCATAACATAATGCTTTAAAACACCAAAAGGGGGTTCCCTTCTTCCCGCCCAGAATGGGATAATATTGCCACGATGTCCATAAGGGGTTTTATCATCAAAGGATTTCACCAGCATGCGAGGACTGTAGTTTCCTGCAGCGCAGGGACTTGAATCAATACTCATCATTTAGTGAAACTCATATGTAGGGATGAGTAAAATGTAATTTTCACCTCCATTTGCCGGCTGGCAGACTAACAGCCTTGAGTGTGATCATCCCGCGCACACATGGCCGCCATTAACCCATTTTGATCGGGAACCCGTTTTGGTGTTAGCATTATGTTATGCTTTAGTTTTTGAAAAATAGCAGATCTACAAGCTCAAAATCGCAGAGCGACTGACATAGAAGATTTTTTTAAATCTGATTTCAGGTCAGAATGAAAACTGTCAGGATGTAGAAGACATTTTTAGAATCTGATCTCAGGTCAGAATGGGTTAAAGTCATCTGTCCTGATAAAGACCCACAGCTCTGTGGAAATGATCTGAAAATGAAGACTCTTATAAAATCCTCTGCTTTCCCTGCACAGCCTCTCTCCTTTCCCTCCACTTATATTGCATATCGACCGTGTGTGTGCGTACATACTGGTACATGCTTGTGTGTGTGTGTGTGTGTGTGCTCGTTTATGTGCATGGGCCCAGGTTTCAATCACTTTTTGTCTGTTGTGTACACATGCATATGCACACGCACACATATGCACTCACACGAAAAACACACGCATTGCTGTTTTCTGCCTCTATCTGCCTCCCTGTCCAACATTACTCTCACTACGCCTCTCACTACTGGTCGGGCCTCCAATCATCGTTCCACCAATCACCTCCAACAATCACCCTATATATATATATAAGCCACCTGTGTGCAGCCATTTTGTCATTACTCCCATGCCATGCCGTCACAGAGGTTCTGAGACAGACCTGCTGCACTCTGTTTAAGTAAAACCTTTCAATGTTGTCATTAAGCCTTCTGTTGGTATAAGGGAATAATTGATAGTTTAGTTCTGGGGTACCCTGTACATATTGTACAGTACAGTAGGTAACTTTGTTTATTCCCACTACTAGTTTAGAGGTGAGGAGTGAATGCCACCCCTTGTATTTTCTGTTTGTTGTAGGACGGTTTTTGTTTCTGTTCCAGTAGGAACAGCTCTTTACTGTATTTAGGTAGTGAGCTTTGCTTTATTGGCTTCTATCCTTTGGCAGCACTGAACCTTTTCCCTGATTTTGTGAAGTTGGCTTTATTATTTCATCCCCTGTGCGGTTTGCCGGACACTGCTACAGAGCTGACAATGAGGTTATATCTTCCCTTCTTCTCTGGAGTCCTGCCTCAAAGCAGACCAGAGGTAGAAAGATGTCGTTCCCTGATGTCATCGCTATAGGGACACAGGCATCAGTAAGCAGGAACTGGGGATTGCAATGAAGGACCGGATAGTCTGGTGTAATATCGTGAAATCCATGATCTCAACCGCGGTCGAAAATTGATGATGATGATGACCCACTGTCTTACTACATCATCAATATTCTCAATGACAAGTCAACATGTCTGTGTTTTGCTAGAGAGAAAGTATGTTGAAGTTATGAAGTTAGTGAAGTCCTTGGCTAAGGATGTCTATTCATTCTGTTTGTCATAATTTTTTTATAAACCATAGAGCGGTGCCCGTTGGAGGCCTCTACAGCGGTTCCCGTTGAGACTCGGTGGATTTATAGTTGGATGTATTCTTAACTTTTCAATAACTTTTACTATCCTACTATTAAATTAACCCATTTAGACCTGAGGACGATTCTACAAATGTCTTCTAAATCATGACAGTTTTCTGAAAAACCTCATGTTTCTCTATATCAGTGGTGCTCAACCTTTTTCATGTCAAGGACCCCCAGAAATATATTATGTAATTGCCTGCCGACCCCCATCTGAACATATGTTGTTATATATTCAAAGTTTTGCAACACAGGTTAACACTACTCCTGTTATGGTCTGGCTCCCTGCCTGTCCATCTTTCCACTTTGGCCACCCCCCCCTCCATTTGCTTCTACACACACCTGTCTCCAACTGCCTCATCAGCCAATTGTTCCCTTCTCACTACTCACCTGTGCCAACTTCCCCTCTCAAGCCTCCACCCATAAGACTGCACTCATTCTGCTCATTCTTTGCTAGAGTATAACCTAATGTTAGTGTGTTTACCTTTTGACCTGCCTTTTCAGTAGATCTTTCTCCAGTGTTCCTCAGGTTTGATCCTGTTTTTAGTTTTTTTTTATCCTGTTTTTTTCGACTTTGATACATTTTCCTCCTTGTTTACCTTTTGACCTGCCTATGTATTTATAGTTTTTGTCCTGCCTGCTTCACTTTATGTAAGCCTTATTCCCCTTAAGTTTTGTCTTCATTAAACTCTTGCAAAGTACTCTACCTGTGTTGCCTGCATTTGGCTTCTACTTTGACACGCACCATTACAACTCCTCTCCAGCGGTTTCAACAATCTATCTGAAGTTTCACATTGACACTGACCGACCACTGGTATTATGCAAGAAGCCAGGAAGCCCAGTCTTCACTTCTCCTCAAATTAAGCAGTTGATTAGCATTTTTGCCACAGGCTGTATTCCGTGGTCATCCCATTCCTTGCAGTCCCACAGCCCAGATGGACATGTGATGGCGCTGTGTTTTTATTTGTTGTTGTTGTTGGTCGGTTGTCAGGGAGACGTCGTGGCAGGTTTTGACCTGGCATGCCCGAGGATGGACTAGTTTAAAAACCTCTGCAAAGTTGTTTTTGTATCCACATCCATGTCTTCTTTGCAGTCATAAAAGCTCATGCATGCACACACAGAAAGTGTGTGTGTGTGTGTGTGTGTGTGTGTGTGTGTGTGTGTGTGTGTGGCGTGTCTGTGTGTGTGGCATGTGTGTGTGTGTGTTAGGGAGCACACGTACAGACCGATCCATCTCCCTGCAGCTAATTACAAGATAACAATTAGGCACAATAAGGCATGCTGGTCTCAGCTGGAATGGGGTTTTAATTGGCTCACCTTAATTGGCATATTGGACTTGGAGCCGTGGCTTGAAGGCGGTGGTTGAGCCCACGCTGTGTGGTAGTGAGACGAGGCCGTGTAATGCAGCAGCTTGCGGACCATGTGACAGACGGACCCCTCCAGCGCACCACTCCTCTCTTTCTGTCAGTCAGTGACGTAGAGTCTGTGCTGTGGGAGCCGGAGGGCCAGGGCCCCATGAGGATTTACAGGGAATTGCACCCAACCGCACTGAAGACAGACAAGACACTGTCCAACACCGCCCTCCCCTGGCTAAACCAGCAGCTATATGGAGAGTTACTTCAGCACCATGGACAGCAGCTATAGGGAGTTACTTCAGCACCATGGACAGCAGCTATAGGGACAGTTACTTCAGCACCATGGACAGCATCTATAGGGACAGTTACTTCAGCACCATGGACAGCAGCTATAGGGAGTTACTTCAGCACCATGGACAGCAGCTATAGGAACAGTTACTTCAGCACCATGGACAGCATCTATAGGGACAGTTACTTCAGCACCATGGACAGCAGCTATAGGGAGTTACTTCAGCACCATGGACTGCAGCTATAGAGACAGTTACTTCAGCACCATGGACAGCAGCTATATGGAGAGTTACTTCAGCACCATGGACAGCAGCTATAGGGACAGTTACTTCAGCACCATGTTCCAACACCGCCCTCCCCTGGTTAAACCAGCAGCTATATGGAGAGTTACTTCAGCACCATGGACAGCAGCTATAGGGAGTTACTTCAGCGCCATGGACAGCAGCTATAGGGAGTTACTTCAGCACCATGGACTGCAGCTATATAGACAGTTACTTCAGCACCATGGACAGCAGCTATAGGGACAGTTACTTCAGCACCATGGACAGCAGCTATAGGGACAGTTACTTCAGCACCATGGACAGCAGCTATAGGGAGTTACTTCAGCACCATGGACTGCAGCTATAGAGACAGTTACTTCAGCACCATGGACAGCAGCTATAGGGGCAGTTACTTCAGCACCATGGACAGCAGCTATAGGGACAGTTACTTCAGCACCATGGACAGCAGCTATAGGGACAGTTACTTCAGCACCATGGACAGCAGCTATAGGGACAGTTACTTCAGCACCCAGGCCTGACGTCGAAATAAAGAAAACATTCGCTCTGAAAGAATACATAGATTCAAAGATTTGTGCCACATTTTTACGATTTTTCAAAAATAGCAGACCTACAAAGCTCATAGCACGCTCGGTGGCGCACCATGAGCTTGTAGATCTGCTATTTTTCAATAGCTAAAGTATAACATAATGCTTAGTTAAAACACCAAAAGGGGTTCCCGTCCAGAATTGGTTATTTGACTATTTGACTTGAGGTTTGGTGTTCTACGTGCTGCTTTTCAATACCCCCCCCCCCCCCCCCCCCTATGGTCATTATTTATTTATTTTTTATCTTTAGTGCATGGGTTTATACTTAGATTTTTGGTCAGACTGAATTAAATTACGCCGTCCTGGGAAAGTTCTATGCTTGATTATACTTTGATACAATTTAACAATTTTAATTGAAAATCTTATGTCCATAGAGGGCTCACATTTTTGTCAAAGTTTACATATTATCCTTGTAGGTCAACTATTGTGGGCGAAGTATATGAATCGGGCTTAACCCATTTTGGACCGATTAAAAAAAAAAGGCTTCCAAATCCTAAAAATTTTCAGAAAACCCCATGTTTCTATGCAAGTGGTGCTCAACCTTTTTCATGTCAAGGACCCCCAGAATTATCTCTATTGGGCCACGGACCCCCATCTCAAAATATGTAGTTCCAGGGATCCCCCCCAGAAGCCAATATTTCAGTAAAAAATGTTCTGCTCTGAAATATATTTTCAAAGATTTGCACCACATTTTCACGACTTTTCAAAAATAGCAGACCTACAAGCTCATAGTGCACCACTCGGTGGCGCGCTATGAGCTTGTAGATCTGCTATTTTTCAATAGCTAAAGCATGACATAATACAATGCTTGAAAAACCAAAAGGGGTTCCGGCCCAAAATGACTTAACGCGAGCTCTGCTTGAGTGGGGGGGAGAACTCCTTCCAAGGGGAAATGGCTGTATATAATTTGCTCAAATGGATGCTGGAAGCGTGTTCCCCCATGACAGACTTTACACTGGTGTTAATGGGGTAATTTAAGCCATTCTGGGCGGGAACCCCTTTTGGTGTTTATTTATAGCATTAGGTTATACTTTATTGCTATTGAAAAATAGCAGCTCTATTAAACTTGTAGCGCGGCACCGAGTGCCACGCAATGAGCTTAATTGTAGGTCTGCTATTTTTTTTTTAATTGTGAAAATGTGGTGCAAATCTTTGAATATATATATATTCTTTCAGAGCGAATGTTTTTAACTCAAATATTTGCTTCCATGGGTGAGGTGACGGGTCCCTGCAGGAACAAAATATTTTCAGATGGGAGTCGGCGGCCGATTACATAATATTCTTGGGAATGAAAATGTTGATAGAAACATGCATTTTTCAGAAAAGACATTTAGACATTTAGGAGACATTTTGTTGAATCATTCCCATGCAGGTCTAAACGCGTTAAGCAATTTACACGGATAGCGAGGGTTCACTCGCCGGTATACCCTCCCTCCAGGGTGAATGTGAGGATTTGACCTTTTCTTGTCAACAAACACGGTTTCTCTATGTGTGACACATTGACCCCTGTTAATCTCTGGGCGTCAACTGTAATGAAAGAGTATATTTTGCAAGCACGTGTCTTTTTTTTTTTCTTTTTTTTTTCCTCTTCAGGAATCTTACACTGACTCGGAGGGTTTAAGTGTATTTACATTTCTGCTACCCTTGCTTTTACCTCCTATATCGTATAGTGATTTCTATTTTGTGGCTTTCGCCTTTATCTTATTTTTTTATGGAGGGACAGACAGTAGGCTGGGGAGAGAGATGGGGGGCGTGACATGGTATGTTATGGTATGGTATATTTCATACTTTCAGCAGTGTACAGAGTTTCAGGAGTAACAAGAGATGGTCATTCCTTAAATGGACTCCATTCTGTAGTTAACTCACACAGTTCGAAATGAGTCGGCAGTCTCTAATACGTTTGTCAGTTAAGAACAGGTGGTAATTAGAGTGTTAAGTATACATCTACTAGTATAGGCTACATTAAATGAATCAATACTATAGTGTTTATATGCATTTTCGCCACCACATGGCCTATAGGAGCGGGCAGGGTTGATCTGAAAGGAGATTCCAGTCCGTACAGACACCGTGCCCTCCCTCAGCCTCCAGGGTCATAGAGTATCTGGATGTTCCATCGTAAGCTCTCTCTACACTTTGTCTTCCCACGGGAGGCTCCGCAAAGTAAACGCAACCGCTGAGTGCATTACCCGTTTAGGAGTTATAGGACAGAATGTACTGTACTGTACGGTTTCTCAATGCAGGGTCCGGGGCCCGCCTGAGAAAGCAGAGGTACATGTACCTCTGGGTTCTCAATGCAGGGTCCGGGGCCCGCCTGAGAAACCAGAGGTACATGTACCTCTGGGTTCTCAATGCAGGGTCCGGGGCCCGCCTGAGAAACCAGAGGTACATGTACCTCTGGGTTCTCAATGCAGGGTCCGGGGCCCGCCTGAGAAACCAGAGGTACATGTACCTCTGGGTTCTCAATGCAGGGTCCGGGGCCCGCCTGAGAAAGCAGAGGTACATGTACCTCTGGGTTCTCAATGCAGGGTCCGGGGCCCGCCTGAGAAACCAGAGGTACATGTACCTCTGGGTTCTCAATGCAGGTCCGGGGCCCGCCTGAGAAACCAGAGGTACATGTACCTCTGGGTTCTCAATGCAGGGTCCGGGGCCCGCCTGAGAAACCAGAGGTACATGTACCTCTGGGTTCTCAATGCAGGGTCCGGGGCCCGCCTGAGAAACCAGAGGTACATGTACCTCTGGGTTCTCAATGCAGGGTCCGGGGCCCGCCTGAGAAAGCAGAGGTACATGTACCTCTGGGTTCTCAATGCAGGGTCCGGGGCCCGCCTGAGAAACCAGAGGTACATGTACCTCTGGGTTCTCAATGCAGGTCCGGGGCCCGCCTGAGAAACCAGAGGTACATGTACCTCTGGGTTCTCAATGCAGGGTCCGGGGCCCGCCTGAGAAACCAGAGGTACATGTACCTCTGGGTTCTCAATGCAGGGTCCGGGGCCCGCCTGAGAAACCAGAGGTACATGTACCTCTGGGTTCTCAATGCAGGGTCCGGGGCCCGCCTGAGAAAGCAGAGGTACATGTACCTCTGGGTTCTCAATGCAGGGTCCGGGGCCCGGTTGAGAAACCAGAGGTACATGTACCTCTGGGTTCTCAATGCAGGGTCCGGGGCCCGGTTGAGAAACCAGAGGTACATGTACCTCTGGGTTCTCAATGCAGGGTCCGGGGCCCGGTTGAGAAACCAGATGTACATGTACCTCTGGTTTCTCAACGGAGGGTCCGGGGCCCTGGATGAGAAACCAGAGGTTACGTGTCCGCTCCTGAGACGCACCGGACCGGCCTGATTTGGACTTGACGCGTGGTGGCATATTCCCTTTTAACCCCTTCAGGCCGGGAACCCATTTTGGGGTTCTGTAGTGTACAGTATGTACAGTATTCAAAAATAAAAATAAATAAAGATGCTGCTATATAAAAAAATGTTTTTTCAGAAAACTCTAAACAGGATTTAGAAGACGTTTTTTAGAATCAGCCTTAGGCCTAAATGGGTTAATCCATTCGGGGCAGGAACCCCCTTTTGGTGTTAGCATTATGTCATGCTTTAGCTATTGAGAAATAGCAGATTTACAAGCTCATAGCTCATAGCTTGTAGGTCTGCTATTTTTTTTTTAATCGAAGAGAACGACCGACATAGAAACATAGCTTTTTCAGAAAACTGTCAGGATGTAGAAGACATTTTTTAGCATCTGATCTCAGGTCAGAATGGGTTAACAACCATCGCTTGTTGTTGCCGTGTCGATCACAGAATTGTACACCGACCGCACGAACGTACGTATAGTTCAGTTTATCATCCTGTAAATGTGTTGTCTTTTAAACACACAGCTATAAGACGGTGTTGCTATTCCTGTGCTTTTGGGCCTGCCTGCCCTGCCTGGCTCTCCTTTATGGAACATCTGCATCTTTCTCCCCTGGTATTTCAGGACAGTCTAATGAGCCTCGCGATGGCTTGGCATTTCTGCACACAGGCACATTATATTATAGCAGCTAGCAGCCACAGGATATAAGCCACGGGGAAAACAAGAAGTGGAAGCTACTGTAGGAGAGGTGTGTGTGTGTGTGTGTGTGTGTGTGTGTGTGTGTGTGTGTGTGTGTGTGTGTGTGTGTGTGTGTGTGTGTGTGCACCTATACTGTACTTTACAGTATAGAGTGTTCCATTCTGGCCTGCAGGGTTTGAGCAATATGAGGGTATTCACCAAGAGAGAGTATTTTTAAATTGTCTGACACAGCAGACAATTAGCTCTCTAGTCCTGAATAATGAGTGGTCTGGGCCGGGCGGTCTGTGGGGGAAATTGGGGCAGGTCATATATTTTCTTTATTGAAATGTCACTGTTATTATTATGCGTGGAGTTCTAAGTTGGGCATTATGCAGAGGCAAAGAGAGCAGTCCCAGTGACCATTATACCACCAAAGACCACCAAATGCATTCACAACAATGTCAAAACGTTTTCAGCTAAACGTGGGGAGATAAGATTTCTATCACGGAGCCGCGTGCGTGCGTGCGTGCGTGTGTGCGTGCGTGCGTGGTCACTAAGTGAATTCAGTATAGGCTTAACAAAACGCAAATGCTAGGAATTATAAACAGTATAAGAGTAGGCTACCACATCAAGACAAAATATGTGCTGCAGCGGTTCAACACATAAACAATAAATAATCTATCTCGGTAGCCTACTTTTATTTATTAACCCATTCTGAATAGGAACTCCTTTTGGTGTTTTAAGCATTACGTTTTACTTTAGCTATTGAAACAGCCTTCCCCCTGCGGTTGCTGGAGACATTTCATCACGCCTTCAAGAGGCTGAACAAACCCCTCCTCAGACTGTTATCCCATAAAGCTCAGCATCTAATTTAATAATCCAACATTCAGTTTATAATAATTATATTCCCCTGACTGAGTAGCTGCAGATCAGTGATATAGGCTCTTTGAATGTGTGTTTTCTCATAAGCTGTAGAGTTGTAGCTGTAGAGCTGCTCAGTTTTGGGGATACAGTACATATAATACAGTACATGGACCTAATGCAAGGTGAGCTCGGTTTAAAGAGGTACAGTACATGGACCTAATGCAAGGTGAGCTCGGTTTAGAGAGGTACAGTACATGGACCTAATGCAAGGTGAGCTCGGTTTAGAGAGGTACAGTACATGGACCTAATGCAAGGTGAGCTCGGTTTAGAGAGGTACAGTACATGGACCTAATGCAAGGTGAGCTCGGTTTAGAGAGGTACAGTACATGGACCTAATGCAAGGTGAGCTCGGTTTAGAGAGGTACAGTACATGGACCTAATGCAAGGTGAGCTCGGTTTAAAGAGGTACAGTACATGGACCTAATGCAAGGTGAGCTCGGTTTAAAGAGGTACAGTACATGGACCTAATGCAAGGTGAGCTCGGTTTAGAGAGGTACAGTACATGGACCTAATGCAAGGTGAGCTCGGTTTAGAGAGGTACAGTACATGGACCTAATGCAAGGTGAGCTCGGTTTAGAGAGGTACAGTACATGGACCTAATGCAAGGTGAGCTCGGTTTAGAGAGGTGCACTAAACTAAAGCTTATTCTGCTTCTTCAACTTCAAAGAATGTCCGGCCCGGCCCTGGATCAGGGCCCGGCCCGGCCCTGGATCAGGGCCCGGCCCGGCACTGGATCAGGGCCCGGCCCTGGATCAGGGCCCGGCCCGGCCCTGGATCAGGGCCCGGCCCGGCCCTGGATCAGGGCCCGGCGCTGGCACTTGACAATCTTGAAAGCCTTCGTGGCCCAAACCATCTGCCAACACAGTATAGCCTTTCTCCGACTGGGTTGTTTGTTTCAGGCAGCACCACCTAGGGATTTGTATCCAATGAGTTCTATCACGATGTGAAACAAAGTCTGCGTGAGACCAACTTCTTACAGCAGGCAATGTCTAGTCAAAATGTGGACCACGACTAAGTAACTAGTCGTCAACAACAAGTTGTTGTCGACAACAACAACCATGCACGCCTTCATGGCACTTTTACTTTCATTACGTTTATACTACTACATGTCTGTAACTCTGCACTCTGAGCTCTGTAAGAGAAGATCTCCCATTTCCATGTGATGCAGAACCAGCTGCTAGACTGTTACCGAGTTCTAAGGAATCAGTCCCTCTCTTCTCACTGCTGGCCTGTGGGTTTCAGAATTGATTTGAAGATTTTACTGATGACTTTTAAAGCCCTGCAAGGCCAGGCTCCTTGTTCCCCTTTTTTAAGATATGCTGCTTCTGAAGGAGCCAGAGAGCACAGTGTGAGATCCTCAGATAGAGGGCCCTTGTCTTAAAACTCGCCCCGGGGCAGTCTGTGTTTTGCTGCTCGGGCACCTATAAGTAAGCATGGGAATAACGCCCCTTTTTAAAGATCTAGCACTGTCTTATAAATAAGACAAATCACTTCTGAAATCCTACTTTTCTATCAAGGCTTTCATGTTTAGGGGTGCAAACAATGTATTACTGTATATAAATAAATAAAAAACAGGTACCCTCACAAAAAACATGCAGTAATCCTGTTCTCTAAACTACCTCCCCCTGGCCTTTTATTGCATTTTACCTTTTATTGTTATGGTATATCGCTGTAATTTCTAGCTTGTTTTTTTAGTTTTTGTAAATCTGTTTTGTGAAAAGCGCTACACAAATACAGTTTCTTTTTTTTTTGTAATATTAACCCATTTTGGGACGGGAACCCCTTTTGGTGTTTTAAGCATTATAGCTATTGAAAAATAGCAGATCTACAAGCACCGAGTGCCACACTACGAGCTTGTAGATCTGCTACTTTTGAAAAAGCGTGAAAATGTGGCACAAACCTTTGAATATATATTGTTTCAGATCAATCAATCAATCAATCTTTATTTATATAGCACATTTTTCAGGCAGCGAGTGCAGTTCAAAGTGCTTTACAGTAAGAGCAAGAAAAAATTATAGTAATAATAATAATAATAATAATAATATATATATATATATATATATAAATATATATATACATATACATATACATATACATATACATATACACATACACATACACATACACATACACATACACATACACATACATACACATACATGCACAAATATAACAAAAAGAGCAACAAAAGAGTGAACGCTTTTTAACTTAAATCTTTACTTCTGGAAGGTCCTGGAACAACATATTTTAAGATGGGCGTCGGCGGAATATTACATATCATTTTTGGGCTCCTTGACATGCAATGATTTAGAAGACATTTGTAGAATTGTCCTCAGAAATAAACCCTAAGGCTGGTAGTTAGGGGACTGACCAATCCCTGAGGCTGGTAGTTAGGGGACTGACCAATCCCTGAGGCTGGTAGTTAGGGGACTGACCAATCCCTGAGGCTGGTAGTTAGGGGACTGACCAATCCCTGAGGCTGGTAGTTAGGGGACTGACCATACCTGAGGCTGGTAGTTAGGGGACTGACCAATCCCTGAGGCTGGTAGTTAGGGGACTGACCAATCCCTGAGGCTGGTAGTTAGGGGACTGACCAATCCCTGAGGCTGGTAGTTAGGGGACTGACCAATCCCTGAGGCTGGTAGTTAGGGGACTGACCAATCCCTGAGGCTGGTAGTTAGGGGACTGACCAATCCACTGTGATTGGCCTCACGCTGCAGGCAGCTCTCACCATGTCAAGCACGGTTGCCATGGTTACACTAGAGTTTATCCCGGGACAAAATGAAGTCAAGATATTTTCAGACACACTCCAGTACATATACTTATAGTCACTATATCCAGCAGAGAAGCCATTGCATGAGAACAGAACAGCGTATTTTAACAGAAACGTTTGGCAAACCGTTGGATGCACAAAGGAGGCCAAAGGTATATTTGGGATAGATATTACATTCTGTAAACAGTCAGCCAGTGGAGACTGGGTCGGGGGGCTGGGTTTGGATTCCAGCGGTTCTCCCGGGGCGGGTTTGCCAACTGCTTCCGGTTGGATCCGAAATTCACGTGTCCTGCACCACTTGTTCTTAGGGTCAAAACAGAATCTACGCACACTCAAGAGTACATTTGCATGCGTGAAAATAATTGATTATTGGCTTGCATTTTCTTCAATTTTATTTCCTTCAGTAGGCCTACTGTAATACCACCTGGTATGTATGTATGTTTGTCTGCAGCCCTAAAGTCACAACTGCTGCAACAACTGAACATTTGTTGTTCAAAGATTGTTGGACAAGCACTTCAGAAACTTTATACATCCACGTATGATAACAGCATCCTAAGGTTAGCAAGGAATATCACCTCTAATACTAAGCATGTGTTGTATGGAGAATATAGGTTGCTGCCTTCAGGAAGGAGATATGGTGTTCCAGCATACAATAAGGTCAGACTAAAGAGGTCCTTTGTCCACCAGTCAACCTTGAGGCTTAATCAGGAGTTGTATAAGCCACGGGGTAATCTAAGCGGTGGATATTGCTCTTGTCTTCATGTCTTTATGTAAATCGTCTTGTTCTTTGTGTTATGTCAAATGTGTGTATGTGTGTTCTGCATACTTGGCTGCTGGGTCGCAAGAATGCAGATTTCAGTGTGAAAGTACTATATCATCATATGATACAAACATGTGTACTAGTTTAATCCTTAGAGTCCCCATGAAGCCAACAGGCCTGGGAATGGAAGAAGTCCCGTTTATTTTGTTCCACATTCTTCAACAACTCTGTGACACAGAGAAGAGCGTTAATATCCACCTCTACTCTCGCAATCACGTTGGCTTTCAGGGGTGATTCCTGCTGTATTCCTGCTGAGTTTCTGGGTACACAAGGACACACCTCATGTTGTGTACAGGCCATCAAGGTTCTTTGCCCAGGGCCGCTCTCTGCAGAAAACCTTCTCTTCTTACCCATAGAAAATACGTGTCAAGGAAAAAACACCCGCATACCTCCAAAATGCTCTGGGATAATAGACACCGGATGGCACACGCCATCCATTTAACCCATTTAGACCTGGGAACAATTCTACAAATGTCTTCTAAATCATGACAGTTTTCTTGAAAAAACCTACGTTTCTAATGTCAGTGGTTCTCAAACTATTTCATGTCAAGGACCCCCAGAATGATATGCAATTGGCCGCCGAGCCCCATCTGATTATGTAGTTCCAGGGACCCCCCCCCCCCAGAAGCAAAGATTTGAGCAGAAAAACGTTCGCTCTGAAAGAATATATTGAAACATTTGGGCCACATTTTCACTATTTTTCAAAAATAGCAGACCTGCAAGCTTGTAGATCTGCTATTTTTCAATAGCTAAAGTGTATAGCAAAAGGGTTTTCCCGCCCAAAATGGGTTAAATCATAAATGGGCTTTTATAGATTCATAAATATGCCATTGCTTCGACCTGCAACTCGGGTCACGGCAGCAGCGGGTGGGTTATATTCAAACAAAGGCTTCGTTGCCGTTCGAAACCGCCGGAAGTGTCTTTCTTTTCCGTTCCTGCAGAACGAACGCAGGCGTCTAAATAAGGAACCCGACATTCGATGTCTTTGAGGTGAGGAAGTGATAAAGCACTGAGAGGTCCCCGCGCCTGTTTTCTGGCGAGGAGGAGCGTGACTGCGGTCTCTCACGGGACATCATTAGCTCCTTTAGGCCTGACATCGAAAATAAAATAACGTTCGCTCTGAAAGAATATATAATTCTAAGATTTGTGCCGCAGTTTCACGATTTTTCAAAAATAGCAGACCTACAAGCATGTTTCTATGTCAGTGGTGCTCAACCTTTTCATGTCAAGGACCCCCAGAATTATCTCTATTGGGCCACGGACCCCCATCTGAAAATATGTAGTTCCAGGGAGGTACCCCCCCCCCCCCTCCCAGAAGCCAATATTTTAGTTAAAAATGTTCGCTCTGAAATATATATTCAAAGATTTGTGCCGCATTTTCACGATTTTTCAAAAATAGCAAACCTACAAGCTCGTAGCGCGCCACTCGGTGGCACGCTATGAGCTTGTAGATCTGCTATTTTTCAATAGCTAAAGTATAACATAATGCTCACCAAAACACCAAAAGGGGGTTCCCGCCCAGAATGGGTTAGAGACATGTGCACAAGGTGGTGCAGGCAAAGGACACGCTTTCCCACTGAATAGGAATGAATTCCCTGAAGGTGCCAAAGGCTCTCCAAAGGGAGAGCAGCTCCACACAATGTGCATCTGCCTGCCTGCCTGCCTGCCTGCCTGCCTGCCTGCCTGCCTGCCTGCCTGCCTGCCTGCCTGCCTGCCTGCCTGCCTGCCTGCCTGCCTGCCTGCCTGCCTGCCTGCCTGCCTGCCTGCCTGCCTGCCTGCCTGCCTGCCTGCCTGCCTGCCTGCCTGCCTGCCTGCCTGCCTGCCTGCCTGCCTGCCTGCCTGCCTGCCTGCCTGCCTGCCTGCCTGCCTGCCTGCCTGCCTGCCTGCCTGCCTGCCTGCCTGCCTGCCTGCCTGCCTGCCTGCCTGCCTGCCTGCCTGCCTGCCTGCCTGCCTGCCTGCCTGCCTGCCTGCCTGCCTGCCTGCCTGCCTGCCTGCCTGCCTGCCTGCCTGCCTGCCTGCCTGCCTGCCTGCCTGCCTGCCTGCCTGCCTGCCTGCCTGCCTGCCTGCCTGCCTGCCTGCCTGCCTGCCTGCCTGCCTGCCTGCCTGCCTGCCTGCCTGCCTGCCTGCCTGCCTGCCTGCCTGCCTGCCTGCCTGCCTGCCTGCCTGCCTGCCTGCCTGCCTGCCTGCCTGCCTGCCTGCCTGCCTGCCTGCCTGCCTGCCTGCCTGCCTGCCTGCCTGCCTGCCTGCCTGCCTGCCTGCCTGCCTGCCTGCCTGCCTGCCTGCCTGCCTGCCTGCCTGCCTGCCTGCCTGCCTGCCTGCCTGCCTGCCTGCCTGCCTGCCTGCCTGCCTGCCTGCCTGCCTGCCTGCCTGCCTGCCTGCCTGCCTGCCTGCCTGCCTGCCTGCCTGCCTGCCTGCCTGCCTGCCTGCCTGCCTGCCTGCCTGCCTGCCTGCCTGCCTGCCTGCCTGCCTGCCTGCCTGCCTGCCTGCCTGCCTGCCTGCCTGCCTGCCTGCCTGCCTGCCTGCCTGCCTGCCTGCCTGCCTGCCTGCCTGCCTGCCTGCCTGCCTGCCTGCCTGCCTGCCTGCCTGCCTGCCTGCCTGCCAGCCAGCCAGCCAAACAGATCAAGGTGACAGTCAGGGATTTATCAATTCATGGTCAATCTATTGCATATTTCTGTCTGTCTTGCTCTTGGGAGTTGAGTTCATGTCTTCGACTGGTGTTTGACATTTGACACGAAGAACCTGTGTTTGTGACTCACTGAAAATGATAATTGCCTACAGTACAGTATGTTGTGGTTATTGGTACAGCGGGCTGCAGTCCTAGTTTGACAAACGTCTTTGTCAAAAGGCACATGAAGCCCTATAGCCTCGAAGCTCTGTAGACGGCTTTTAGCACAGCGTTCCTATTCTGAGGGGCGAACATTCATATTAAAATGGCATAGCCACAAGCTCCATTGTGAGCTTGTAGATTGGCTATAGTTTTTGGCAAAGATATTTTAGTTTTGAGGGACACCAGTCAACGACGTATTATATATGGTTGAAGTGGTTAGATTCAAACATTATAACCCATTTTGGGGCGCGAACCCCATTTGGTGTTTGAAGCATTATGTTATGCTTTAGCTATTGGAAAATAGCAGATCTACAAGCTCGTAGCGCGCCACTAAAGTCGTAAAAATGTGGCGCAAATCTTTGAATATATATTTCAGAGCGAACATTTTTAACTAAAATATTGGCTTCTGTGGGGTCCCTGCTGGAAACTACATATTTTGAGATGGGGGTCCGTGGCCCAATAGAGATAATTCTGGGGGTCCTTGACATGAAAAAGGTTGAGCACCGGCACTGACATAGAAAACATGGGTTTTTCAGAAAAATGTTAGGATTTTGAAGCCTTTTTTAGTATCTGATCTCAGTCCAGAATGGGTTAATGCGATAGCATGAAGCCTCAGCGTGTGGCCGTATCAGGCCCACCCAGTTGGTTCAATTAAGGCAGCAACGTTCCCCCCAATGTGCTGATGATTTAATGTTTCTGCTGATGACCCCGCAGGGAACTCCAGGGTTAATTATGAAAATTCCCGACGCTCATTAAGCCAATTAAGCAGCACTAAAGCAAAGACTGCATAAGTAGCATAAATGAAACTGCCATGGCTATATTGATCCCTGGCTCCAACATTTTCCTCTTTGTGGCCAAGGTTTTTTAAAACCTTTCTGCTGCCGCAGTGGCCATCAGGGAAAACTTCTGCAGGCAATTCAAAATACACTCATATGCTGTAATGGCAAAACACCGTTGTGCATGCAGTTATAATAACAGAGGTTATCCAAGCCTATACTTTCATTGGCCACGGTGATACCACTGGGCCAGTGTTGTTTTTGGCAGCAAATTTTGAGTCTATTCAAGTCTCTTGAATAGTTTTAATTTAGTTTCAGTCACGTTTTAGTCACCTGGAATGTTTTGGTGTTAGTCTAGTTAGTCGACGAAATGTCATAAGATTTTAGTCGAGTAAATCTATAATTGTTTTTTTCGACTAAAATGTAATTTGGTGGGCCTTGATGGCGTCGTAACAGCTGATTTTACACTTGCTGAAAATAGCCGATCTACAAGCTCACAACAATTTTCAGCATTCAAACCAAGTGTAATATGACTTATCCTTGTCCACTAGTCCCTTCCTAACATTTTAGTCTAGTTTTTATTTGTTGATGAAATTGTCAGTATATTTAGTCTTAGTTTTAGTCATCGTAGCTTAGTTTTTATTTAGTTTAATTTTGAAAAAAATAATCTTACTATTAGTCGACAAAAGCAGCACTGATCAGCTGGGTATATTTAACCCTCTCCTTTACATGCCCTCTGTTTAGAGACTGAGAGACTGATTCTGCTAACAGAATCTAATCTACTCTCAGCATGTCGGGTTGTTGTCAGTAGGAGTAATCACAGAAGCACCTGGGAGGAAGTGGACTAAAAGAGAGGAGAGAGTGTGTACATGTATGTGTATGTCTGTCTGTCCGTTTGGAGTGTGATTTATTCCTAACAGATTGGTTGGGATAGCTACACAGTCTGGAGGAATAATATAAAAGGAATGCAGTTCAACGGTTTGTCCTTTGGCCTCTATGGGGAAGTGTGCATGCAACGCTTCACACATATCGGTGCAGTTATAGGTCAAAATGTGAAACGCTGCCTCATGGTGGCGCTATAACAGGCAGAGGTTCATCGTTGGCATCCAGGGAGTGTGTCTGTGCAAAGTTTGGCATCGACCAGGTTAACGATGGCGGACATTAGCTGTACACGGACGGACGGACGGAGTGCAAAACATACTCTCCCCGTGCCTTCGGCTGGTGGAGACAATTAGCCCTCTCTGTCGGGAGAGGACATCATACAGTAACGCATTATATTTAGGACACCACATGTAGCAAGGAGCTACTGTATTTCCAGCAGCAATATCCAAACAATACCTTTTACTGCTTCAAAGCCGTTAGTTTAACACATTCTGACCTGAGATCATATGAGGTTTCCACTGGACACACACTGGTCTGATTAACCCATTCTGACCTGAGATCAGATTCTAAAAATGTCAGTCGTTCTTCGACTTTTTCAAAAATAGCAGACCTACAAGCTCGTAGCGCGCCACTCGGTGGCGCGCTATGAGCTTGTAGATCAGCTATTTGTCAATAGCTAAAGCATAACATGATGCCAACAACCAAAATGGGTACCCGTTCAGAATGGGTTAACACATGCCTGCCATACTCTTTTCTATGGATTCATACATTGTCTAAACATCACAGCATTCTTAACGTAGAGACAATGCCGGCACGTATATAGGAAGGTTCAAGGAGAGTTCAAGGAGATTCGTCTTTCTTGCATTTGTCTTAGTTTTTATTTTTTTGCATAACGTAATCGCAGACATGCAGTAACACACTTCAAACACGTGCTAAACATTTCATTCTTTGTTACCCAAGGCTTTCTTTGCTGTGCTGTATTATGCCCCCCCGCCATTAGAGCAAAGGCTTAACCCATTTTTACCTGGGAACGATTCTACAAATGTCTTCAAAATCATGACAGTTTTCTGAAAAACCCTATGTTTCTATGTCGGTGGTTCTCAAACTATTACATGTCAAGGACCCCCAAAAATATATGAAATTGGCCGCCGACCCCCCCATCTGAAAATATGTTGTTTCAGGGACCCCCCTCCCAGAAGCAAAGATTTGAGTTAAAAACGTTCGCTCGGAAATAATAATATAAAGGTCTGCGCCCCATTTTCACGATTTTTCAAAAATAGCAGATCTATACAAGCTCGTAGAGTGCCGCGCTATGATCTTGTAGATCTGCTATTTTTCAATAGCTAAAGCATAACATAATGGTTAAAACACCCAACAGGGGTTTCTCGCCCAAAAAGGCTTAACAATAAGCGAGTCTGATGCAGTGCATAAGTGCCTCCCCCTCCTCCCCCACTGTCATTATTATCTTCTTGTGAGAGGGGGGAAGGGGAGAAATGCAGAGAAGAAAGGCCTCGGAGTGATTCAGGGCTGCGTGTCCTAGAAGTGTGAGGTTGGATATATGGTGTCGATTACAACGAACTGAGGCCCTTTTTATGTGGCCCTCGTAGAGCCGGCCGAGGAGCCACTTTATCACCGCCAGCGCAGCGCACACACGGGACAGGATGCTGCCGCTGGCAAAATTTACAATCCATGCCAGCCCCGCGCCATGCTATTTCATTAAGCCCTTCTGGGCGGGAACCCCCTTTTTGGTGTTTTATAAGCGTTATGCGTTATGCTTTAGCTATTGAAAAAAAATATATAGCAGATCTACAAGCTCGTAGCGCGCCACCGAGTGGCGCGCTACGAGCTTGTAGATCTGCTATTTGTGGTGCAAATCTTTGAATATACTTTCAGAGCAAACGTTTTTTTAACTCAAATCTGTGCTTCTGGGGGAGTCCATGCATGGACCAACATATTTTTAGATATTATATATATATAGTCGGCGTCCAATTTCAGATATATTTTTAGGGGTCCTTGACATGAAATATTGAGCACCACTGATACAGAAACATGAGGTATTTCAGAAAACTGTCAGGATTTAGAAGTCATTGTTTAAATATCGACGTCAGGCCAAAATGGATTAACCCATTTTGGGCGGGAACCTCTTTTGGTGTTATCATTATGTTATGCTTTAGCTATTGAAAAATAGCAGATCTACAAGCTCGTAGCGTGCCACCGAGTGGCGTGCTACGAGCTTGTAGGTCTGCTATTTTGTAAATATCGAAGAACGACTGACATAGAAACATAGCTTTTTCAGAAAACTGTCAGGATGTAGAAGACATTTGTAGTATCTGATCTCAGGTCAGAATGCGTTAAGCTAATATATTCACCCACGGCTGGAGGGGGGGGGGGGGAGGGGGGGATGCGTCGACATGCTGCTGGCCTCGATGTGCTTCTCGGCAGACACCGTGACCTGGATCTCCACTCCACCTCCGTCTGGCAGATCCATTACTCTCTATAGGCTGATTTCTACTTTTAAAGGACCACTCCACCTCCGTCTGGCACATCCATTACTCTCTATAGGCTGATTTCTACTTTTAAAGGGCCACTCCACTCCACCTCCGTCTGGCAGACCCATTACTCTCTATAGGCTGATTTCTACTTTTAAAGGACCACTCAGCATATTTAGTTAGTTACTTTCCACCACTGTTCGTGACACTGCTGCGGAATAAAGTATAAACTTGGCATAATATATCCTCTCCAGACCACTCCCCCTGCAGTGCCTCATGACTCAGCCATTCAAATACTCCAGCCAACACTGTGTAGGAGCTATCCATGGTGCTGAAGTGTGTAACACTGTGTAGGAGCTATCCATGGTGCTGAAGTGTGTAACACTGTAGGAGCTATCCATGGTGCTGAAGTGTGTAACACTGTGTAGGAGCTATCCATGGTGCTGAAGTGTGTAACAGTGTAGGAGCTATCCATGGTGCTGCAGTGTGTAACAGTGCAGTCCTATTTTAATAGAACGGGGACCTTATGGTTCATGTTGTGGTCAGAATGGGGGCCTTATGGTTCATGTTGTGGTCAGAATGGGGACCTTATGGTTCATGTTGTGGTCAGAATGGGGACCTTATGGTTCATGTTGTGGTCAGAATGGGGACCTTATGGTTCATGTTGTGGTCAGAATGGGGACCTTATGGTTCATGTTGTGGTCAGAATGGGGACCTTATGGTTCATGTTGTGGTCAGAATGGGGACATTATGGTTCATGTTGTGGTCAACGCAGTCCTATTTTAATTCGGGTGCACTCCCGGAAAACTGTCAGGGAAATGCAAAGTTTTTGGACTCCAGGATGTCATATTTTTTTAAGATATTTTCTCGGGCTCATGCAAGCCGCTCTCTCTCTCTCTCTCTCTCTCTGGATTGCCTTCGCATGTGTTGTTGTCGTTCCACCAAATATTTATGAATTCCCCAATAATTCATAATGCATTTCGAAGGACGGTGACAGTACTCCTCGGTTGGGTTTCCTCGCGAGAAAGACGGATGCATTTATTTATGGGGCTGTTCGTTCGTTGTATTCACCAGACGAGTCTCAATGTTGTCGTGGACCGCTTGGAAGCTTGAATGATGAGAGAGAGAGAGAGAGAGAGAGGGAGAGAGGGAGAGAGGGAGAGAGGGAGAGAGGGAGGGAGACACACACAGAGAGACACACACAGAGAGAGAGGGGGGAGAGAGACACACACACAGAGAGAGGGGGGAGAGAGTCACACACAGAGAGAGACACAGAGAGAGAGAGAGAGAGAGAGAGAGAGACACAGAGAGAGAGAGAGAGACACAGAGAGAGAGAGGGGGGAGAGAGACACACAGAGAGAGAGAGAGAGATATGGCTGGTATTACAGCAGATTATGATATTTCTTGCATAACATCCTCAGAGGTATTGAGCAATAGGCTCAATAGGCGGTAAAAATTCATTCAAGCTGATGTTTCCGTTTAAGCTGATAAGAGCCGTGCATGAATCACGCTGCGGGCAGACGGCGGAGAGACTCACACCATCCCTGCTCTGGGGACCATTAAGCCATTCTGGACGGGAACCCCCTTTTGGTGTTTTTACAAGCATTAAATGTTATACTTTAGCTGTTGAAAAATAGCAGATCTACAAGCTCGTTTAAGCATTAGTGACTAAATTTGACTGGGGGACTGCCATTGGATTTTTTTGGAATTTTCGTTTTTTCATAAGCAGGGAATCTTAGCTTCAAATTGACATATTGGTTGTTCAGTTTGACGCACCAGATTTTTATGTTATAATTTAGCTATTGAAAAATAGCAGATCTACAAGCTCGTAGCGCGGCACTGAGTGCTGCGCTACGAGCTTGTAGGTCTGCTATTTTTGAAAAATCGTGAACATGTGGTGGAAATCTTTCAGAGCGAACGTTTTTAACTCAAATATTTGCTTCTGGGGGGGGGGGGGGGGGGGGGGGGGTCCCTGGAATCATATATTTTCAGATGGGGGGTCTACCGGCCAGTTACACATAATTCCCGGGGGTCCTTTACCTGAAATAGTTTGAGAACAACTGATATAGAAACATACGTTTTTTCTGAAAACTATCATGATTTAGATGACTATCTGGGTCTAAATGGGTTAAAAAGCTAAAAGCAGCCAGTCCCCATAACTCATCATCACCATCATCTTTTCCTATGAAGGGGATTTTCAGAGTATCGGCTTATGAGAGCAAACAGCGTAACGGATATCATGAGGCTATACAGTCGGGGAACATCACACACACACACACACACACACACACACACACACACACACACACAGGGCCGTTATGGGCCGAGCATTAACTCATTTAGTCCGGAACTCCATTCTACAAAATGTTATGTCTTAATCATGACAGTTTTCTGAAAAACCTGTTTCTATGTCAGTGGTTCTCATACATTTTCAAAGGAAAGGTACCATGTTTACCCAGGGTAACTGGACTAAGCTCAAGAACTTGTTTACAGCCAGGCCCTGCTCATAGAACATTTCATGGTAGGGGTTCAATGCCTTGCTCAAGGGCACTTCAGCGGTGGTAATTTTAACATGCCGGTCCGGGGATACGAACTAGCGACCTTCCGATATCAAGACCGCTCCGCAAACCGTTCGGCCACCACTCCCCCATGTCAAGGGCCCCGCCGACCCTCATCTGAAAACATGTTGTTCCAGGGACCCCCCCAGAAGCAAAGATTTGAAAAAAACGTTCGCTCTGAAAGAATATACAAAGGTTTGCGCCACATTTTCACGATTTTTTAAAAATAGCAGACCTACAAGCTCGTAGCGCGGCACTCTTTGCCGCGCTATGAGCTTGTAGGTCTGCTATTTTTCAATAGCTAAAGTATAACATAATGCTTAAAACACCAAGAGGGGTTCCCGTTCAGAATGCGTTAACTTCAGCAAAACAGTGGCCATGCAAGAACGGCTTTGCCGCATGCATTCATAGCGTTGCCTTGTTGTTGTTTATGGCGGCATTATGCAGTAGACGTCTCTGAGGCGGTCGTTGTCGAGCATTCTGTGGAAATCTCAAGGTATTCATCTGGAAAATGGCCAATCTATATACGTACCAGTGGACTATTATAATGTCTCACAACAGTGTGGGTTTATTACTGTATGTGCTATTTTCATATAGCTTTTGAAAATGTGCAGGGGACTTAAATGCTATTCAAGAATGTTGCCTATAATGTCTACATGCTCAAAAGAGGACTGTCAGGTTGAAAGTGGTTGAATTTCAGACAGTACTGTATATATATTTTTGGAGGGTATATAATTTGCCTCTGTATTGGGAAATGAGTGTGCACAAAGTATTTTTTGTAGTGAATTAAGAAACATAATTCATAGCGAAAGTTCTGTACTAATGTGTGGTTGCTGTAACCAAACGCCCGGGTACAACTGGACTGGTCTTGTCACACTGCGCCACAGTGCAGTGTTTGGGAATAACTGCTCTAATTAGCAGGAGAAAAGATTGATCTCAGATACCAGTGAAATGTGAGTTTTCAGTTCTCTGCACCGAATGCTCCATTACGCTCAGTGACCTTGGTGTCGATGACCACCGTTTCAACAGCTTTAGTGCTGTGGGTGCAATCCAGATTAATTCCATGTTGCTCGCTAATGTGAAAATGGTGTTCAAACAATGAGTCGTCGTGTGTTGAACAAAAATATTCTTTAGTTTTGGGTCTGAGTGGCTAAATGTCATCAAACGGTGGTTCCGTGGCTCCAATGCCTAATGGGCCTTGAAATGAAAAGGCTCAAAGCCAATGTTAGTCTAGCACTGTATGGCCAATGGGACAGCCCGTTCTCCTTTTCCCCCCCACCACACCATGACTAGGGACAACTAACTAGAACGTCACATCAAAGTATCAAAACTAAGTATGTTTTAATAGCGGGCGACAGCCAGATGCATTTTCCAGAAGTGCATTGTTTGTCTATGGGCCCCGGCGACTACCGGCGATAGCAGACGGGACAGGCGAAGGTCATTTGGGTCGGAGCAACGTCGCCCGAATAGATACAAATAATTCATCTTTTCGGGCGATACTGGGCGTTTAGGGCGATGGGTCGGCCGATGCTCACCCACTGTTAAAACGTAGTGTAAGATCAACATGCACCCTTGAACTTGTAGATCTGCTACCATTGCTGCTTTGGAATTTTAATCCTAAAAAGTATAAAAGTTTGGACATAATGCCACAGCTTCACACAAACATCTAATTGATTGTGTTCTTGAGAACTACAGTACACTGCAGGCCAGGTCATATCTCATCTACATTTAAAATTGCCTGCCAGATTCCTTTCACCTCAGAATGCCTCAGAATTTCAAAGGCTTTGAATTGAGAACCTGTCTGTATTTCGGTTCCGGAAAAGTAATAAAAAATAACAATAATTTTAACCACTTTATCAATTTAAATGCTGCCTTTTCTGAAGGAGAAAACTTTCGCACACCTATAGAAATGAGGCGTATGCACAGGTGCGTATAGGCCAGTGGACATCACAGGTGCGTATAGGCCAGTGGACATCACAGGTGATTATAGGCCAGCGGACATCACAGGTGCGTATAGGCCAGTGGACATCACAGGTGCGTATAGGCCAGTGGACATCACAGGTGCGTATAGGCCAGTGGACATCACAGGTGCGTATAGGCCAGTGGACATCACAGGTGCATATAGGCCAGTGGACATCACAGGTGCGTATAGGCCAGTGGACATCACAGGTGCGTATAGGCCAGTGGACATCACAGGTGCGTATAGGCCAGTGGACATCACAGGTGCGTATAGGCCAGTGGACATCACAGGTGCGTATAGGCCAGTGGACATCAATGAAAGCAATAGAATTCACCCACACACTGTGTATTTTGCTCCTCGGTACGTGCGTATTTTCTTATTTCTTATTTATTTCTTATTAAATGTTGCCTTTTTCAAAAAATATTGAAAATGTTTGGAAAGTTTCTTTTTATTGTATTTATTCATTTAAAACAAAAATCAACTCTTCTGGGGGTCTCTGTCATAAAATATTTTCAAAAGGGGGGTTCCCCAAACCAAATACAGATTAATTAGTTTATTTGGACGAAGGAACATGTTTTTAGCTTGTAATATCGAAATGCTACTTTAGCTATTTGTCTGAAAAGTAACAGTTTGGACATTATGAGGGTTTCCACCCGACAGAGACGATATGCAATATCTAATTGTAATAAGTTACTCTTGGCTACTTATAAGCTACTAATATTACACTAGCTAATATATTACTAAGGTGTTACTGGCCAACACTGATGACATACAGTAGCTGCTCTCTTTGTGACTAAAGTGTGTGCATTGGTCAGAATATCATGCTGTCAATTCAATTATCGTTATCTTTCTATTTGGTAAACACACTGGCCAAGGTCTGCCACTTCACAGCGATGAAGGACTTCAGGATCAAGGGGGCGGCTTCAATAAATAGGCTACTTGGGGAAAGCCCGTAGCACCACTTGACCCACAGGGTGAGTGTTTGCACACAGACTACTGTAATGTAGCCTCGTTGAAAAGCAGCTGTGAATTAATCTGTGAATTACAAGAAGACTTGGCTGCAAATGAATGTGTCAAGATATATAACGCAACATAAAAAACATGTGTATGAAGTATAACATAGGGCTAGACTAGGGCCAGGGCTAAAACTAAAATACATTGATGCATCTGGGATGTATCCTCAGTGATGTATCCTGAGGTCATCACCTGGGACATATCCTCAGTGATGTATCCTGAGGTCATCACCTGGGACGTATCCTCAGTGATGTATCCTGAGGTCATCACCTGGGACATATCCTCAGTGATGTATCCTGAGGTCATCACCTGGGACGTATCCTCAGTGATGTATCCTGAGGTCATCACCTGGGACATATCCTCAGTGATGTATCCTGAGGTCATCACCTGGGACGTATCCTCAGTGATGTATCCTGAGGTCATCACCTGGGACATATCCTCAGTGATGTATCCTGAGGTCATCACCTGGGACGTATCCTCAGTGATGTATCCTGAGGTCATCACCTGGGACGTATCCTCAGTGATGTATCCTGAGGTCATCACCTGGGACGTATCCTCAGTGATGTATCCCGAGGTCATCACCTGGGACGTATCCTCAGTGATGTATCCTGAGGTCATCACCTGGGACGTATCCTCAGTGATGTATCCTGAGGTCATCACCTGGGACATATCCTCAGTGATGTATCCTGAGGTCATCACCTGGGACATATCCTCAGTGATGTATCCTGAGGTCATCACCTGGGACGTATCCTCAGTGATGTATCCTGAGGTCATCACCTGGGACATATCCTCAGTGATGTATCCTGAGGTCATCACCTGGGACGTATCCTCAGTGATGTATCCTGAGGTCATCACCTGGGACGTATCCTCAGTGATGTATCCTGAGGTCATCACCTGGGACGTATCCTCAGTGATGTATCCCGAGGTCATCACCTGGGACGTATCCTCAGTGATGTATCCTGAGGTCATCACCTGGGACGTATCCTCAGTGATGTATCCCGAGGTCATCACCTGGGACGTATCCTCAGTGATGTATCCTGAGGTCATCACCTGGGACATATCCTCAGTGATGTATCCTGAGGTCATCACCTGGGACATATCCTCAGTGATGTATCCTGAGGTCATCACCTGGGACGTATCCTCAGTGATGTATCCTGAGGTCATCACCTGGGACATATCCTCAGTGATGTATCCTGAGGTCATCACCTGGGACATATCCTCAGTGATGTATCCTGAGGTCATCACCTGGGACATATCCTCAGTGATGTATCCTGAGGTCATCACCTGGGACGTATCCTCAGATGATGTATCCTGAGGTCATCACCTGGGACATATCCTCAGTGATGTATCCTGAGGTCATCACCTGGGACGTATCCTCAGTGATGTATCCTGAGGTCATCACCTGGGACGTATCCTCAGTGATGTATCTTGAGGTCATCACATGGGACATATCCTCAGTGATGTATCCTGAGGTCATCACCTGGGACGTATCCTCAGTGATGTATCCTGAGGTCATCACCTGGGACATATCCTCAGTGATGTATCCTGAGGTCATCACCTGGGACATATCCTCAGTGATGTATCCTGAGGTCATCACCTGGGACGTATCCTCAGTGATGTATCCTGAGGTCATCACCTGGGACATATCCTCAGTGATGTATCCTGAGGTCATCACCTGGGACGTATCCTCAGTGATGTATCCTGAGGTCATCACCTGGGACATATCCTCAGTGATGTATCCTGAGGTCATCACCTGGGACGTATCCTCAGTGATGTATCCTGAGGTCATCACCTGGGACGTATCCTCAGTGATGTATCCTGAGGTCATCACCTGGGACGTATCCTCAGTGATGTATCCAGAGGTCATCACCTGGGACGTATCCTCAGTGATGTATCCTGAGGTCATCACATGGGACATATCCTCAGTGATGTATCCTGAGGTCATCACCTGGGACGTATCCTCAGTGATGTATCCTGAGGTCATCACCTGGGACGTATCCTCAGTGATGTATCCTGAGGTCATCACATGGGACATATCCTCAGTGATGTATCCCAAGGTCATCACCCGGGACGTATCCTCAGTGTCGTATCCCAAGGTCATCACCTGGGACGTATCCTCAGTGTTGTATCCCAAGGTCATCACCTGGGACGTATCCTCAGTGATGTATCCCGAGGTCATCACCTGGGACGTATCCTCAGTGATGTATCCTGAGGTCATCACCTGGGACGTATCCTCAGTGATGTATCCTGAGGTCATCACCTGGGACGTATCCTCAGTGATGTATCCTGAGGTCATCACCTGGGACGTATCCTCAGTGATGTATCCTGAGGTCATCACCTGGGACATATCCTCAGTGATGTATCCTGAGGTCATCACCTGGGACGTATCCTCAGTGATGTATCCTGAGGTCATCACATGGGACATATCCTCAGTGATGTATCCTGAGGTCATCACCTGGGACGTATCCTCAGTGATGTATCCTGAGGTCATCACCTGGGACGTATCCTCAGTGATGTATCTTGAGGTCATCACATGGGACATATCCTCAGTGATGTATCCTGAGGTCATCACCTGGGACGTATCCTCAGTGATGTATCCCAAGGTCATCACCTGGGACATATCCTCAGTGATGTATCCTGAGGTCATCACCTGGGACGTATCCTCAGTGATGTATCTTGAGGTCATCACCTGGGACGTATCCTCAGTGATGTATCCTGAGGTCATCACCTGGGACATATCCTCAGTGATGTATCCTGAGGTCATCACCTGGGACGTATCCTCAGTGATGTATCTTGAGGTCATCACCTGGGACGTATCCTCAGTGATGTATCCTGAGGTCATCACCTGGGACGTATCCTCAGTGATGTATCCTGAGGTCATCACCTGGGACATATCCTCAGTGATGTATCCTGAGGTCATCACCTGGGACGTATCCTCAGTGATGTATCCCGAGGTCATCACCTGGGACGTATCCTCAGTGATGTATCCTGAGGTCATCACATGGGACGTATCCTCAGTGATGTATCCCAAGGTCATCACCTGGGACGTATCCTCAGTGTTGTATCCCAAGGTCATCACCTGGGACGTATCCTCAGTGATGTATCCTGAGGTCATCACATGGGACGTATCCTCAGTGATGTATCCCAAGGTCATCACCTGGGACGTATCCTCAGTGATGTATCCCGAGGTCATCACCTGGGACGTATCCTCAGTGATGTATCCCAAGGTCATCACCTGGGACGTATCCTCAGTGATGTATCCCGAGGTCATCACCTGGGACGTATCCTCAGTGATGTATCCCAAGTTCATCGGGGGTTTCGGGGTCTCTCAAACATCATACCCCTCACTCAGGTGACCCAGCCGGGGTGATCAAGTCCCGACTTACGTCCCAGTAGCTATAACCTCGATCAGTCCCATTAGGGAAAAACCAGGGCCACACAATCCGTTCTTCCTGAACTACTCTGCCGGGACTGGGAGGTACCATTCTGACGCGTGGAAGGACTAGGCTCTGCCTCCTACGTCTCACCAGGTCCACCGCAGGGCTAGAGTAGACGTAGTATTTGTTCTGTAAATACTCAAGTAAAAAAGTACCGGACCTCAGAGTTGTGTTTAAACATGTACTCAGTCACTCGGCCATATTGTGTCTGACGTGATGATAAAGTGTCCACATCCTGCTATTTGTCCTTAGAGTCACTTCATGGGTATAGAACTGGCCTGGGCAGCTTTTATTAAATTCATTGCAGTCCAGTTGGGGATTAAAGGGTTGCATTTCACTGAACCGCACGTTTCAATTTCAATACAGTCACACAATGTGCTCTTTACTTATTATTTACAACACAATGGCCTTTACAGTTTGAGAGCGGTCAAAGCAAATGTTTATCGCCAAGCACAATTGATGGGTTTTTGAAATATTGTGTGCGAGAGTCGGTGCAGCTGCCGCTAAAGGACTTAAAGCCCATTTAGGCCTGACGTCGAAATAAAAAAAAGGCTTCTAAATTCTGACAGTTTTCTGTATCAGTGGTTCTCCATATTTCATGTCAAGGACCCCAAAACGTATAATTGGCCGCCGACCCCCCATCTGAAAATATGTTGTTCCAGGGACCTCCCCCCCAGAAGCAAAGATTTGAGTTAAAAAAAGTTCACTCTGAAAGAATATATATTCAAAGATTTGCGCCACATTTTCGCCATTTTTCCGAAATAGCAGACCTACAAGCTCGTAGCGCGCCACTCGGTGGCGCGCTATGAGCTTGTAGATCTGCTATTTTTCAATAGCTAAAGTGTAACATAATGCTATAAACACAAAAAGGAGGTTCCCGCCCAAAATGTGTTAAAATGTGGGCCTAATGAAGAGGGACAGCCCTGTCGCTGTCGCTATACAGAACAGATGGGTTTTGTCGCATTTTAATTTGCAATAAAAAAAATCGGTCTGTGCGAATAAAGAGGAAGAGGGATGTATTTATTTGTTTGCCATGCAGTGCAGGCAACATATGGCTGTTTTAGTTGTATTTGCAACCTCATAAGCTACACATAACTGCTCACAGACAAACATCATAGATAGAAGATGAAACTATGCATATATGTATATACTATATAGTGCTATTTCTATACATACAGTGCTATCCAAGTTGGATACGTTCAGCCTTTGCGACACGTTGTGTTGTAAATCTGCTATTTCTGTTTCTACACATTGTGGTTTCTATACTTGTTAGGAGTACGTTTTTCCACCACTGAGGACAGAGAGGGAAAAGTCACTTATTTCAACTTGGGGTATCATTTAACCCATTCTGGGCAGGAACCCTTTTTGGTGTTTTAAAGAATTATGTTATACTTTAGCTATTGAAAAATAGCAGATCTACAAGCTCATAGTGGCGCGCTACGAGCTTGTAGGTCTTCTATTTTTGAAAAATCGTGAAAATGTGGCACAAATCTTTGACTAAATATTCTTTCAGAGCAAACGTTTTTAACTCAAATCTTTGTTTCTAGGAGGTCACTGGAACAACATATTTTCAGATGGGGGTCGGCGGCCAATTACATATATTTTTGGGGGTCCTTGACATGATACTGTTTGAGGACCACTGATATAGAAACAGGGTTTTTTCAGAAAATAACATTTCTGTAGAATCGTTCCCAGGTCAAAATGGATTAACTTTGCTCAGACTGTACAGAGAGGCGCTTCAGTGTCAGAGCCGTCTCCAGGCGGGGCCTGACAGCCGCTCTCTTTGGTGGTGCACATGACAGCCAACTCAATTATTCAACCGCCTCAGCCCCGTTTCTCCATTTCAGGGAGAGGAAAATATTGCAATCGTGGTTCCCCCCCCCCCCCCCCCCCCTCCCCGAGGGAAAAAAATTGACAAACCAGTTACATCTTCAGTTACAATCTGTGGCTGGAGATGTAATAATAAAAATTGCACTTAAAGGGGAGATTATCCTAGGCTACTGTGAAAGGCAGCACACTCCAACCAACACATGTGCATGAGGGGGGGGGGGGGACCACAGGGGACGAGGCTTCCTGTTGTCGTATACGGTATAGCGACTCAGGATATGGCCAATAATTCTGACTTTGTTCTCAGCGATGGCGCTCGGCTGTGCTCAGTTGGAGCGTGCGCATCAGGACGCTACAGACATGTCGGGGGGGCATAGACAGTATAGGGGGGACTGATATTTATACTATTCTGTGGCTATATCGCTATACGCCAGTGGTTCCCAAAGTGGGGTCCGGGGACCCCCAGGGGTCCTTTAGGGAGTTCCAGGGGGTCCCCAGCTAAAGTAGTTAGTTAGCTAGTTTGGAACCAAATGGACCCAAATTAAGCTTTTTATGCAGTGAATTTGTTCATCCGTTCATCACCATTCTGTCATGTACTGTAAGTGTTTCATTCAGTAATTCAGTGCTTCACAGAGCCATTCTGTTGTACTTGAGAATGTTGTACTTGAGCCACTTTGTATTTATTGTAACTTATTTTGACTTGAGTATTAAAACCGTTAGTCTTTCATGAACGGTGTTCACTGGTCTGCATTCTGCCCACAGTCCCCCCCCAGTCCCCATTATGCAGTGAAAGGGACTATATACACTTATGGAGGCAAATGTCATGGTGGCTAAACCGGTTCACACTATATATATCAAATAACAGAAATGAAAACAACAACGGTTGTTTGTTTTGTTCAGTTTTGCTCGGCTGCAGCGCTTTAGCGTTTAGCGAGACATGGAGGCTGCTCTCTCTCTGTCTCCGCCCGCCTCCAGGTTCCTTTCTTCTCAGAGGGGCTCAACGGGGGGGGGCGAACCGGACACAGCGGGGAGCGTGGTGCCTCCTGCCAGCCGGGGGCCAGACCGCCTAATTAGTCCACAGTTTGGAGACCTCATGGACGGTGCGTTGTGTCCATCGCCCAAGGTTCCATCCGCTCCACGCCATATAGAGAGAGAGAGAGCCCATTAGGTCAGACAGAGCTTCTGGTTCCATCCCGCTCCACACCACCAGCTAGAGAGAGAGAGAGAGAGAGAGAGAGAGAGAGAGAGAGCCCATTAGGTCAGACAGAGCTTCTGGTTCCATCCCGCTCCACATCACCAGCTAGAGAGAGAGAGAGAGAGAGCCCATTAGGTCAGACAGAGCTTCTGGTTCCATCCAGCTCCACGCCACCAGCTACAGAAAGAGAGACAGAGAGAGAGAGAGCCCATTAGGTCAGACAGAGCTTCTGGTGGTGGTGGAGGAACTATTTGGATTCCTTTACTTAAACCCATTTTGACCTGAGATCAGATTCTAAAAATGTCTTCTACATCCTGGCAGTTTTCTGAAAAAGCTATGTTTCTATGTCAGTCGTGCTATGAGCTTGTAGATCAGCTATTTTTCAGTAGCTAAAGAATAGCATGATCCTTAAAACACCAAAAGGGGTTCCCGCCCCCAAAATGGGTTAAAGGAGAATTCCATGCTAGAAGGCTTTCTTACCTTTATTTGTAGTCGTTACGTCCCCACCAAAGAGGTCCAGGTGTTATTTGTAGTTGTTACGTCCCCACCAAAGAGGTCCAGGTGTTATTTGTAGTTGTTACATCCCCACCAAAGAGGTTGAGGTGTTATTTGTAGTTGTTACGTCCCCACCAAAGAGGTCCAGGTGTTATTTGTAGTTGTTACGTCCCCACCAAAGAGGTCCAGGTGTTATTTGTAGTTGTTACGTCCCCACCAAAGACATCCAGGTGTTATTTGTAGTTGTTACGTCCCCACCAAAGAGGTCCAGGTGTTATTTGTAGTTGTTACGTCCCCACCAAAGAGGTCCAGGTGTTATTTGTAGTTGTTACGTCCCCACCAAATAGGTCCAGGTGTTATTTGTAGTTGTTACGTCCCCACCAAAGAGGTCCAGGTGTTATTTGTAGTTGTTACGTCCCCACCAAAGAGGTCCAGGTGTTATTTGTAGTTGTCACGTCACCACCAAAGAGGTCCAGGTGTTATTTGTAGTTGTTACGTCCCCACCAAAGAGGTCCAGGTGTTATTTGTAGTTGTTACGTCCCCACCAAAGAGGTCCAGGTGATATTTGTAGTTGTTACGTCCCCACCAAAGAGGTCCAGGTGTTATTTGTAGTTGTTACGTCCCCACCAAAGAGGTCCAGGTGTTATTTGTAGTTGTTATGTCCCCACCAAAGAGGTCCAGGTGTTATTTGTAGTTGTTACGTCCCCACCAAAGAGGTCCAGGTGTTATTTTGTGCAAAAGTGCATTATTGGCTATTTCCCCTGATATAAGCCCTCAATGAATTTAATTTAATTGCATGGAATTGAATGGGGCTTTGGGGTGTTGTGCTAATTCACTTATTTCCATCGCTCAAAAATGGAAATGGAAATTGTATATAATATCCTCTCTTCATAATGTAAAATAGTATCCCAAGCGGCACACTTTACTACTTATGTTGATGGAAATAAGCGAATTAGCACAAAAACCCAACCCCCATTGAGGGCTTATATCAGGGGAATTAGCCAATAATGCACTTTTGCACAAATCACCATCATACATGCGGCGGAGTCAGGTTACTAGAAGGTTTCCCTTTCCATTTATTTTCCTAAATATTAGATTCAAATCATCTCCGTTTTTATTTCATTTTTTTTTTTCAAATGTTTCAAATGTTCGTTGTAGGTCAAATTGACCCCTTTCACCCTCTCCATGGCAGTTATAGCTTCACACCTCCAGACATGCCCATTGTTCAAGTAGTTTATATTTATTATTGTATTTCTGACCTGGAGTCAGCTTGGCGTGGTGCCCGTTGGCCTTAGTGCAGTCATGACCCTGTCAGTCAGTCTGACCTGGAGTCAGCGTGGCGTGGTACCCATGGCCTTAATGCAGTCATGCGAGTGCTAAAATAACAAAAGCTAGCGCCTTTTATCCAAAGCGTTTTTACAATGTGCATTATTATACAGTCACCCATTCCTTCACACCTACAGTATACGGGGGAGGAAACCATGCCCATCGGGGGAGAAGGTATACTGTAGGTGTTCAATGTCTTGCTCAAGGACAATTAACCCATTTTGGACGGTGGAACCCCTTTTGGTGTTTTACGCATTACATTATACTTTAGCTATTGAAAAATAGCAGACCTACAAGCTCATAGCACGGCACCGAGTGCCACGCTATGAGCTTGTAGGTCTGCTATTTTTGAAAAATCAGGAAAATGTATAGTGCAATTCTTCTGAATATTATGTATTCTTTTAGAGCGAAGGTTTTTAACTAAAATCTTTGCTTCATGGTGAGGTCCCTGCAGGAACTACATATTTCCAGATGGGGGTCGTCGACCAATTACGTATAGTTTTGGAGTTCCTTGACATGAAAATGTTTGAGAACGACTGACACAGATCGGTAGGTCTGAATGGGTTAAACTGTCACCACGGTGCAGTGGTGGAAAAAAAAGCACTCAAATGTTTGACTTAAGTAAAAGTACGAAAGCTGCAATGAAATACTCTGTTGCAAGTAAAAGTATACGGAATTCAACATGTACTTGTACAAAAGTACTGGTATCAAAATGTACTTTAAGTACCAAAAGTAGAAGTACTCATTATGCAATAATGCCCCAGTTCAAGTTTTCAAATGTTTTTAAAACATATTTTTAAAAATAGCAGATCTACCTGCTCACGATGCATCGCGATGCGGCACATTGTGAACTGTACGCAAGTATCTCGAAATTGTACTGGCATAAATACTGCACTTCCAGTACAGTACTGTACATACACAGTACTTAGTTATTTTCCAACACTGACTATGGCTGACCAGCTAACGCTAAAGCGGTCGTCGTAAAAGTTGGGAGGGAGGGGTTGGACGGGGGGTGCGGTATGAATAGGCCAATTTCCTTTAACCCATTTTGACCTGAGATCAGATTCTAAAAATGTCTTCTACATCCTGACAGTTTTCTGAAAAAGCTATGTTTCTATGTCAGTCGTTCTTTGATTTTTCCAAAAATAGCAGACCTACAAGCTGTAGATCTGCTATTTTTCAATAGCTAAAGCATAACATGATGCTATAACACCAAAAGGGGTTCCCGCGCCCAAAATGGGTTAATGCCCGCTGTCGGGGGGAATGACAGGCAGCTCTTATGGCTTCCATGAAGGCACCATTTGTCATTAGCGCGAAGGCTGTAGGGCGCCAGGTTTGATCACAGCGCCGTGAAAATAATACGAGCGGCGCGAAAGGCGTGACCAGCGGATCCCGAGATGCATCGGGCGGGCGGGCGGGGGGGGGGGGCGGAGGGGGGCGGCAGTCGTTTGGGGTGTCTCAAGGGTATAGCGGCTTTGAGATCGAGCTTTCGAATTTGTTGCACCCACACTGTGGAATGATTTACCACTCTGCTTGAGAAACGCTGTGTCTGTTGAGATCTTTAAGAAACTACTGAAAACGCATTCGTGTACCGCAAACATTTTGGCTTGCTCCAGTGATTTCTATGTACTGTTCTATCTTATCTATTTCTAGGTACTGTCTTTGCTGCTCTGTTTCTTATTTCATTGTTGGTTTACTTTTGATTGAAATGTTCTTATTTTATTCCTTTTATTTTATTGTATACAGCACCTTGTAACAACTGTTTTGAAAGGCGCTCTATAAATAAAATTACCTTACCTACCTTACCTTTTGAAAATAATGCGTCGAAATCCCTGTACAGCTGGGCAAATGTAGCCGAATGGGGAGATAATTAAAGTTGAGCGTGAATGGCGGGTGGGTGGGTATGTGTATGTGTGTGTGGTGGGGGGGGGGGGGGGGGGGGGGGAATTAAAAAACTTCAGTGCACTGTGCCTACACATGTTGCGACCGTGTGTGTAGGCACAATGCAAGGAATAAATGCATTCGCCATGTATCCGAAGGTAGTCTGATCCAATCATTTTTAGATTTCTCCAGTTTAATCCTGAGTTTAAGTTTTTGTTGTGTCTGATTTTAGGCATGTTTAAGCCTCCAGGAAAATCCGTGTTTTTCATTAAAACGTCTTTGTCCTACTGTCCAGTTGGGATTGTGTTGAAGTCCAGCGCATTTTAGAGCTTCAATGCCGTGAGCCATGAAATGTTGCACAAACCTTGTGGTTGTCTTTTTTCCATTGTTAATATTGTATCTGTGTTGTCCCAGCCTTGTACCTATTGTTTTACCCGTTTCTCCGACATATTGTAAACCACATTTTTCACATGTGATTAAGTAAATGCAGTTGCTGGTTCTGGTTGTTATTTGTTGTTTAATCTCTAACACGCGTTTTGTAGTTCTATTTGACTAATTGTTTGGGTTTGAAATATTCTGGTCCCTGGCGTGCTGGTGTGTTGATTTCTTTTAGCTTGCTGTGTACAAGATAATCTTTAAGGTTTTTGTTTTTTCTGTAGGCCGATATAATTTTATAATCTTTTAGAAGATCATCCGTTCGGTTCTCAAAATTCCTTTTTAGTCTGTTGTTGGCTAGTGTGCTCTGTGTTGAATAACTGGTTATCAGGGCCAATTTGGGACCTGGATCATGCACTCTTATTTCTAAGAAGGTACTTTGAGCTTTCCGGAGGAATGTCCTAGTGTATCCTCTTAGTCTGAGGGCCTTAAATAGTGTTAGGGTGGGGGGTGTTGTGGGGAGGGGGGGATGGGGGTTGGTTGTAGGGTGGCTTATTGCAACTTGGGCACCGAGGACATCTTGCTCGGCGAGATAAGTGAGAGCTGTTGTCTGTAGTTTGTAAAAAAAAAGGAAAAGACGCAAAAGCAAAGCCCTAGATCTGCACAGCCTCCCCCCCCCCCCACAGCCCCCCCCCCCCATTATCCTTCTGTGTTCACAAGACAATTCAGTCTCCCGAGTCAGTCTTTAGCATCACCAACATAAACACTAGAGCACTCTCATTATTGTCAGTCTCAGCAAATTACGCCTGCCCTAGACCCTATTATATGATATCTATCTATATATATATATATATATATATATATATATATATATATATATATATATATATATATATATATATATATATGATATCTGTGTGTTCGTGGTGTTGAAGAGCAGGCGTATAGCATGAGGACAAAGAAACATGAAGGGATCTAAGCCTGTTATACCAGTGTTGTTTTTTGGGCAGAAAATTTCGATTTTAGTTTTAGTCGTATAGTATCTTGAAGTTTTAATTTAGTCACATTTTAGTCACCTGGAATGTTTCAGTGTTTTAGTCTAGTTTTAGTCGACTAAATATCATACGATTTTAGTCGACTAAAGCTATACAGTTGATCTAGTCGACTAAAATGTGTTTTGGCGGGCCTTGATGCGGTCGTAATGACATTTTTAGATCTGCATTCAACTAATTGTAAAATGAGTTATACTGGATATCTTGTCCACTAGTCCCTTCCTAACATTTTAGTCTAGTTTTTATTTGTTGATGAAATTGTCAGTTTTAGTCATCATAGCTTAGTTTTCATTTAGTTTCCATTTAGTTTTTGTCAGTGGAAAAAGGTAGTCGACGAACATTTTTCGTCATAGTTTTAGTCGCCAAAATCTACACTGGCCGATACTCCATTTTGACTGCACTCCTCTTGTCTGATGAGCCTCTCTATATATCCCATAGCATAATCCCATAATAATCAAACATATTGATTTAACCAATAATAAGATTTTGATGAAAATAATTAAGTATTTAAATGATGTTGTCGTGTTCTTTTTCGAAGGCAGTATGAAAAATATATAAAAAAAAACTGAAAATGGCAGATCTACAAGCTCATAACATGTCTGGATGCAACATGTTGCATGCTTGCATGTAGATCAGCATTATTTTCAATGGTTTTACCCTGTTAGGCCTATAGCTACTCTTGTCATTTTGAATGGTTATTACTTTCAAACAAATCAAATCAAAGTTACGTAATAAAGAATCCCTGCCATGTGCTGTTAGGTCCGCAGCACACAATTGCAATGTGTCAATAAAAAGGCATCTATCACAGCCATACAATCCAATATGTGTGTGGCAGTACAGCCATACAATCCAATATGTGTGTGGCAGTCTGGCCGAGGCCTCCAGAAATAATAATAATAATAATAAAACTTTATTTGTATAGCACCTTTCATGACATGAAATGCAGCTCAAAGTGCTTTACAGAACAATGGAGAATAAAAGAAAAGCAAGGCAACGACATTAAAAAACAAGCAGTTACAGTGAGGACATGAAAAAAAAAAAAAGATCAATTAAAGGCAATGTTGTAGAAGTGGGTCTTGAGCTGAGCTTTAAAAATGTCTACAGAGGCTGCCTGACGAAGGTACAGTGGGAGCTTGTTCCAAGCCGACGGCCCGTAGAAGCAAAAAGCTGCTTCCCCGTATTTTTTTGTTGCCATTTTTTTGGGCAAAGCGATGTGTGAATTAAAGTTCAATTCAGAATCAATAATAACCCCCAGGTTCTTTACTGTACTGTTAGTTTCTACAGTTAGGTTGCCAAGTCTGCTTATTATTGATTATTTCTGCTCACTAGAACCGATTATGAGAACTTCTGTCTTATCCTCATTTAGCTTGAGAAAGTTCTCACTCATCCAACATTTGATGCTAGACAGGCAGGTCAACAGCGGGTCTAAAGCACAGGGATCATCTGGAGCCACAGAAAGATATAGTTGGGTATCATCAGCATAGAAATGAAAATTGACTCCGTGATTGGTAATGAGTTCGCCCAATGGCAGTATGTACAAGGAGAAAAGCAGAGGGCCAAGAATCAAGCCCTGTGGAATACCAGAACTGATGTCATGTTTGTCTGAGTCAAACTCGGCTAGATTGACAAAGTAACTTCTGTTTGATAGGTAGGAGGAAAACCAGGACAGGGCCGTACCAGACAGGCCTATCCAGTGCTCCAGACGCTGTATTAAAATTGAATGGTCAATCGTGTCAAATGCAGCCGTTAGATCTAGAAGTAAGAGAACGTTTCTTGTCAGTGCTGTTTCTGTGCTGTGACCTTTCCTAAAGCCAGATTGGAATTTATTGTGGACATTATTGTTCTGTAGAAACACATCCAATTGATGGAAGATGCATTTTTCTAAAAACTTGCCCAGAAAGGGTAGATTTGAAATGGGTCGATAGTCACCCAAAACAGCGGGATCAAGATTGTGTTTCTTGAGTAGGGGTCTAACTACAGCAGTCTCCAGTGAGTCTGGGAAGACGCCTGATTGTAGAGAGCTGTTTACAATTTTTAGGATATCTCCAATCACACTGTCTAAGACCTCTTTGAGAAAGGTGGTGGGAATTGTATCCAATGAACAGGAGGATGATGTCATCTGTGATATGGTTTTGCGGAGTTCGTCTTCATCAATTGCGCAGAACGATAATAGGCTCCCCCTGGAAAGATCTACCCTGGGACCATTAGCTGCTGTTTGAAGGTTTGCGCTAGCAGCAGCACCATTCATAATATCAGCTCTAATGTTAAACATTTTGTTGTCAAAAAAGCATGCAAACTCATTACACTTAGATTTAGAGGCCGGGAATGACTGCTTGTAGGACTGGGGGGGGTTTAAAAGTCGTTCAATGGTAGAGAGTAGGACTCTGGCATTTTTCTTGTTCTCATTAATAATGCCAGAGAAATATGCCTGCCTTGCTAGACGCAGGGCTTTGTTATAGGCGACTGTTGACTTTTTTAAGAATCTCTAGGTGGATGGTGAGTTTATTTTTTCTCCAAGCTCGCTCAGCTCTACGACATTCTTGCTTCAGTGAGCGTGTATGCTCGTTTATCCAGGGTGTTACTCTGGTGTTATGTTTCTTTTTTGTTTTCATGGGAGCCACTATATCAAGAGCTGACTCTAGTTTAAGATTACAATTTTGAACCATATCATTCACTGGGGGAGTATCGGGCAGGGGGGGGGGGGCAGATGACGAGAGAACTCGTCGGCTGCAGAAGAGCTAAAAAAACGCTTTTTTATGGTATATTCAGTGATGTTTTTCTCTAGATCATATTAAAACACAGCAAATAGTGGTCTGATAGCTCAGGCCTTTCAATAGTCCTTTCCACAGTGATGTTCAGCCCTCTAGAAATCACCAGGTCCAGAGTGTGCCCATGTTTATGTGTAGGCCCAACAACATGTTGGATAAACTCAAAGGAGTGCAATAACTCTAAGAAACCCATAGTCACAGCATCTGTAGCATCATCCAGGTGAAGATTAAGATCACCTGAGATAAGAGTTCTGTCATAGTTCGTGGAGCAGATAGATAAAAGTTCTGATATTTCTGTTAGAAATGTTGCTTTACTGCATTTTGGCGGGCGATAAATGCTAATCATTGGCATAGAGGATTGACCATGTAGTATATTGGCCTGGTATTCAAAGGATGTAAAGCTGCCAAGGGTCAGAGCCTTGAATTTTAACGTGTCTGAAAAAAATATTGCCAGTCCACCTCCTTTCTTAGCTTCGCGAACAGTAGTTTGCGGGACAGGCTGGCGCTAGAAGAACAGCTCCATCCGAGCCAAGCCATGTCTCTGTTAGAAAGATTATATCTAGCTTCTCTTTGCAGATTCTATCAATTACAGAAGAGGACTTATTTGTTAGTGACCTGATGTTAAACAAGGCAAGTTTAAGCTTGTTATCACATTTTTGGGGGCTGTGATGCCTGAGAGGTACAGTAACCAAACAGCATTCTCTCTCCAGACCACTCCTTGTGTTGGACACTCTATTTGAAATAACAGTAGAGATGTTGTGAACCTCAACCTGTGCAGTGATTGAAACACCAGGCTTTCTAGAAGCATGGGGTCCATACATGTTTGTTGCTGCGCATAATGGACCCTGTTCATATCAGTTATCAAATGTATTTTCTAGGCTATCTGGAGCTGGGCTTAACATATGGGACGCCGTCAGTCTGTGACATCGTCTGGTAAGGGGGGTCGACTTTATTCCAATGTTTATCAGGTCCACCATGCCCGGGGTGAATGAGAGGAGACGTATTGGTGAGGGAGTTAGAAATTCTTCCAATCGACTGTCATTGATGGACCTCTCGGTGGCCTCAGTATCTTCTCCATCAGGGGACGCTGTGACTTCATGCTCTGTGATTTCTTCTCCACCAGGGGACGTTGTGACTTCATGCTCTGAGATTTCTTCTCCACCAGGGGACGCTGTGACTTCATGCTCTGAGATTTCTTCTCCACCAGGGGACGCTGTGACTTCATGCTCTGAGATTTCTTCTCCACCAGGGGACGCTGTGACTTCATGCTCTGATATTTCTTCTCCACCAGGGGACGCTGTGACATCATTGCGAACGCAGTGAGCCACTTACTATGACAGCAAGGGCTAAATGTCTGTGTGTGTGTGTGTGTCACGCTGTTACACCACCCGCCCGCCACCAGAGGGCGCAGCTGTAGCACACACACACACACACACACACACACAGGGCGCAGCTGTAACACACACACACACACACACACACACACAGGGCGCAGCTGTAACACACACACACACACACACACACACACACACACACAACCACACACACACGAGCTGCGTTCGCTTCACGCGTTTGCGCGTCTTACTTGTGCTCTGAGATTTATTCTCCACCAGGGGATGCTGTGACATCATGCTCTGAGATTTCTTCTCCACCAGGGGACGCTGTGACTTCATGCTCTGAGATTTCTTCTCCACCAGGGGACGCTGTGACTTCATGCTCTGAGATTTCTTCTCCATCAGGGGACGCTGTGACATCATGCTCTGAGATTTCTTCTCCACCAGGGGACGCTGTGACATCATGCTCTGAGATTTCAATTCCACCAGGGGACGCTGTGACTTCATGCTCTGAGATTTTTTCTCCACCAGGGGACGCTGTGACTTCACGCTCTGTGAGTTTTCCTCCACCAGGGGGCGCTGTGACTTCACGCTCTGTGAGTTTCTCTCCACCAGGGGGCGCTGTGACTCCACGCTCTGTGCGTTTTCCTCCAGCAGGGGGCGCTGTGACTCCACGCTCTGTGAGTTTTCCTCCATCAGGGGACGCTGTGACTTCATGCTCTGAGATTTCAACTCCACCAGGGGACGCTGTGACTTTATGCTCTGTGATTTTTTCTCCACCAGGGGACGCTGTGACATCATGCTCTGAGATTTCTTCTCCACCAGGGGACGCTGTGACATCATGCTCTGAGATTTCAATTCCACCAGGGGACGCTGTGACTTTATGCTCTGTGATTTTTTCTCCACCAGGGGACGCTGTGACTTCACTCTCTGTGAGTTTTCCTCCACCAGGGGGCGCTGTGACTTCACGCTCTGTGAGTTTCTCTCCACCAGGGGGCGCTGTGACTCCACGCTCTGTGCGTTTTCCTCCAGCAGGGGGCGCAGTGACCCCACGCTCTGTGCGTTTCTCTCCACCAGGGGGCGCTGTGACCCCACGCTCTGTGCGTTTCTCTCCACCAGGGGGCGCTGTGACTCCACGCTCTGTGCGTTTTCCTCCAGCAGGGGACGCTGTGACTCCACGCTCTGTGAGTTTTCCTCCAGCAGGGGGCGCTGTGACTCCACGCTCTGTGCGTTTTCCTCCAGCAGGGGGCGCTGTGACTCCACGCTCTGTGCGTTTTCCTCCAGCAGGGGGCGCTGTGACCCCACGCTCTGTGCGTTTCTCTCCACCAGGGGGCGCTGTGACTCCACGCTCTGTGCGATTTCCTCCACCAGGGGGCGCTGTGACTCCACGCTCTGTGCATTTTCCTCCAGCAGGGGGCGCTGTGACCCCACGCTCTGTGCGTTTCTCTCCACCAGGGGGCGCTGTGACCCCACGCTCTGTGCGTTTCTCTCCACCAGGGGGCGCTGTGACCCCACGCTCTGTGGGTTTCTCTCCAGCAGGGGGCGCTGTGACCCCACGCTCTGTGCGTTTCTCTCCACCAGGGGGCGCTGTGACTCCACGCTCTGTGCGTTTCTCTCCACCAGGGGGCGCTGTGACCCCACGCTCTGTGCGTTTCTCTCCACCAGGGGGCGCTGTGACCCCACGCTCTGTGCGTTTCTCTCCACCAGGGGGCGCTGTGACTCCACGCTCTGTGCATTTTCCTCCAGCAGGGGGCGCTGTGACCCCACGCTCTGTGCGTTTCTCTCCACCAGGGGGCGCTGTGACTCCACGCTCTGTGCGTTTTCCTCCACCAGGGGGCGCTGTGACTCCACGCTCTGTGCGTTTTCCTCCAGCAGGGGGCGCTGTGACTTCACGCTCTGTGCGTTTTCCTCCGCCAGGGGGTTCACCATCTGTGACATTCCTTGTTTTTGGCTGCTTGGCAACCATTGCCAAAATATTATCTGTTGTGGCTTGGGCGCTATCTCTTGACTCTGCTCTGTCCTTGGAATTCATGTTGTAGCGCAACACGTTTCTGGCCAGTTTGGAGAGTTGACAGGGATGATTCATGTTTTGAAAGATGTTGGTGAAAAATAATTTAACACCCAACTTGTTTAGGTGAGTTGCGTCTACAAAAAGATGCCTTCTGTCCCAGAAAAAATTGAAATTGTCAATAAAATTGAATGATTTTTGCGTGGGTGTTTCTTCTGTGCATGCCTTTGAGAGCCATTCGTTGAATGCAAACAGTCTGCTAAAACGCTCACACCCTGCCATCGGAGGCAGTGGCCCACTAATCCAAAAGTCAATATCACTATATTCACTCAGAGTGAACAGTAGGGCTTTGAAATCCTTTTTTAGGTTGCCTTCTTCTCGTTTTTCCGCATCACGTGCACCAATGTGCAGTATCAGAGTTTTTACCATGGGGTGTGCATCAACAATCTTCTGTCCTCCATATCAGAGATAGTGTCATTGGGAAAGCATATTACTTTAGTTTTTCTCTTTTTGTTGCTTTTAACATATTTTACAGCCTGATCGCCGACAATCAGACATTCAGTCATTTGCTCTCCATTAGCTACCCTGCTCGGAGTGGCGTTAACACGGTTATCTGATGGGCCACTAGACTCGGCCGCATTCAGCGGCTGAGTCAGCGTGTGTATTTTGTTTTTCCTTTCGCATTTTTCCACTGCGGGGGTGTGGTTTTGGGTCGGGCTAGGAGCGTAGGCCAGCTGGTCTTATCAGGGCTCTGAGTCCTCCCACTGAGCCGTCCTATCATGTTATCTCTATTAGAAATCACTGTAGAGATAGTTGATGTTATTGCGGGCGGTGAGGTTCTCACCGCCCGCCCGTTACTCACAGTTTTCATGTCCTTTGGCCTTGCGCCGCGAGTACACCAGACGAATGAGTGTGATTTTCCTTCCCGTGTTTTACTCCCAAATTCACTCTTAAGAGGTGTAATTCCGTTTCCAGCAAAGCCATCTTTTGAAGCAGCTTCTGAAAGTCCTCTGAGGAGATTGTTGGGGGCATGGATGGCTGCCAAGTGTCCAGAGCTAGTTAGCTATATAGCTAGCTATGTGCCACGTACCCAGTCACAGAAGGTAAAAAAGGGTATTTTGAAGTAGGCAAAAACTTCTATCTAAAGAACAAAAACATTCCCATCGGTTTACAAGTATCTAGGATCCACTTGTAGAGATAAAAAATTAAATAAAGCAAGGATATCAGTTGAGGAATGCAAGCATAAGCGAGAGCAGCGAAGCGTCCTCACTGTACGAGGAGTAGCGACATGCAAATAGGCACTGGCATCAGGGTTTAACGTGAAGAATAAGCGGAGATGTCAAGCTGTGCTCAGGAGAGAACATGTGTACCTGCATGCAGTGCTGGAAGAAAGACTGAGGGGGTTTGGTTTTGGTTTTTTAAGCAACACAATGTAGAAATACATAAAAATAGATAATAGCCTATACTTGAGTAAAAGTACAAACACTGTCAAATAATTGTATAGTGGATTAAAAAAGTACAATAGTTGCCTCTGAGATGGAGCAGAAATATATTAGAAATATAATATAATATAATTTGGAACTCACGTAAAGTAAAAGTACCTAAACGCTGTACTAAGTACAGTATACCTGGGCATAAAGTGCCTAGTTCCTTCCCACCAGTGGTAGCAGAGACTCCTGAAGCCTCCAGGGGGGTCTCAGGGGAGATGCTGGTGACATGCTCTTCGTCTTCCACATGAAGGCCATTGTGGGAGGTGTCATGGCTGCGGTCACATACAGTACAGCACAGTATAGAGGCTGTATGTACAGTATGACACACTACAGACACACTGGGAAATACACTGTTTTTTTTTTTGTTTTTTTTTGTCATGGCCGTTGAATTGTTTTGATCTCAGATTGAAGCTTTAAGTTGTTTGTAATGGCCCGTAGTTGTGGTGGACATAATCGGCGAACATTCAGCAAAAAATGTTTCTCTCTCTCTCTCTCTCTCTCTCTCTCTCTCTCTCTCTCTCTCTCTCTCTCTCTCTCTCTCTCTCTCTCTCTCTCTCTCTCTCTCTCTCTCTCTCTCTCTCTCTCTCTCTCATATTAGCAGGCAACAGTGCTGCACTGTCTCTCTCTCTCTGTTTCTGGCACAACAGCGCCCCTACTGGTACCAATAGTCATACTGGTGCTCACAGTCACATTATAGGTGCATGGGTGGGTTAACATCACATAGATAGGCGGACACGGACATTGCTGTTCCTTGGAGTGGTTGCACCACTCAAAAAAAAAATGCAGATCTACAAGTGCTTTGGAGAGGGAAAATAAGACCAAGTAGACCCCTGGGGGACCCCTGTCAACGAATGCTTTAATTACGGCATTAACCCAGTGTTTTTCTTTGTCCTTTTTCCCTTTTTTCTTCATTTTATTTTTTTATTTTTGATCATGATTGATCAGACCTGTGTGGCGGGTTAAAACGAACCCGTGCTGCAGGTTACAAATCACCCCCTGCGGCTCGATCCCAACATGTGTGGCGGGTTAAAACTAATCTGTGCTACGTACTGTACGTGTTCACTTTCAATGTATACGTATAGGCGTCTACTGAAGAAAAGAAAAACACACGCAAGCTTTGATGCATTTCTAAGAATAGTGCTACTACAAAATGGGGGCCTAGCAGCATGTCCAAATGGTCCTTGCCTGGTCTCAAAGGGCTGACATGCTGACATGTCCAAATGGTCCCTGCATGGTCTCAAAGGGCTGACATGCTGACATGTCCAAATGGTCCCTGCATGGTCTCAAAGGGCTGACATGCTGACATGTCCAAATGGTCCCTGCATGGTCTCAAAGGGCTGACATGCTGACATGTCCAAATGGTCCCTGCATGGTCTCAAAGGGCTGACATGCTGACATGTCCAAATGGTCCCTGCATGGTCTCAGAGGGCTGACATGTCCAAATGGTCCCTGCATGGTCTCAAAGGGCTGACATGCTGACATGTCCAAATGGTCCCTGCATGGTCTCAGAGGGCTGACATGTCCAAATGGTCCCTGCATGGTCTCAAAGGGCTGACATGCTGACATGTCCAAATGGTCCCTGCATGGTCTCAGAGGGCTGACATGCTGACATGTCCAAATGGTCCCTGCATGGTCTCAAAGGGCTGACATGCTGACATGCTGCCTGCCGGGGGGGGGGGGGGGGGTCTGGCTGGCATATAAACAAAGAGAACCTGGTGTTAAGTTGATCATGGCAGCGCGGAGCAGAGTAGACCAATACAAACACAAACAACGCTACACGGCTCCTCTCCCGTGGTGGGTAATCATTCGCTCGTCCCTTTCGGGCATTACATGGCGCTGAGCAATATACAGTATAGCAGATGATCGTTATTCCCCGAGCCAATAGGGACCGTCGTCATGCACGTTAACCCATTCACACCCAGAGGAAAGCATCTGTGTCATGTTAATATATACTTTTGGCCGTTCAAAAAACAGCCGATTATACAAGCTCATAGCGCGTCACTTCGTCCAGAACTATGAGCTTGTAGATTTGCATTATTTTGTTTTTAAATCATGACATTTTTTGCAAATCTTTGATTGTAGGCTATACATTTTCTTCTTTTTCTTTTGTCCAAACTCAAATGCTTCTGGGGGGTCCCTCTAACACCATATTTTGAGATGGCAGTCCATGGGCCAAATACATTATAATTTTGGGGGTCCTTGACATGAATACTATATACTGATATAGCGACACATACATTCTTTCATTAATCTGTTATGATTTAGAAGTCCTTTTAGGTCTTCATGGGTTAGGAGAGGCAGGCTTCTGGGACCCTCTCCCTCATCATCAGGCTGTTCACATCCCTTATAAAAGATTCATGGCGTTGCTTGTTTTTGCTGTGGCAAAAACGCAACGGGAGTGAACGCTGCTATAGATGAGCGCTATACCACCCCGGGTGGCAAATGGCGACCTGAATAATAGAAAGTGCTGTGGTCGCCTGTCATCACTAAATAATAGAAGGGATTACCTGGCATGGCATGCAGGACGGGGGTCTGCGCATTTAGATTGGGCTTCCGTTTCAGAGGTTAAGCCATTCTGAACGGGAATCCCTTTTGGTGTTTTAAGCAGCTATTGACAAATAGCAGATATACAAGCTCATAGCGCGGCACCGAGTGCCGCACTATGAGCTTGTAGGTCTGCTATTTTTGAAAAATCGTGACAATGTGCCTCAAAATCTTTGAATATATATTCTTTCAGAGCGAATGTTTTTAATTCATATCTTTGCTTCTGGGGGGGTCCCTGGAACAACACAGATAGGGGTCGGCAGCCAATTAAATATGAATATTGAAATGAAATAGTTTGAGCACCACTGACATAGAAACATGTAGTTTTTTTCAGAAAAACTGTCATGTTTGTAAAATCGAACGTAGGTCTAAATGGGTTAAGCATTGATTGCCTTTCCCCATGTGCACATGGGGACATGTCGTCCCCTTCTGCAATGCTCATTATCACTTCGATTTTACTTTAGTCATCGGTATGACACTTAATTTAGTTTATTTAGTCATATTTTAGTCATCTGAAATGTTTCAGTCCACTAAATATCATAAGACTTTAGTCGACTAAATCTACAGTTGATTTAGTCGACTAAAATGTATTTTGGCGGGCCTTGATGGCGTCGTGATGGGTGATTTTTACATTTGTCGCATGCTGCGAAAATAGCCTATAATCTACATGCTCACAATGCGTCGCAGCGCAAAGTTTTGTGAGCTTGTAGATCTGCTATTTACAGCATTCAACCAAGCATAAAATTACTTGACGTTTAGTTCTACTGGATCTCCACTCCATTTTAGTCAACGTAGTTAGTGTGGTTGCCCTAAGATTGTAACACTTTTACACTATTTAACTTTAACACTATTTTAGTCATCATATCTTAGTTTTTATTTAGTTTTCCTCAGTGAAAAAAAGGTAGTCAACGAACATTTTTCGTCATAGTTCTCGACAAAATCAACACTATAGTTCGGTGTGTCATTATAGGCACAAATGTGCTTGTACAATAGTTGTAGCCGATCTGCAAATTGTGAGTGTAGTGAAAACGTGCATATTTCACACGCGAATCCCACGAGTGAGGCACATACTCCATATTAACAATCAATGTAAATCATTGTGGAAATGTTCAGGTATTCATAAGCTTAGCTGTCACCGTTGAATTAGGGAGTCGTGGATTTCATATTGATTCTGTATAATAACCCATTTTGACCTGAGATCAGATTCTATAAATGTCTTCTACATCCTGACAGTTTTCTGAAAAAGCTATGTTTCTATGTCAGTCGTTCTTCGATTTTTCAAAAATAGCAGACCTACAAGCTCATATCGTGGCACTTGTAAAATGTTAATGCTAACATGCTAACAAGCTAATGCTAACATGCTAATGCTAACATGCTAATGCTCGCATGCTAACAAGCTAATGCTAACGTGCTAATGCTCGCATGCTTGTACTATTTAGCTATTTTTCAATAGCTAAAGCATAACATAATGCTAACACCAAAAGGGGGTTCCCGCCCAGAATGGGATAATCCAATAACAGCCAAAGATTACTGTTACACACATCATGCATGCTGATAATTTGACATGAATTCAGCGGAGTATAATAATGGACCTAATGGGGCCGATCGGATCCGAGTGCAATTCCATTATTCCATTATGTATGTTGAACAAAGTCCCCGCTGAGCTGACGACACGGCCCGGGCACAAATGGCGGTTGAAGTGTTAACAGATCGAGCCTCGCTCCCGTTAACTCATTTTGACCTGAGAGCGATTCTATACAAAAAAAATCTTCTAAATCCTGACAGTTTTCTGAAAACCTGTGTTTCTATGTCAGTGGTGCTCAAACTATATCATGTCAAGGACCCCCAAAAATATATGTAATTGGCCACCGACTCCCATCTGGAAATATGTTGTTCCAGGGACCCCCCAGGAGTTAAAAACGTTCGCTCTGAAAGAGTATTCAAAGATTTGCACTACATGTTCACAATTTTTCAAAAATAGCAGACCTACAAGCTTATAGCGTGGCACTCGGTGCCGCGCTATAAGCTTGTAGGTCTGCTATTTTTTTCAACAGCTATAGTATAACATAATGCTTGAAACACCAAAAGGTGTTCCCGGCCAAAATGGGTTAACTCTACGCTGTTTCTCCTCTCCTGCGCTTCGGAAAGGGACAACAAACAAACAAACATGAGACACGCACAGGGAGAAAACACATATAGCATCTCTTGAATAATTCCCTACGATCTCTTTTACCTCATATGAATTATTGATTAGACGGAGACAAGAACACAGACGATTGCGAGTCAATATTTAATCCATTCTGGGCGGGAACACCCTTTTGGTGTTTTAAACATTATGCTATACTTTAGCTATTGAAAAATACCAGATCTGAGCTTGTAGGAGTGCTATTTTTGAAAAATCGTGAAAATGTGGCACAAATCTTTGAATATATTATTTCAGAGCAAACGTTTTCAACTCAAAGTCTTTGCTTCTGAGAGGTTCCTGGAACAACATGTTTTCAGATGGGGGTCGGCGGCCAAATACATATAATTTTTGAGGTCCTTGACATGAAATATTGAGTACCACTGACATAGTAACATGAGGTATTTCAGAAAACTGAAGAATTTAGAAGACTATTTTTTTATTTATTTTTTTACGTCTGGCCTAAATGGGTTAATCACGGAACCTCAGCCTTTCTCTCCTGATTGTGGGGAAAATATGTCTTCATTATTATTGCACCGGAGCCAGCCTCCTGGTTTGGGCACGGTTTCATCATCCTTACAGCGTATGACAAAGAGGGAAAGTTATCTTATCCCATTCTGAACGGGAACCCATTTTGGTGTTAACATCATGTTATGCTTTAGCTATTGAAAAATAGCAGATCTACAAGCTCATAGCGCGCCACCGAGTGGCGCGCTATGAGCTTGTAGGTCTCCTATTTTTGAAAAATCGAAGAACGACTGACATTTTTAGAAACTGATCTCAGGTCAGAATGGGTTCATCAGACCAGTGTGTGTCCAGTGGAAACCTCGTATGAATCTTATCTCAGGTCAGAATGGGTTATTATACCTCTGCTGAATAATAGATGGGGATTTGGAGTCCCCGTGCAGCTGTTTCCTTCCTCTCCCCTCCACGCCGCCGAGACCTTTTGTCACTTCCTGTTGCCTTAACCCATTTAGGCCTGACGTCAAATTAAAAAAAACTGTTTTCATGTTTGTGTATCGGTGGTGCTCCATATTTCATGTCAAGGACCCCACAAAATGATATGTAATTGGCCGCCGACCCCCCCATCTGAAAATATGTTATTCCAAGGACCTCTCAGAAGCAAAGATTTGAGTTAAAAACGTTCGCTCTGAAAGAATATAATTATTCAAAGATTTGTGCCGCATTTTCACGATAAAAAAACAATAGCAGACCTATACAAGCTCGTAGCGCGGCACTCGGTGCCTCGCTATGAGCTTGTAGATCTGCTATTTTTCGACAGCTAAAGCATAGTCTCGGTACCAGGCTTTCATTTTTGTTGGTGCAAAAATTGAAAGCCTGGAGGAACGCATTGGCCGCTCTGGTCTAAAAGCGGGAGTCAACCCTTCCGTGTGGGCGTCGCTCTAAATGATGTGACGTAGCGCTGCACTAGGGGGGAGAGGAGGGGCCGGGGGTGACGGACAGATTGATGAGATCCAATCAGGGCGTGCACAAATCTGAGCCGCGACCCCCCCCTCTAGACCAGAAACCTAACACGTTAGCTCAGGCTAGCTAAAGCATGACACAATGCTTTTATAAACACCAAAAGGGGGTTCTGGTCCAGAATGGATTAAGGATGATGATGTTGGCGTGCCGGTCCCTCAGAGAGAGTTCTTTTGGACGGAGACTCTTGATGGAGACCGTGAAGCAGAATATGGCATTATCCCTCTGAGATGCCCACATGGCTCTCTCTCTCTAGCCACACTTGAGACTGATGAGAAGATGACAGCTTGTGAATTGGCCGTTCAATCATTTGACAGCATGTGACACTGGGGCCGACATCAGTAAATGTACTGGCAATTCTGACATGGGGTCTAACATCAGTGGATGGCTGTTGGTCAGCACTGGGGACAGTTGTAATATTCTAAGTAGTGGACCCTCGTCTGGTTCTGACAGACCGGTCTTGTGTGTGTAGGCTGAGGTGAGGTGTGACGACCCGGTTGAATCATTCCTTGGTCCGGCGGCGGACAGACGGACGGACAAACGGACGGGCCCGGGAGAACAATAGCATGACACCAGACAGTATCACGCTAAGACGTTCACAAAGTTTATTACATACATACAGAACATATATAGCTTTTGGATCCTCATGTTCTAATGACGTCACTGACTAGACATCACAATCTAGCTGCCTGCAGCACGCTGACCTTGCTGTCTAAATGTCTCCACTCCAGGAGCTAACTATAAAGTATGTTACAGTTCAGGCAGTACACAATACATATCAAGTACATTGTATATTCATGTACAAGTACATTGTACAAGAACACAGCATAGGCACTCAGATCATATCATACTACAACAGGGACTAAGTCGACAATGGGACAAAAACTAGTAAATGTAAGTCAACACTGAACAAACATCAGATTCAGTATAAATGTAATAAGCCAGCACTGCTGGGGGGTAGATACTAGTACCATTGTGATGGTCTCACCCCATGCGCCTTGTCGCCAAGTTCTGCCGTTGAAATAGGGCCCAGGGCCATTATGTCATAACCTAATTTGATCAATAATTGTAGAAAAATCATAACAATGGACTGCTTCTTTCAACAGGGAATCTAAAAGGGAGAGAGATCCTGTCCAGTAAGCTAGTAGTAGTCGTACAGTATGCGGTGTCGCACTCATCCATATGTCATATAACTTCATTTGATCAATAATTGGTCTGTGTCTTCCGTGAGGAAGAAGCCCAACAAACCCACGGTGAGGCCTTTAGGAGGGCCATGCAAGCCTCAAGCGGAGCCGGCGGCACCACCAAGGGCAAGGTGGAGCCTGCGGAACCGTTGCGGCTTGAGAATCCACCATTCCTGAATAAAGTGCCTGGTGCTGGGAGTCTGGTGCAACGCACAGGGCCTGACCTGGTGAGAGCAGGAGTGGACCTGGTGAGACGTAGGAGGGGCCCGGACAGGTGTCAACCCACAGAGCCTAGTCCTTCCATGTGCCAGAATGGTACCTCCCAGTCTCGGCAGAGTAGTTCAGGAGGAACGGATTGTGTGGCCCTGGTTTTTCCCTAATGGGACTTATCGAGGGTAGCTACTAGGACGTAAGTCGGGACTTGATCACTCCCGGCTGGGTCGCCTGAGTGAGGGGTATGATGTTGCGAGACCCGAAACCCCGATGACCTTGGGATACATCACTGAGGATACGTCCCAGGTGCATCCATATATGTATGTATTTTGTTATAGAGAAAAATAAAATCATGGACTGCTTCTTTCAAAAGGGAATCTAAGGCAGAGATATCTTGTCCAGTAAGCTAGTACAGTAACTTGTACAGTACAGTACAGTAACTCATCCGTTCATGCATGCTACAAAACCCTATGTTTCTATTTGTGGTGCTCAACCTTTTCCATGTCAAGGACCCCCAGAATTATCTGTTGTTCCAGGATTACAAACTTGCTTATTTTATACTTTATTTATACTTCTATTCCGAGACGTCTCTGAGGCAAATGTTATACACTTTTTACTCCACTACAACTATTTGAAAACTTCAGTTGCTTTTTACGTTGCAGCAACATTAACCATGTATGTTATATTTCGACTATTCTAAAGCGGTGAGCTTGTACTGTAGAGGAGCTATTTGTGCTATTTTGTGCTTTTACTTTGGTACTTTTGTGCTTTCACTCAAGTCAAATGCAGGTATTTTATAGTACTATTTTTTGTTTTAATATATTGTGGTATTGCTCAAGTAACCGTGTGTCTGCCAGCCTTTTTTGCAAATACACACATGACCTGACCTGAGACTCTGTCCATGGTCCTGAATTCATGTTTTAGCATTGAGACTAGCTGTGACTCTGTCTATGGTTCTGAATTCATGTTGTAGCATTGAGACTATCTGTGACTCTGTCCATGGTGCTGAATCCATGTTGTAGCATTGAGACTAGCTGTGACTCTGTCCATGGTGCTGAATCCATGTTGTAGCATTGAGACTAGCTGTGACTCTGTCCATGGTGCTGAATCCATGTTGTAGCATTGAGACTAGCTGTGAAACTGTCTATGGTGCTGAATTCATGTTGTACCATTGAGACTAGCTGTGACTCTGTCCATGGTAGAGAATTAATGTTGTAGCATTGAGACTAGCTGTGACTCTGTCTATGGTGCTGAATTCATGTTGTAGCATTGAGACTAGCTATGACTCTGTCCATGGTGCTGAATTAATGTTGTAGCATTGAGACTAGCTGTGACTCTGTCTATGGTGCTGAATTAATGTTGTAGCATTGAGACTAGCTGTGACTCTGTCCCATTGGTGGGAAATAACTACTCTAAGTAGATTTACTTAATGCAATTTTGTGGTAGGCCTATTTGTACTATTTGTCCTTTTACTGACTTTTGTTATTAATATAGGTTCTTGTTTTGTATTATTATTGCAAAACATACATTAACCATATACATTTTGGGCTTTTGGACATTTTGAAAATAGCAGATCTACAAGCTTGCGATGTGACATGATGTGACACACTGTGAGCTTGTAGATCTGCTATTTTCAAAATATTTGTATACATTTGTAAACCTGAAATGGGACGACATAGTGAGAACTTTCTACTTTAAGTACATTAGTATTGTAAGACAACCGTAAACATGAAGTCGCCGGGTCATGTTCTTTTCACTCCACAGCCTGGTTTTAGCTCCCTTCTTAATATGAATAAATGTATCTTCTCGTAAAAAAAAGGGATTCTGCAATCATGTCACACTTCATGGATGCAGGGTAATACTGGGAGCAAAAATACTCAAGCAAGCATTCCAGGCAAATTAAACATTAATTAATTAAGGTGATGTGGTTCTTGTTGTCTGACGTGCAGGTTGGAGGGACACAAAATGAATTAGCTTCTAACGTGGTGATACCGTTCAAATGTGTAATTAGAGATATTACCCCCCCTGGTCAACAAAAAGCAATAATGAATATATGAATATGAATGAGTATAAGCAAACACATTTAACCGAATTTAAATCAATGACAAGCTGTATTGTCATTATTGGATGTATGACCAAACATAGCCATTCGCAATGTTACATTTGTAACATTCTTTTCTTTTCAAAATCTTTTTATTTTCGTTTTATAACATTTCAAGGTTCATAGACGAAATAAAAATAAAATATCAGATTTTAGTATCAGTGACTGAGGTAAACAAACTTCATACTACTGTATGAATCACAGAGATCGTGGGCAGACATAATGAAAAGACTAATGTTATTGTGCAAAACGTGCCCCTTCAGGACAAAAGAAAAACATTTTCTCCCCTTCAAGTCCCAATTTAGTAAAAGCCAATTCCCAATTCCCCCCAGCCTCTCTACCAGTACTCCATCTCTGCTAAAAGTTACTGGGAGGGTGAAGAAAGCCTCGGGTCTCCTCCGATACCCGGGCTGTCAAGCCAACAACTTCTTTCCACCCGACAGTGACATGTCTCACTGGGGGGGGGGGGGGGGGGGGGGGGGGGGGGGGTGGGGGGGGGGGTGTAACGCATGTGGAGGTACACGCTAGACATTTGTAACATTAAGCGTGTACACAATGGAACCGGATGGACCCATAAGGTTCCATTGATGTGCTCTCATGAGTTAAATGAACATATTTTATAGTCATATACAAAGGAACAAACATGGTGGCGTGCTGTCTGCTGCATGTGTGCATCCCTGTCTCTCTCTGTCTAGCCCATTCTGTCCTGAGATCAGATTCTAACGCACAGAAGAATGGAGGTTCTTTAACGCATTTTGACCTGAGATCAGATTCTAAAAATGTCTTAAATCCTGACAGTTTAAAAAAATAGCAGACCTACAAGCTCGTAGTGCGCCACTCGGTGGCGTGCTATGAGCTTGTAGATCTGCTATTTTTCAATAGCTAAAGCATGACATAATGCTAACACCAAAATGGGTTCCCGCCCAAAATGGGCTAGCCCCCCAACAGACACATTGATAAATCCCAGGGTTGAGGGTTGAGCTTTTCACGGTGAATAGCCCCACAATTCTGCTGTCGCATTCAACCCAACTCAATTTGGGATTATTCGGTGCGGTGGAGGAGAAGGCTCCTGAAGTCTCCCATCTCTGTAAATACTGTTTATATTTACTGTCTTCTAAACCGTGGGACAATACTCACTGAAGATTGGATTCCGGGGGTCTATTATTGTTATTATTATTATTTTAACTCCACTCTACAGTGTCAAGAAAGCAATCCCACAAGCACCAAATAACGGCTTCATGTGCAGTGCTCTTAACAAAGAAGCTGCCTTCTGTTCCTTTCTTTCTTGCGTTCATTGTTTACTATGAAAACCTGCATTTCCTGTCAGTCAGTCAGACAGTCAGTGTGTCGCGTCACACCTCGTGTCACGCCTCCATATATGGCTGTCTCCATACATGGAGATCACGACACTGACCTCATCATGGAGAAGACTGGATCATCACCTAGATTATACTGTATGTAGCCGAGCCGGCCAGCAACTCTACATCTGACCTCAAACCCTTAGATCTCCATATATGGAGCTGACCTGTTCGGACATTCCTTATGTTGATCCTTCTCCACCCATCCTCCCTCTTTGATGTCTCCCTTTTGACTGATACCATGTCCATTTAAACTCTAGACTGGCGCACCCCAAAGTTATTACTGCAGCCGCACCCTGAAAACAGGCCCGAACATTAAGTCCCGGCCCTACTTGGGCCCTCATCAAACCCTGTACACTCAAGACACTTCCCCCGCATATATCTCCATATATGGAGCTGACCTGTTCTGACATTCCATATGTTGATCTGACCTCATCAAACCCTGTAAACTCAAGACACGCTCCATATATGGCCAGACCTCATCAAACCCTGTACACTCAAGACACGCTCCATATATGGCCAGACCTCATCAAACCCTGTACACTCAAGACACTGCCCCTGCTGCCACCCTTATATATCTCCATATATGGAGCTGACCTGTTCAGACATTCCCTATGTTGATCTGACCTCATCAAACCCCTATGTATACTCAAGACACGCTCCACATATGGCCAGTGCAGAATTCATTCCATATGTTGATCTGACCGACACCCCCCCCCCCCCTCCCCCCGCCCATGCCAAAGCGCCCGCGCTCTGCCCGCCACCCAGGCGGAGGATGCGTGCAACGACCTGGTGTGGCCTCTCGCCCCTCAGGGCGTCTTCCTGGCGGTGGTGGTGGTCATACTTTGAGGAGTGGAACGGGGGCTGTTTGAGGAGTGGAACGGTGTTGTTGTGACATTGAGGACACCTCGGGGGGGCATTTCTCCTTTCTCCAGCAGCAGCTAGCGGTTACCGTTTCCTCCACTTTCCTGTACAGGGAAGGGAAAAGGACAGGCCGGGGCGGCAGACAGACATGCAGGAAGGGAGGGGGCTGGTGTGTGCGTGTGTGTGTGTGTGTGTGTGTGTGTGTGCGTGTGTGTGTGTATGTGTGTGCGTGTGTGTGTGTGTGTGTGTGTGTGTGTGCGTGCTCATCCAGCTCTTGTGTGTTTCGGCCCGCATGAATAACCCATTTTGGGTGGGAACCCCTTTTGGTGTTTTTTAACTATAAGCATTATGTTATGTTTTAGCTATTGAAAAATAGCAGATCTACAAGCTCATAGCGCGCCACCGAGTGGGTTTGCTATTTTTTGAAAAATCGTGAAAATGTGGCACAAATATTTGAATATAATAATTATTTCAGAAGACTTTTGATTTATTTCGACGTCGGGCCTAAAGGGGATAATAAAGCTCCCCTATAGGCTGGCCTGGCTGGAGTTGTGTTTGCGGTTGAAGGGGGGTGGGGTAACGCATGTGGAGGTACACGCTAGACATTTGTAACATTAAGCGTGTACACAATGGAACCGGATGGACCCATAAGGTTCCATTGATGTGCTCTCATGAGTTAAATGAACATATTTTATAGTCATATACAAAGGAACAAACATGGTGGCGTGCTGTCTGCTGCATGTGTGCATCCCTGTCTCTCTCTGTCTAGCCCATTCTGTCCTGAGATCAGATTCTAACGCACAGAAGAATGGAGGTTCTTTAACGCATTTTGACCTGAGATCAGATTCTAAAAATGTCTTAAATCCTGACAGTTTAAAAAAATAGCAGACCTACAAGCTCGTAGTGCGCCACTCGGTGGCGTGCTATGAGCTTGTAGATCTGCTATTTTTCAATAGCTAAAGCATGACATAATGCTAACACCAAAATGGGTTCCCGCCCAAAATGGGCTAGCCCCCCAACAGACACATTGATAAATCCCAGGGTTGAGGGTTGAGCTTTTCACGGTGAATAGCCCCACAATTCTGCTGTCGCATTCAACCCAACTCAATTTGGGATTATTCGGTGCGGTGGAGGAGAAGGCTCCTGAAGTCTCCCATCTCTGTAAATACTGTTTATATTTACTGTCTTCTAAACCGTGGGACAATACTCACTGAAGATTGGATTCCGGGGGTCTATTATTGTTATTATTATTATTTTAACTCCACTCTACAGTGTCAAGAAAGCAATCCCACAAGCACCAAATAACGGCTTCATGTGCAGTGCTCTTAACAAAGAAGCTGCCTTCTGTTCCTTTCTTTCTTGCGTTCATTGTTTACTATGAAAACCTGCATTTCCTGTCAGTCAGTCAGACAGTCAGTGTGTCGCGTCACACCTCGTGTCACGCCTCCATATATGGCTGTCTCCATACATGGAGATCACGACACTGACCTCATCATGGAGAAGACTGGATCATCACCTAGATTATACTGTATGTAGCCGAGCCGGCCAGCAACTCTACATCTGACCTCAAACCCTTAGATCTCCATATATGGAGCTGACCTGTTCGGACATTCCTTATGTTGATCCTTCTCCACCCATCCTCCCTCTTTGATGTCTCCCTTTTGACTGATACCATGTCCATTTAAACTCTAGACTGGCGCACCCCAAAGTTATTACTGCAGCCGCACCCTGAAAACAGGCCCGAACATTAAGTCCCGGCCCTACTTGGGCCCTCATCAAACCCTGTACACTCAAGACACTTCCCCCGCATATATCTCCATATATGGAGCTGACCTGTTCTGACATTCCATATGTTGATCTGACCTCATCAAACCCTGTAAACTCAAGACACGCTCCATATATGGCCAGACCTCATCAAACCCTGTACACTCAAGACACGCTCCATATATGGCCAGACCTCATCAAACCCTGTACACTCAAGACACTGCCCCTGCTGCCACCCTTATATATCTCCATATATGGAGCTGACCTGTTCAGACATTCCCTATGTTGATCTGACCTCATCAAACCCCTATGTATACTCAAGACACGCTCCACATATGGCCAGTGCAGAATTCATTCCATATGTTGATCTGACCGACACCCCCCCCCCCCCTCCCCCCGCCCATGCCAAAGCGCCCGCGCTCTGCCCGCCACCCAGGCGGAGGATGCGTGCAACGACCTGGTGTGGCCTCTCGCCCCTCAGGGCGTCTTCCTGGCGGTGGTGGTGGTCATACTTTGAGGAGTGGAACGGGGGCTGTTTGAGGAGTGGAACGGTGTTGTTGTGACATTGAGGACACCTCGGGGGGGCATTTCTCCTTTCTCCAGCAGCAGCTAGCGGTTACCCGTTTCCTCCACTTTCCTGTACAGGGAAGGGAAAAGGACAGGCCGGGGCGGCAGACAGACATGCAGGAAGGGAGGGGGCTGGTGTGTGCGTGTGTGTGTGTGTGTGTGTGTGCGTGTGTGTGTGTATGTGTGTGCGTGTGTGTGTGTGTGTGTGTGTGTGTGCGTGCTCATCCAGCTCTTGTGTGTTTCGGCCCGCATGAATAACCCATTTTGGGTGGGAACCCCTTTTGGTGTTTTTTAACTATAAGCATTATGTTATGTTTTAGCTATTGAAAAATAGCAGATCTACAAGCTCATAGCGCGCCACCGAGTGGGTTTGCTATTTTTTGAAAAATCGTGAAAATGTGGCACAAATATTTGAATATAATAATTATTTCAGAAGACTTTTGATTTATTTCGACGTCGGGCCTAAAGGGGATAATAAAGCTCCCCTATAGGCTGGCCTGGCTGGAGTTGTGTTTGCGGTTGAAGGGTTTGAGCCGGGCGGAGCGACGGCAGCCATTGATCAGAGAGAGAGAGAGAGAGAGAGAGCCTCGACAGGAGACTCAGTGCACTCCACTGGACCACGGTTGTTTTGACAGCCGTGTTGTTTTTGGCAGCAAATTAGTTTTAGTCATAGTCTTTTGAATAGTTTTCATTTAGTTTTAGTCACATTTTAGTCACCTGGAATGTTTAGTGTTTAGCCTCTCTCTTGTGTCCTTCTTTCCCCCGTACGGTATCTCGTATACACAGTCTCATACCGTAGACACAGTCTCATACCGTAGACACAGTCTCATACCGTAGACACGGTCTCATACCGTAGACACAGTCTCATACCGTAGAAACAGTATCATACCGTAGACACAGTCTCATACCGTAGACACGGTCTCATACCGTAGACACAGTCTCATATCGTAGACACAGTCTCATACCGTAGACACAGTCTCATACCGTAGAAACACAGTCTCATACCGTAGACACAGTCTCATACCGTAGACAGTCTCATACCGTAGAAACACAGTCTCATACCGTAGACACAGTCTCATACCGTAGACACAGTCTCATACCGTAGACACAGTCTCATACCGTAGACACAGTCTCATACCGTAGACACGGTCTCATACCGTAGACACAGTCTCATACCGTAGACACAGTCTCATACCGTAGACACAGTCTCATACCGTAGACCACGTCTCATACCGTAGACACAGTCTCATACCGTAGACACAGTCTCATACCGTAGACACAGTCTCATACCGTAGAAACACAGTCTGATACCATAGACACAGTCTCATACCGTAGACACAGTCTCATACCGTAGAAACACAGTCTCATACCGTAGACACAGTCTCATACCGTAGACACAGTCTCATACCGTAGAAACACAGTCTCATACCGTAGACACAGTCTCATACCGTAGACACAGTCTCATACCGTAGACACAGTCTCATACGTAGACACAGTCTCATACCGTAGACACAGTCTCATACCGTAGACACAGTCTCATACCGTAGAAACACAGTCTCACACCGTAGACACAGTCTCATACCGTAGACACAGTCTCATACGTAGAAACACAGTCTCATACCGTAGACACAGTCTCATACCGTAGACACAGTCTCATACCGTAGACACAGTCTCATACCGTAGAAACACAGTCTCATACCGTAGACACAGTCTCATACCGTAGGACACAGTCTCATACCGTAGACACAGTCTCATACATAGACACAGTCTCATACCGTAGACACAGTCTCATACCGTAGACAGTCTCATACCGTAGACACAGTCTCATACCGTAGACACATTCTCATACCGTAGACACAGTCTCATACCGTAGACACAGTCTCATAACCGTAGACACAGTCTCATACCGTAGACACAGTCTCATACCGTAGACACAGTCTCATACCGTAGACACAGTCTCATACCGTAGACACAGTCTCATACCGTAGACAGTCTCATACCGTAGACACAGTCTCATACCGTAGACACGGTCTCATACCGTAGACACGGTCTCATACCGTAGACACGGTCTCATACCGTAGACACGGTCTCATACCGTAGACACAGTCTCATACCGTAGACACGGTCTCATACCGTAGACACACAGTCTCATACCATAGACACAGCCTCATACCGTAGACACAGTCTCATACCGTAGACACAGTCTCATACCGTAGACACGGTCTCATACCGTAGAACACAGTCTCATACCGTAGACACAGTCTCATACCGTAGAAACAGTCTCATACCGTAGACACAGTCTCATACCGTAGAAACACAGTCTCATACCGTAGACACGGTCTCATACCGTAGAAACACAGTCTCATACCGTAGACACAGTCTCATACCGTAGAAACACAGTCTCATACCGTAGACACAGTCTCTTACCTTAGACACAGTCTCATACCGTAGACACAGTCTCATACCGTAGACACAGTCTCATACCGTAGACAGTCTCATACCGTAGACACAGTCTCATACCGTAGACACAGTCTCATACCGTAGACACAGTCTCATACCGTAGACACAGTCTCATACCGTAGACACAGTCTCATACCGTAGACACAGTCTCATACCGTAGACAAGTCTCATACCGTAGACAGTCTCATACCGTAGACACATTCTCATACCGTAGACACAGTCTCATACCGTAGACACAGTCTCATACCGTAGACACAGTCTCATACCGTAGACACAGTCTCATACCGTAGAAACACAGTCTCATACCTTAGAAACACAGTCTCATACCGTAGACACAGTCTCATACCGTAGACACAGTCTCATACCGTAGACACAGTCTCATACCGTAGACACAGTCTCATACCGTACATACAATACAATACAATACAATTTACAATTTAGGCATTTAGCAGACAGCTCTCCTAATCCAGAGCGACTTACATTAAGCAAGAACAAAAAAGCATGGGAATACATCACATAAAAAGCATTTATCAAGAAACATGCGTAAGCTAATAAAGTAACAGTGGAATATCTATATAATGAAGCAATACATATAAACTATACATCTATACTACTATGCTACTATGCTATACATATGTACTATGGCGTGCTATGACTATATACAATGCAATTATACTGCTGTCTACATAACATGCTATAAGTCTGTATCAAATGCTATCTAAGTCTACAGAAATGCTATCGAAGGGGGTATGGGGTAAGTGCTATGGGCCATGATGGAGTCTGAAAAGGTGGGTTTTCAGACTACGGCGGAAGATTGGGAGTGATGCTGCAGTTCTGACTGCAATGGGAAGTGCATTCCACAGTTTTGGAGCCAGAAGGGAGAAGAGTTTGGGACGTGTGGAGCGCTGTCCCAGCGCTGTTTTCATACCGTAGACACGGTCTCATACCGTAGTCTCATACCGTAGACACAGTCTCATACCGTAGACACAGTGTCTCATACATATGCAACAGTGAACAGGCAATGAAAACATGCATTGCATATATACAGTCGTGCGTGCGTCTTACTGTGCGCATGCACACATTTACACAAGACACGCGTGCGGCGCAGACGTTTATGTTTTCTCGTCGTCTCCTTCTCAACCCTCTCGCTTTCTTCTCCTTTTGTCCACGACGCCGTCTTGCCTTTTGTCTTCGTACCTTATCCTCTTCTCTCTCAGACACGCTTTTCCTTTTCATGTGTTTCTTATTTCAGACGAATCTTAATCCATTCTGGGCGGGAACCCCTTTGGTGTTCTTTTGAGCATTATGTTATCCTTTTAGCTATTGAAAAATACCAGATCTACAAGCTCATAGCGCGGCACCGAGTGCCGCGCTATGAACTTGTAGGTCTGCTATTTTTTGCAAAATCGTGAAAATGTGTCGCAAATCTTTGAATATATATTTCAGAGCGAACATTTTAAACTAAAATATTGGCTTCTGGGAGGGGTCCCTGG